>NC_137583.1:106700052-107055052 GCF_963210335.1 Falco punctatus | reverse complement strand
AGCATAAATATTTCTAGTTGTTTGGAGAAGTTGCTATTTATGAGCTTGGCTAAATAATGTGTTTGTTTCAGGTTTTTCTGACAGTCTTTCTGTGAAAGGTGCACCTGTGAAGGGTGTCTTTCTAATACAGCATCCTGCTGTTAGGGCACTTGTAAGGCCTAGGCAAACTGGACACAAATTTCATTTTATTCTCCTATCAAGAGCCCCCTGGAGAGATATGTCTTAGAATATTAGTGTCTTCAGCAGCAGAGCCATTAAAGCAAGCACACAGGGAATCACCCATCTGCACAGACTTAAGGATAAGAACATTGCTGCAGAAGCTGATCTCCAGACTGATGTTGCTATTTAATGTGGCTTCTAGCAAACTGAATAAAACTCCCGGCTTGCAGATGACAAGTTACCATGCTAGACTTGCAGGTTCTTTCAGGAAACCAAAGGAGACGCAGCTGCAGTCAGGCTGCATTAAGCCAGACCTGCAGTCCCAACGCAGCGCGATGGCTGCAGGAGAAGGGATTGATTCTAGTGCCAATGTCAGTGGGCATGGACATCTTTTGTTCATATCACATATGCCCTATTCATATTTCTTCCATTTCTTTATGAATCATAAATACCAGTGATTAAGGGCAATGCTTACTGTTCTAGGTTATAAAGATATGTAAACATACAGTGCTGCTTCATTATGCAATGTGCTACAGCTCCCAGAGCAAGCAACCAGCAGACCCAGTCAGCTCAAACTTCTCCATGCAGAGCTCTTGAGATAGATGGCTCTGGGGTGTCTGCACTCCATTGGCAATTTGAGGATTAATGCTCCTGCAGCTGGTGCAGGGGAGCTGTACCAGCAGTGTAGTTGTGCCTTAGGGACTGGGAGGCAGAGTCTGGCTTTACGCTGCCTGCACAAATAAGCCTGAGCCTCCTCACCTTTGCTAGGGAAATAAGTCCTTGTCAAAACTGGAGCCATCGCATTCAATCCGTGAATAAAAACAGCTCCCTTAAAATTGGTAATGAACAATTATAAAGTCATTTTTAGTATCATGACTACTTTTTAAAAAAAACCAAGAACCTTAGGCTTAGAATCTGTAACTGATCGGTCATTATTTGCCTGTAATACAAGGGCTGACGTTTTCAAATGTGACCAGCAATTGTAGTACCAACTGTGGTTTGCCCAACTTGAAAGCTGCTTCTTTTTGGAAACTTTAAGAATAGCCATGAAAATCAAGCTTCCTATGATTGAGATCAGGTAACTGGAAAGAATGGTGTCTGAAATCACTGGTTGCTTTTAAACATCTTGGCTGTGGAGAAGGGAACACTGCTCAAAACAGTTAAGATCATATCAAGAGAATTTTTTTATTATCATTATGTAAGCAATAATTGGCTGCAGAAAGGAGGAATTCAACTTTCTGTCAATAAATTGACATCAACAGCAGGTCTCCATTTAGGCAGTACTTTTTCCTCTGGTATTCTGAGTTGAGGCACAGTCTGCTCACTGAAGTGACTGCAAATAGGGGCAGTTTGATTGGTGTGCTCACAGCATGGCACATTCAGGAGAAAGTTTTTCCCTTCTTCACTCTAGCTTTAGGACAATGCTTTCTCTCATCACCCCTTTAAAACTGTGGACAGCTGACACAATGATTACCTAGGAAGAAGAGCAGAGTAAGGAAAGTGGAAGTAGTTTCTGTATGTGGCAACTATTTTCATGTGTGATGCCTTCTGGCTTTGTGGATGGGCAAGCCTGCACTCAGTGCAAGTGTCAACAGTCACCTTTGCAGGGCTTCATCTGGGGTTCCAGACATGCCTGGGTGAAGCTTTAAGTTTTGTGGGGGGTCAAATACTGTCATGCTTTATACCAGGGTGAGCTAAGCCTCTTTCTCTTACCTGTTTCTCTATCTATCCTTTTGTATACACAGGAAAAGCAAAGAAAGGCTTTGAAAGACTCTAGCGCTAAAGTGGTTTAGGCTGTAGTTTTGGTAAGGAACGAAGGAAAACTTCCTTTGTCAACAAACTGTTGACCAGGACTTGCCAGCTGCTTAGGATGATGGGAAGTTGCTATCACACTCATGAACAGAGACAGATTCAGACTGAGGGAAGCAATTGTGGAAATACTCCAGTGACGAGGAGAGAGCACTGTATGTGCAAACACATGCACCTATGTTTACCCCAAAGCCCGCCCCCCCCCAAAAAACCCAAACAAACAAACAAAAAAAACCAAAACAAAACACCAGACTTGAACTAGAGAGGAGACTTGTTTCTGAGATTCTCCCTGAGCTTTCAGAATCTTCTGCTGGTATAAAGCTGTAAGCATGGCTCCTGCATGCTTGCTCTGATGCTGCTTGCACTCAGGGTGCTCTGCTCTTTTCCTTATGATGGTAGTCTGTTCTATTCTTTGCCCAGGTTTTTCTATGCAATCTGAATACTCCTGCGGGTGCGATTCCAATTTTGGGCCATATTCAGCAGCCAGCACAGTGCTGGAAATTATCACTGCAATGCAAACACCTGGCAAAGTGAGTTGAAGTGCACCTCTAGTGTTGTGAAAACTCATTTTCAGGATATCGACAATCCTTGCAATCAAGGAATATTTTTGTCAATGGGGCCTTATTATATTGCTCTCTATGATGCAGTTGGGGAATTGGGATAGGCGGACTTCATCTAACTTTTGATTGGACACCTGAAAGAGGAAATAATTTGCTATTACAAACTATACATGCAATTCAGTACAAGAAAACGATGCAGGAAACTTTGGGGTTTTCAAGATGTTTGCTTGGCCTCAGAGACATCTCTTTCCTATTCCATGGACATTTGTACATTTTCATTTTGCTTTCAAATGTTTGAGAGAATTAAGCTTTAAGCTGAAGGTTAACAGAAGGAGCTATTTTTCTATCCACTTTTTTAAATATGGATGTAAGAAAATTGACTATAATTTAAGTTCAGGTAACATAAGTAGTAATATTTACAAAGACCTTGAAGAAGATGTCTCCTAGTTATTTGCCAGTGTATTCTAGCAAGTATTATACCATGAAAGGCACCACAACTTGCACTTTTGCGCCTCTGGTTCCTCGGTCAGGGCCATAACTTGGCTCTTCCCTTGAACTTGCCCTTCTCGGAGCCATCTGGTTCGCTTTATTCCACTTCTAAGTCCGTGATCGCGGCATTTTCCCTTTTTGGCGCGGCTGGTTCCTTTTTTTTTTGGAACGCTTCACAGGTGACCCTTCTGAGTGCAACGGGATTGTTTTTCTGAAAAGCTTCCCCATTTAAAGTGAGCAGATACAGAGTGGTTTTCACAAATGTGTACACTTTACATAGATATGTTCCTTCTCATGCAATCAATATTGCTGCTGATATTGCTGTTTCTTCTAGATAAGTATCAGCCATGTCTTTAATGTTGCTCATCTCCAGAACAGGTCCTGCAGTTGTCTGATTAGCCTTCACACCTCCAGTGAGAGGAGAGGGGATTTAAATATTGTCTTCATTTTACAATCTGGAAAAATGAAAAAAAAACACCAAAACTGTAAGTCATACACTTATAAAAGTCCAGGTGAGAAGCAGAAATAAAAGAATAACATATTTATTACTTTATCACTCGAGAGCAATTTTCAAAAGTCTAATTTAATAATTTGGTATAGGTAGCCTGAAAAAACTCTAAGAAATGGTGGATGGATGGAGGACTATCCAGGAATGAATGGAGAAGAGTCCAGAAGCAAGTCTGGCTCAGACAAACGTGGGAAGGGTGCCTTCCTTTACACTGTGGAAAAGAACTGGAAGAGGTAAAATGTGGAAAAGACAGGAATGGAGAATAAGAGTGTATAGAGGAGCCTGATGCATAAGTATGTCAAGATTTTAAAAGACTTGATGTTGGAGTAGAAGGATTCATGGTAAAATGTTCTCTTTGTAAGCATATATGCACTTTGCTGTATCAGCTTGTGATTAGTTATGGCAGTAAATCTCAACTGCATCAGGCAGCGTATTACCTTCAATATTTTCCTTCTACATGTTTCTCTTTCTTCAGATGGGAAGAAGAACCACACATATATGTCACTAGCTCATCAAAGACTTGGGTTCACAGTGATATGGTTAGTTGTTTCTCTTTGTTCCACAACCTGCCCCAGAATGGTTAAGAAAGTTACTTGAAATGATGGTGAGGTACCTGTGGGTTGACCTGGTACACCATATAGGTGCATGTAGCAAGTGACAGTGCTGTCTCTCTACATGATAATGTTGCCATCTCCCGTACTGACAGGAAGAAGGAAACACTCGATGAGCAATTAATGGTATTGCAGAGAATCATGCAATGAGAAGCTCATAGGGGAACATTGCTGCCTTTCCTTGAATTCTTACTGTTACAGCACTCCAGCTGGTGTCAGCAATGGTTTAACTCACTCTTCTTGACTTCATTCCCTGGGAAGTCATAATGATTTATCATTACAGTAGTACATAAGATGGCTTAGGTTTTTGTCAACTAGCCTGGAAAGGCTGGTGTGTAGTAAGGGAAGGCATGGATTTTTTTAGCTGACAGGCTGTGTTGTACCAGTTCTCTGTGTGAGCTAGTCTAGTCCCAGGCCAATGGCTCAGCTCCACAATAACATTTATCCCATGAGAGTGGCCTTGAAAGCTCAGATTTGACCAAACTCAGGGGGGTAACATAACAGTCTGATAAACACTTTGTATCTTCCTGAGATTTTGGGGGTTAAATGCTGACCATACCTTCTTAATCTATGAGATTTTTCTTATTGTTAGAAATGCTATTTTGTAAAGAATGTGGTGGTCACTGCAAGCTTTACTGAATAATGAAATAAGAGGCCAATGCAGCTGTGTGAGATAGGGGAATAGACAAGGTGAACCAATTATTCTCCTACCAGCCACAAAAAGTCTGTTTATATATGAGTTATGTAACCCAAGCTGACACTTCACCAGGCAATACTTCAGCTGGAAATTATGAACACCTTTCCCACCTCACCACACATGCTATTTATCAAGTCCAGAGATACAAAAATACAACTTTGAGGATAGGTATAAAGAGTTTTTAAGAACCAGGTTGAGAATCTGTGTTAATATTGTACTCACAGGTAGTTTAAAAGGCGTCTCTGTTTGACCTGAACAAACGTGAGGCTGATGCGTCAGGATGCAAAATGAAGAATAAAAAAAAAGGCAAAACAGAGTCTTTAGGCAGAAGTGTTAGTTAATGTATTTAAATAGCCTTCACATTGCAAGCCACTACATATCTTAGTAGCTGCTTAAATCAAAATGCTCCGTTCAGGAGAATTTATCCTAAACATGCCACCAGGCACTCAGCTCTACAGGTTTGTGCTTTGTAGGTGAAGAGAATAAGGTCTGGAAGGAATGAGTCTGTTCCCGCGTGGCTCAGCAGCCGCAGACAGAAGCGGCATTGCTAGGGTGCCGCAAGGGCTGGCGGGCTGAGGGTCTGGGCCAGGGCGGCCACCAGCCCCTGCAGGCCTCGGGATCTGTGGCCTGGCACACCCCAGGCTGGTGTGTGGGACTGGCCAGGGCCTGTGAGGCCTGCAGAGCCCCCCAGGCCCTGACACACCACGGGTGGTTGAAGGCTCTTTGCCCATTCCTGCCATACTCTTTCATTTTCCCTCTAGGAAACGGCTTTCCAAAACATTCCCACCAGGGATATTTGCAGCCAGGGTTACAGCTTCTTCAGCTCCTTTTACATACTGCGAAGCAGAAAAAGGAGACGCTCTTCAGCTACTGCTCTGTCTTTCCTCTCACATCTGCACCTTCAGAGTCACAAAGTATGTTCTAAAATTAAAAGAATGATAAACAAATATGCTGTTGAGGTGCAAATGGCAACAGGATTTTAATATTATTTTCAGGCTTCAGCTTTATTAGCATTGGTTATTAATGATAAGTGTGAAGTAATTACGTGTATAATTATTATAATTTTTATTATTAGCATCGTTTGCCAGGTGGGAGTGTCTTCTCCTCAAAAGCCAACCCTCTGACATGGCCAAAGGGGTTCTAGGTTCCCCATCTAACTCCATCAGACCTTGTTTGCTTCAGACCTTACTATTTTCTCCATTTTGTGGTGCAAAATGAGTTTATGTTTACATCTTTGACTTTATTTTTAAAACACTTTCATGAGATTCAGTATTTCTCCTTGCCTATGATAGAAGTAGCCTGGAAACCCTGTGCCTAGCACTGCCTGGTGTTACTACCGGAGCAGGCTGTAAGCACAGGGGGGATGAATATTTTTTTCCTTTCGATGAGGAGCCTGTAGGGATTAACAGAACAGTAAATAAATCTGTTCTATGGGCATATTATAGTCTAATTAGAGGTTGTGAAGTTCTGGCTCTAATTTACAACCTCTGAATTTTCAGGGACTTTTGGTTTTGAGCAAATGCAGAAGTTCAATGTGAAATGAACTGGCCGCTGAACTGCCAGTGGCTTCCACACAACATCAGCGTTTGACCCAGATCAGCTGAAAATTTCTCTCAAATACCACTTGGTTTTAAGTTCAGGGAAAGTTCACATATCTGTCCATTGTGCCGAGGTTCTGAATTATAATTGCAGATTTGCAGCATTCTCATTTTATTGTCTTTAAACAATGCTGTATTTAGGCTAACTTGTGTGTGTTTCTGTGTTCAGTGTAAGAAAAGTTAAAAAAAAAACCTTGTAGATTTACAACAGAGATTAGGGTAATACTTGCCCTTCTGCAGAAGTCTCTGTCTTCTGATGTCAAACCTGTAAAATAGGCTAAGTTATATTTTTTTGCATTTTGCTTGTGTTTTCTTATCTTTACTTCCCAACCAACACAGCTAAACTGTCAGAAGTCTTTGGTTTAGGCATAAACTAAAACATAAGGGATTTATATGATTTTGGGTCAAGGGATAAGTTTATTATAGGGTCACAAATAAAACCCCTACTTACTGACATCTAGGCTTGTATTTTGGCATTGAGGCTCTCATGGGGCTGGGGTGGGAGTGGGGGAAAAGTCGATGCCTCTGGGTTTCACAGAAAGGACCACACCCCACTTATATCCGTGAGCTATACAGACACCTTTTCTGCACGGGAAATTAAATCTTCATTGACAAAAACTGTTGAGAAAATAAAATATTGATCTTGCTTGTGAGACTTTTATGTTAGTCAATTAAATTAGTACAATACCTTTCCTACTAGTAAAATAAGAGTGCCATTACTATATGGAAATATAATGTTCCATAATATTTTTATTGTGAGACAGGGGATACCTCTTACAGCACTCAGAAGTACAGTTTATACATGACTATAAAGTTAGTTGTGATCCATAAACAGCAGATATAGATCTCAGATATAGCTTTGAAAATCAGTTTAAAGGAAAGTGCCTTATTCTTTTTGCAATATCATATCAAAGTAGCATCATTTTTAAAAAAATCATAATCTCTTCTAATTTTTTTATACTGAAAGACAATGAAACATCATTCTAATATTTAAATTGGAATATGAGTCTGACAATATTTTTGCTACTGCATCTTCTAAAATTAAAAACCCTTTCAAAACTAATAATTATCTAGAATCCTTGCCTACTGCAGCTAGACACATAAATGTACAAATATGGGCATACACGAATGGCTAGTGAAACATAAGAGACCTAATCAACTGAGATTTGGGTAGGAGAACTGTGTTGCGACGTGACTATTTCTCTACCAAATGATGAGATGTGAATATGACTTGGCAGGTGCAAATGGCAGCTGTGACTTCCTTTTTTACCAGACTAGTTCTTTCTTTCCCCAAGATCTGTACTTTCTTGGAAGTACCTCTAGTCTCTGGTGTATTTGTGAGTGTATAAATAAGCAAGCTAGGCACCCAGCTGTGGATACTTACTTATGGGTACGTCTCCCTCCTGCTTTGAACCTTTACTGAGCAATTCTGTTGCATAATATAGGCACGAAGCTACTCCATCTTGTGCGAGTTGCTTGTAATACGGAACATACCTACAAAATAATAAAGGATTTTCATTTTAAAGTATTTGGTAACATATTCTTTGAAATGTGGTATCCTGGCACATCTTCTCACTGTGACTTGTCCTCACCCCACCCCAACCCTCTCCGTAACTGTCCCAAATGTGTCTTAAGAGGGAAAACAGAGCATATTAGTCTGCTGGGACACAAAGAGCAGCTGCTATTATGACAGTGAGTTCATAATATCGTTTAACAAAACAACTGTTCAGTTGTTTCACTGATGCATAGGAGAGTATATCCTATACAGCTACTTTCCAAATATCTGACCACCAGTATTCACTCATTCTTTCTGCTCTTTCAAAACATCATTAATAGTACTTTCCTGTGACGCCAGCTTTTTCATCTGAAAACTATGTCTTTATACCTCTTCTCTTTGGATCAGCCTGACTGTAGTTGCGCGCTTCAGCTTTGACTGTCCTGTTACCAGGAATGAACACAAGTGCCTTAAAGCAGTGTTAAAGGTTCTTCACTGGAGAGCTGTCTTCCTTAGCAGAGCTCAAGGGACAGGGCATCAGGACTGAACTCTTCTTTTTCAGCTATGGGACAGTATTTTGTAGCTGGTATCTAAGCTACCAATTTTGAAGCATTTGCATGCTTGCAGTATGAAATCATCAAACTCTGGTTTCAAAAAGTGTAAGCTGGGTTGCAGGAGCATGTTCTTTTAAAAACTGACCATATTCTCAGTCTTTCCCAATGTGTATAATCTCTTAAAACCCCATTTAATTCTTCCTATTTTTTGTTATTTGCAAGAATAAACTATATCAGGGCAAAGGTTTTATTATGAAAATTGGTGCAGTTTGATAATACATTAGAGAAGGAGTAAACATTTGTAGTGACAGCAGTTAAAGCACATAGCAGACAAAGATTCAGCAAGTGAAAGACATATCTTTCTAGCAATGGCATGTATAAATAGCCCACAAAAAGTGTGTAGTCCATGTTATGGTCTGATGGGTATAGCTGTTGTGTGCTAAGTGAGTTTGTTTAGCCTGTGGTCACCCTCCTCTTCAGCAGTCTATGAGCTGTGTGTCTGTTTTTCTTGAGGGGCTAATCTCAGAGACTTGCTTACCTCTCTGAAATTGTCAGTTTCCATACCCCTCTAATTAAATAATACGTAGAAATTATTTTTTTGTTATAGATTTTTCTTAAAGTAACATTTTGATGAACAGGTTTCAATCATTTCTCAACTTCTAAGTCATCTCATACTATCTTTTACCAGCTTTGGACAAAAGACCTACATGAAGCCTTTGATAATAGTAAAAAAAAAAAAAAAAATAAAAATGCCCACATGCACGTGGACACATTTTAAGGGCTATTAATTCAATAATCAGTAAATTAGAAAGGGTTGATTTGTATTAAGAAAAACTACAGAAGGCAAGTCTCATATGTATCTTACATCATTCTTCACATCATCTGTGAACTTGACCCACGAGCATTATCTCAGACATCTAAGTTACTATATTACGAAAGTATTTTTCCACAGTTGAAACACTAAATAATGCATAAAAGACTTAGTTCCAAATACTGCAGTGTAGTTGCATGAAGGACGGATCCAGAAGTTTTTATAGTTTGTATGCTACTGAAATTTTCCTTAAAATAAGTAACCAAAGCAAGAGATATCTATTTAAAAATTATTTTGGTGCATGCTAGTTCAGTAAGCGTATAAGCAGCCTTCTACCAGTTGTACTATCTTACTGGCTTTGCATGGTCAAAAGTAGTTTGTGTTCTCTGCTCTGATTAAATCCTTTTATTTAGTACTATGGCAATTTTATCTTTCATTTGTAAAGCTCAAGCTGTTTGGCTTTCTTGCCTTGCAACTCATGTGTGTCTTAGTAACGTCTTTCATTTCTTATTTGCAGTCTAGAACTGCAAGCTGCACTAAGATCTAGTTTGGTTAACTTAAAGATGACAATAATCCCCTAAGTGTAAGAGGAGCAGAATTTAATTTTCTGTAGTTTTTTCCTTTCCCAGTGGAAAGCAAGAAGTTCTTCCTTTTCTTTTGAGTTATGACTCACTTCTCCAGATTTTGTTTTGATCTGAGTAATTAGTGTTTTTTTGTCTTTTATTCTTTATTTTTAGCAGCCACAGTCTATCTCCCACTTAGCTGCTGACATAAAAATATTAGCAGAAAGATGTTGCCTTGAAGGGTAAGGAAAAACCATTCATAAAAATTTCAGTGAGGATTAAGTGGGATTCATCCAGGAAAGATCAAAGGTTGAAAAAGATTGTTATTAAACATGTTTATAGAGTACTTTGAGAATACGGCATATTCCCTGTTCCAGTAAGCTCACAGCTCAGTGGGGGGCGAGAGAGATGAGATGACTGGTGAGGAGAAAAAGGAAGGAAGGTTCCTCAAAGGAGGGAGTTGAGGGAGGAGTGAGAAGTTATTTGGAGTATAGGAAATGTGCGATAGTGCTGCACACAGAAGGGGACACAATGTCAGGAATGAGAGGAGGCGACTAAAGAGCTGAGGGAGCCTTTAACAGACCTCATCACAGTGTTGGCCTCTTCCTTTGCGAGTGAGACGAGGCATGGAGGAGGCTCGAGACACACTTCTAGCTATCTGTCTCCTTGGGGGCTGTGAAATCTTATGAAAACCTGTTTCCTTTCAAGTTTCCTTGTGTAGAAATCCCAAATAAAAGTAATATTAAGGGGGATATTGGTAGAAAAGTTTGAACACCTCTATTCTTTTGGAAAAGATACATACTATGTGGCTAGACCTAACTGTAATGATGTCTCATAGGCACTGTCTCCTGGGGTGAAAAACAGGATTATGTGAATTTGTGCATAGACAGAGATGACTGTCTGCTCAGCCCGTGAGAGTGGGAAAACCAAAACTGAGTTAACTCAGTGTAATAGTCCTTGCATTAGCATAAACTGAAGGAAGCTAATAAGGGGGAAGTCCCACCTTTATTCATTGACCGATAAAGTCTCACTGGACTCTCGTTTCTGCTGTCTGTTGGGCTCAAAACATGAGGACTGGGTTGCTTCACAGAGGCCAACTGCTGGATATGGGCACTGAGGCTCCCCAGCCATCCATGCTTTGGCAGATTGGTCCAGGCCCTGCAAGAAGGTTGGGACCCCCTTTCTCTGATTTGGTCCTTTGGGCGTCAGAGTGGCAGACCTGCTGCCTTGCTCACAACCACCCCTTCTATTTTTAGACTGTATCCAGAGCAGCCGCAAAGGTACATCCATACCTACAGAGAAGCTGAAAACAGAATCCCCTGGCGCAGAGTCTGTAGACTTCATATGTAAATTTCTGGAATAATTACCCTATATTCTTTAAGGGGTACAAACAAATACTTTTTTTTTTTTTTTTTATGTGGCCATCATGTCCAAAAACCCAAGCGTTCTGGATAATGGATCAATATCTAATTAAGGACATCACCAAACTACACTTATTTCTCAGACTTAGTATCTTCCCACTGGGAATATTCACTAATCTCTCGCTGATTAATTACTGTAAAGACTTATGCTTCTGGATAATTATAAGATGTGTGATAATGGATCAGACCTTTAATCCATTAAATCTGGTATCTTGCTTCTGACTCTGACCAGCAGCTAATGCATCTCAGAAAGGTGAATAACTCCATGCTGCAAATACTCTATTGTGGAATGTGGAAGAAGGAGCCCTTCCTCACCTCACTGGGTAATTGCTTTGAAGTATGAGATATAATTACCATTATCTTAGTCCATGTAACTATGTGTCATAAAATGATGAGTACTTAGTGTGTGGCAGACTGAAAATAGAAGGATCTGAAATAACCTCTGTTGGGTAATAGAGCTGGGGTATATCTAAGAGAATGTGGTTAATCATATCAAAACTTTGGAAACCTTTACTCACAATCAAACTGTAAGATTGCATCTAACATCTGTTTTCTAATGGCAGAAAAAAATAAGCTTCTGAGAAAGTCACAGCATATTTTAAGAGTTTAAGATACTTCAGAATGATTTTCTGGCTTGTTACCTATAGTGTGGCTGGTCATTTGTTGCAGTGCATCGTCTCAAGGAAGCCTTGCAGGGAGTGCATGATGCTGGCTGCTGGCTTGAGAAGCAGCAGGGTATAAGGATATGTGTGACACCCTAGGAGGGCTGCAGGCAGAGGCCGGTGGATTTGCACAGCATCTGTGCAAGGGTCATCTGCAAGGGGCTTGTCTTTGGTGTTGACCTCAGAGGATGTTTTTGATAAAAGCTCTTTCAGTATAAAAGAAGATTCTTTGCCTTCACAGACCTGTTGTTTAATATGGCTTTGTTCGGTTAAGCACACTTCTTTGCACAACTGCAGCCTCAACCAGTGGTGTCTGGGTGCATGATTGCAGGCTTTATGCTGCTTTAGGGGAAGAAACGGTAGGGTGGGGTAAAGCAGCTTCTCTAAAGCACAAGAATACTGCTTGGGGTGTTATATGGCTCAGGCTTAAAGAGAGGAAAAAGAGTCCTCTGGGTACAGCGGAATTTTATTTTTGTGTGGTACCTTGATTGATGATGTATTGAAGCAGAGTCTTACTGTGACAACAGGAGCATCAGCTCTGCCCTCATAGATTTCTTATCTACAAGACGGATAAATGCAAAACAAGTGACAGTCCATCTCTGTCCACATGATTAGCACCCCTGCAATGGGAACTGAATGTTGGATGCTGATGTCGCATCCCAGGCTTTGATTTCAAAGAACATTTTTTTTTTCTGGAACAAACTGATGAAACAACCAGGATTTAGACCAATCCTTTTCTTCCAAACTAGATTTTGGAAACTGACCTGGGTTCTGATTCCACATAGGTTTCATGTGATGGTGACTCAATTAAGTGCACTTACTTTACACAGAAGCAACTGAAAGCAGAATCAGGCCTTACATGTTGACACATATGGGTGACTGTATAACCAACTGGCATACAGTAGGTACCATTAAAATCTTGACATTTACTGCTCATAGTAGTTAAATTTACTGTGCTATTTGCAGTATTCCCAAGTCTAAGAGTAGGAAATCCTTTAAATACTGCAGTAAAAGTAAATCCCATGGTGTGATAAATGTCAGGATTTAAAGGAACCCAATTTTGTTGTTGTTTTCTTCTTTTTTTTAACGCTATGTTCAAACTTTTGTGTCTTTCTATTTTTTCTGACTCTGGTGGTTTGTTTTTTTGGAGCACAGTCTCTTTGGCTTTGAAACTGGCTGAAGCCTTCATTAGTGGGTTATTTCCTTAACCATTCTCCTTCTAGAGACCTCATCTTTCTGAAGAGTGTGCCTCACGTGAAGGGCACTTGAGTTTGCTTTGAGATGCCTGCGAGGAACCCTGCTGGATCCACCTACTTGCTTCTTGGTTACACCTTTCAGTGGCGAGTGGAGGGGCTCTGAGAGTTGGTCCACTGATCTCCAGCACTCAGGGCTTCTGCTGGAGGGAGACCTTAGCAGAGAGCTGGTGACGTTGGCTTTCCAGTGCCTCTGTTAGAAGAAACTAGCCCACCATTTCGACAATATTTTCACAGATGCACACAGCAGCACTCTTCCCTCTCTTGAAATGACAGAAATTCTGACAGTGTTGGAGGAGATTTTAAGCAAAACAGGCACTTTTTCAATGATACCAGACCAGTTTTAACAAAATACTTAGGTTCCTAGAGACAGATGATTTTGTAAATCTGTCTGAATCACACAAACTTTGACTCTTAAGTCTCAATCTACATTTAGATGGTTTTTTAAATCCTACCAAATAATTAGTTGCATCTTTAGATGCCAAAAGACCTTCTCTAAATGTGATCTGTGAGTTAGTTTATGAGCAAATTTGAGTCTTTCCCATGAAAGCATAGATTCATTTTTGTGGCTAGATAGTATTCATATAAAATACAATGATCATTTTGAACAGTAACAGGAGTCTCGCTCACCTGTCCTCCCCTTCCACCTGCTCTATTCTCCCCCATCCCCAACCTAAAAGGAGCTGGTTTAGGATTGGGAGACCTGAAGAACAGTAGGAAATTCGTGCAAAGATGCAAGTCAGTGCTGCAGAATCACCTGTGACCACTTGCCCCATCCAAAACAATCTCCACTTTTGTTATGACAAGGAAGGGAAGAGAAACAAAGAGTGACAGTGAAAGGATGGGGGAAAATGAGAGTTATTGCCCTGGCTTAAGTGCACAGTATATTTTTGGAGAAGGGTTAACAGTGTACTGCCAGTAGACGGGTTCCTCTCCATGCACAACTGTTGGGGATGTCCTCTCAAATCTGGCTACTGCCTGGTTAGCTGGCATGTGATATAAAGCAGGAAATATGAGTGTGCCAGGCGTATATAGCTGTATGTGTGCCACTCCTGGTCCATCTGCAGAGCAATACTGCACCTGCCAGTTGCTTTAGCTGGCTGAGGGGAGGAGGGAAGAAAGAGAGAGTATTATTAGACAGGGAAAGCCCACCGTCTTCTCATTTTCCTTTCATTGCTCTGCACATTTCCTTTCTTTTTACAACAGAGTTGAATAAATACCACAGCATGTTTTCCAAAAATGGCTCTTAGGGACTGAGTACTTTTGGGGTACTGCTCATGCAGTAAAAACACATTGGGTTTGGGTTTTTTTTTAGTGAATAAAGCTGTCAGTGTATGAAGGTTTGTGCACCTCTAGGTATCATATATCTTGACTTTGAACCCCATTTTTCCACGTAGGGGATTATATTAATAATTTGGAACCTTTTCCACAAAAAATGTGAATTGCCTATAAAGCAATACGTTTCCTTACTGATCATCAATCATTTTTCTTCTGCAAAAATTTCCAGCATCCATTAAGAGCCTTAAATCATAAAACCTAACTGCTCCTGAATAAATAAAATTTGGAACTTGATATGGATGACCTACTATTTCATCCTGTAAGTGACAGAGGACTGAGCCTGGGGTTGGAATAAACCAACATCACCTGACATAAAGGACTTTCCATCTTCAGGATAGATAGCAAAATCTTCATCCCAAGCCTCTTCAAAATTTGAGTATTCTTGGACTGGTTTGGGGTTTTTTTTGCTTTCCAAAATTCATACTGGCTCTCAGTGGGAGAAGAAAGTTTACATGTTTTCTTGATCCAGATTTTAAAAAAAGTGTTATTGCCTTGGGGCCTCTCCAGTGACTCTAAGAAACTGTTGTTTCTCTTTTTCCAGTTCTCTCCTACTGAAATCTCAGTATCTGATAATTTCCCTGCAAAAAAGATTTATGAAATCCAGATTTCTGTAGACTCCATCAATGGTGTTCTGGAAATAGCAATCAGAGCTAAATTTCTGCATCCTCAGAAAGTGTTAGGTTTAGCTCCTGCTAGTAAAAAGAGCATGTGCTTTTGTGTCAGACTGGATCTATTGCACAGAGCCCACGGGCCTCCTTTTTCTGCTGTGTTTGTATGTATTTGACTTTTGTGGTCGTGTACCGGAAATAAGTGTGATGGGGAAACACTAAATGTCAATACACATGCCTTCATGGCAATCCCCTCCTTGTTGTCTCCTCATAATGGATTTATTGATTCAAACTTTCTCTATCATCACAGACACAATGTACATGCACACCATGCCAGACTGCACAGCACAACAGCCAGGCATATGATATCCAAGTTTGTGACGGTGATGGTGAAATGGTGACAGGTCGGGATTACCGCTTTTATTGCCAGGGAGTCAGGTTGTGGTGATTCATGAGACAGCTGTTAGAGGGTGAGCACATTAATAACGTGAGCTGTGAAAACAATGTGTGGTGATGTTAAAAGCTACTTCTCAAATGACACAGTGATGGCAGAAGTTTTTGGGTATTACATGTTTTCACAAATGATACTTCACAAGCCTAAATAACATAACTCATTTCTACATATTTTATTATTAGTGTGAAATAAATGTGATTATAATAGGTTTTTAAAGTGCCAGGTGGCTCGTATTGTCTGTTTATCAGGTATTTTACTGCTGCTCCATCTCACACTCATCTTAAGTATATTTACTCAACACCTCTGACTTCAAACAGGCAAACCCTTTTATCTGACTTCACAGTATATTCTTCTCACAGTGGTGGATGTCATCATCATTTTCTGTTGACATTGTTTTCACCACATTTTCTTACTTCCATTCTTACTTTCCCAAGTCTCTTTTCCCTTCAGTGCCTCCTGCAGGCACATGTTTTGCCTGACAAGAACCAGAATAATGTTGCATGCAGCAAAAAAGCAGCCATGTGGCTGCACTGCTGTGACCCAGCCCTTTCTCAGCCTATTCCTTCCAGTTCGCCTCTAGTATTCAATATTCAGTTCAAAACACAAGTCCTTTGGGGCATAGAGCAGATTTTTGCAGTGTCCTTAGAGGTATCAAGTTATTTTGGGAGTTAGTAGATAAAGTGCAAGTATGTCTAGTGACACCAGTACCCAGATCTGGTTTAGAAAGAGAAAGTAACTGCTTAGCAACTAAAGCAGCACTTCCTCAAAATAACAACTAGGAAGTCCAAATCACATTATTTTTGATGGGACACCATGAGATATAAAGCACTCTGTAGCAGAAGTAAAGATGGTAGAATCTGTCCTGAAACAAATTAAAAACGGAATCCCAAAATGACAGCAGACTGGTTCAGCCAAAGGTCAACTCATCTGTGAGTTAAAGGAATTAATTTTCTAGGCACCAGCAAAGCAATGAGGCTTATCAAACAGTGCTATTTTCCATCAAGAAAAAACATCATGGCAGCCTCTGTTTTCTACTTTCATCCATTTCTAGTTAAAAAAAAGAAAAAAGAAGAAAAGCAGAACAGTAAACAAATACATTTATTGCTGGAATGATGACACCCTTTCTACTTATTTCTTTGCATGGATTATTCTACAACACTGAAGAGAAAGGTGAAGAGGTGAAATTCTGGTGAAACTCTAGCTCCACAGTGGCCACAGACATCCTGACTTTTGGTCACGGTTCGCTCCCAAGACACCTCTCATTCCTCCCCATATCCTTCAAGGATCATCTGCAGTGAGGTCTGGTTCCATATTACTGTCCAGCTATTCTAAACTGGTGTTGAGGACATTTGCAATGCTGAAAACAACATGAATTGCATAATATCTCATGAGATCTGCTAATCTCTCATTAGCCATCTCCTTCTCTATCTTCCTCTTTCTCACTCCCCTCCACCAATGAGCACATTGCATTTCCATACTGTTACTAAGCTTCGGACTTTGGTACAAGGCATTTATACCAAAGGGATGCTGGTGTTCAGCTGCCTTCCTCATACCCTGTGTTATAAATATATCTCCCTGCCCAAACACATAGGATCTGGAGGGTGCTGAAAACCCAGCACTTTCCTGACCGCTATGACAGCAATAATAGCCCAGCAGGTCTCAGATGTAGCTTATGACAAATTTCTTTGAATCAGACAAGATCTTAAGTGCCCGTCATAAGTCAGTCATCCTTCAAGTGCTCCCATTTCCTCCATGTGAGCTCTTTACAAACTTATCCATCTGCGTTTATATATAGAACTGTGGTGAAAAACCACTGTAAGAACTAGGTCTACAAGAAGATATGTGGGCTAGGTGTCCTGTCCCTAGAGAAGTATCACCTGTGCTATATAAAACACCATTTCACGAGGATAATCCCATAACCGCGGCCCCCTGCCAAATCTCAGGAAGCTTGGCAGAGTAAGGTGGAAACTGAAGATTTAGCTAAGCAGAACTGCATCTTTCAGAAAGCTTGTTGCTCCATTGCTGCTTTCTGGCCTTGGTTTAGATGCTGCAGAACTTCATCACCATAGCAGTGGAATCAGGGCTTTTCTTAAACTGAGCAAACACAAGCAGTGGCTTGTCTTCTCATGCTCATCAGCTCTTGCATCCATCCTTTGCTTTCTCTGAGCTCTCTTTGCTTTCTCTGAAGCTGTAATCACTTGTTGAAAGAGATTCAGGAGTTGGGTATTTCTGAAAGTCTATGTGCTGTGTCAAGCATGTACCTTTAAGTCACATCAGAAGTGAGTATTGAATCAGTGGCTGAGTTGTAAAACCAGGAGTAAAAATATATTTCCCGTTGACCAGAAGCAGATTTCCCCCCCGCAAACCTTTTTTTCAGTATGAATCTGAAAACAAGAAATGCCTCATTTTAATCCAAGATAAAATTTCTCTTTATTTTGTGTATTTTTGATCAACTAAAAATCTCATTTGCTACATTTCAAAACAACATGTTCCAAAAAAAGAATTCCATGATACTGCTTTTTAAAAGAATGTATCTGAAGAGCTTTAACTTCATCTATTTTTAGTCTTTTTACGGCTGAAACTATTCATTGGATTTAAACTAAACATGTGGGTAGCTGTGGTCAACCTCAGACTGCATATTTGGTGGCTAAACTGTTCTCAGGGGGGAAATGTCCAACCCTAGTTATAATATCTAATTTCTTCTTTAGCATCACCTTTTGACAGAAGTAGAGAAATATTGGGATTTTGGTTCTATTTATTCCTATCAGTGCAACAGGGCATATTTAGCATTCCTGTCCTTTTCCTTTAAGAAATAAGTACTTTTCTCTAACCAGTGTGTTTTCAAGCTAATGGTTTGGGGACAGTCTTCTCCTGTAATGAGTGGTCTGTCTTGTCTATGTATTCATTTTTCTCTTCACCGATAACCTCCATAGAAATCTGACTTTCTTCTGCATATCAGGAATGTATGGGAATGTTTCCTCAACTTCCTCTCTCCAGCTTGCTGCAAGCTGTAATATGCAGGTTTCTCTCCTTGCATTTTCTTATTTTCCTTTGTAGACTGCTCTTGTTAGTTTTAATTACAGCAGTGGAGGACAGTATGCTAAAGAGCTCCCCAAGGAGGTGGCACTAATGGTCACATGTCCCCCCTGAGTGACAGCATCCGTTCTGGTTGCAGTACTACAAAGACATGGGGACAATTCTTGTATGGATTGGTAAACGGACTTTATGTGAGAAGATAAATTAGCAGGCATCTGCGTTTCCTATTTGAATAGGCTATGTGTGACTCAGTAAGCCTTTTGTTCAGTGGGCTAAAAAATGGCATGCAACTCCTCATCAGTATTGAAATTTTAAAGCATATTAAATTACTCTAGCATATTTTTGAAGGGTGTAAAGAAAAAACCGTAGTGGATTTAGCACTGTGCCTTTCAAACCGCCAACCCCAACACTGAAACAAGAACCTAAGAAATTAATAGCAGGGAGGAAAAAAGAATGGTTTGTATATAGAAAGAAGCTAAGACATGTGTGAAATATTATTTTCAATAGTGGTTTTATTACAGTGTCAGTGCACACTATGTGTGCATACCTATGCTACAGATTCCCGTCGCTGTTTTTGTGACTTGTATAAAGCATACTGAGATTTACATCACAGGATTTAACTCTTGGAGGTGTTTTTACACCAACCTTTGCCAAAATTCAGCACACGATATTTAGTTTGCACCCACTGTTGTACTTGCCAGCATTTTTGTGAAGTAAGAACACTAAGCTATGCATACTGTGCACTGTTAACATACGTTAGCTGTGCCTTGTGGCAGTATTCAATCAGATGAATAAATGGAACAGTGTGTCAATGCACAGTATGATTGCAATTCAGAATCATATGGAAAAGTTGGTATTGCAACATCTGCATAGACACTGTCATAACATCAAGGAAAAAAAGTAATAATGCCATTCCTGTTTCATTGGATCAAATGCAAATAGAACAACCATGATCTAACATGGAAGGCATTTTGAAAAAAAATTAATGGTTTTTGAAAAATAATTATCATGAACAATACAAAGGGAACTGAAATTGGAACGTGGTATTTATACAGTGCATGCTAAGTCTTTGAGAGAGACTTAGGTTTTGTTTACTTAGTCTACAAGAAATAGATTTCACTGTTCACCTCTCTGATGAAGCCATTAGCATGATTTTTGGACGCTATCAAATACTGGTGCTACCAAATAGTGCTACTTCTATTACTGTTGTTAACAGCTATTATTATTGCAGAAGGAATAATAGCATATTTATGATACCAGGTGACATCAGAGGAAGAGCTTTATTTTTCTTAAGAGGGTCTCTTAAGAACCAGGTTCTGTGCCTAAGGAGAAAACAGAGCATCTATATCAAGATCTATTAAGAATAAAGATCGGAATTTTCCATGTTGTCCAACACTGCAGTAGTCTTGCTTTCTTACAATGCCAGCCAAAAGCAGGGAGGGAGGAGGGTGCGAGAGGAACAATAGATCAACAGTTCTCTCTATGTTTAAAAATTCACAGCACCTCTGCTACACCAGAATATTATGTGACAATAATGTTAGGCCTCTGATTTATACCAACAGATGCAGGGAAATTCCAAATTAAGGCTGTCATTCTCCCCTTGCTGCAGATCCTCTGTTGGTACAACTTTATGTAGCACCTCTGAGTTCGGTGGAGAGATGCCAGTTTACATCAGCTGAGGATCTGGCCCACTGCGGTGCGGAGGCCTTAGTCCTGTTTAAATCAGATCCACGGTTACTGGTAACACAGTTGCTCCATTCTTAATATATATTTACAACACACAGGTGTAAAACACACAGAGGAAGGTCATAAATTTGGAAGCTCACTATTAAAAAGCCTCCTGGTTATGAATGGATTTTTAAAATGTTCCCTTTGTTTTATCTTCAAAAGATGTAGACTGGTGGAAAAATATGCAAACGCTATGCCTTTAAAACACCAAATGCAAGTGAGTTTTAATAACCTATCAGGATCTTAGTCCATCATAACATTTAATCTGTATTACATCTCACTTCCTAATCGCTACTTTCATTCCAATTGTGAGCAGAGAGGGTGGGGGAGAGATGAGAATTTCAGATAAGTGCCAGTAAAACAAGTTTGTTCTACAGCTGGCAAGCGCTGTGCACACGTTAACGGTGCCTTATGGCAGTATTCAATCAAATGATTCTATAAACTAAAAATAATCACTCTAATACTAATACCTATTATTCTTCATTGTTGCTGGTCGCTATGGTGCTGCATCTGACTATGAAGAATTCACCGCCATTATTACCCTCAGTGTCTCTCTCTCTCTGAAATGTGATCTAATTGCAGAATCCACACCTGTTCGACAGTTCAATAGAAGCCTGCTTTTGATGGAAGCAGACTTTCAAGCACACACACACGCTCATACACAGGCACACGCACGCATACAGGCACACACTCGCACATGAATGCATGCACGCACAGACACACACACCAATTCACGGAAGACTTCAGCTGGAGGAAAAATAGAGTGTGAGTTGATCAGAAAATAATATTGCGAGGAGTAAAAAGAAAAAAAAAAAGCTTGTGTTTTGTGGTCATTGGAAGATTGCTGATGGGTGCATAAATAAAGCATGCTGGAACATCTGTTCTTTGTTGTGCATTCAGCTTTTTAATGTCTTCAAAGAGCAGCACTGACGCATCACTGACTACCACTCCCCATTCAAGCAACATTTTACCAGAAAATAATAAACCTTCCTGGTGGGGTGCAAGGAGCCAAGGCATTTGGGCAATGCCATTAATTTGGAAATATCTCTTTTTCTGGGATTTTTAAATATCTCTCCCTTTGAACGTTGTTCAAATTTTGGGATCCAGCCTGGAGTCCCTATCAGCCTGAGCAGTAAATCAGCCTGAATATTCCACTCAAGCCTTTTCTTTCTGTACCAAAAAAAGAAAAAAAGGAAAGAAGGCTGCTGTCAAGTCAAAGTTTATGCACATTTTCCCTCTCCTCTTAATTCTATTAATGTAAAAATTCTGTCCAGAGGGATTCTTTTTTCCTTAAGTTACAGTATTTATTTATACTGGTAAAATTCAGCGGCAGTGAAGACCCCTGACAGTTTAACAATATTGGCTGGTTATTTTGATACACTGTGCTAGGCAGCAAAAGATTAAAACCAGAGCATCCTAGACTGAGAGAAACCAGCTTGAATTCTAAAATAAAATTTTAGCAGCATGGATTTCTCTTGCCATAGGCTATGAGGCTACTATGAATTTCAGATGCATCTCCAGAGCTGTCAATGAGGTGGAAAGATGGGATTGGCATTACAAAGATTTGTTGCAATGTGATTCAATGTAATTGCAATCGAAGGTATAGCAACATTAAATCGCAGCTGAGAAGGAGCTGTTTATGCATGTACAGTATAGGAACAGGCATTTGCTCTACCACTCTAGGACCATGACAAGTTTTTTTTGGTTTTGGTTTGGATTGTTTTTTTTTTTTACTACTTCCTTCTGCTCTGCTCTTTCTTTCTAGGTCACAGCTCAAAGATATTGGAATACCAATTAGATGCTGGTGGGTTACATTTATAATGAGCCTGACGATGGTCTTGTGACAGTATGCTTCAGAAAACACAAACACCTTTTAGGACAGTTTGGTAATTAGACACTATAATGTCTCTTTTCTATGCTAAGAGGATTTTGGCTTTTGATTGTTCATCTTCATTTTATCTCCTCTGACAACTAACTGTTGTTGCATAGTCTGGTGCAGAGAGTAGAGGGTGGTGGTTCAGGCATACCACTGGTATCAGTGGGTACTATTCCTCTTGCTTTGGTAG
Source organism: Falco punctatus (assembly GCF_963210335.1). Classification (NCBI taxonomy): domain Eukaryota; kingdom Metazoa; phylum Chordata; class Aves; order Falconiformes; family Falconidae; genus Falco; species Falco punctatus. The sequence goes on along the minus strand of NC_137583.1, from coordinate 107,032,632 downwards.
CAACATCATCAGTCTCTACACAGCATCTTAGGAAACTTTTGCCGCCTTAGACCAACTGGAACCTGATCTTAAAGCTGCAATTTGGGGTTCACTCCTGTTGCTTCTAAGGAAAAACACGTTATTTTTGGACTGGAAAAAGCATGGGATATATACCTTCCTCTTTGGCATATTTTAAAGCCTGTGGCATGACTGTGTTACTACTAACATCAAAGGGTGAGTTGCTATTGATTTTAATAAGAGCAGGAACAGTATCACCAAGATCATTAAAGTTCTCACAGTGCTTCGAGATCTTCAAATGCAATCAGATAAGAACAGAGGGACTGTATTTATCACAAGGGTTGAAAAGCTCAAATGAATACATTTGAGGCTTACTGAGGTGAAGGAAGAATCTTCCTATGGATGATATCCTTGCCCCTGCAGCTCCTCAGTGCCTGACATTTAAGCTATGGATTTCATTCTCATAGCGTCCCAGACTAAAAGAAAATGAACGCACCCTCATCTTGTGGCTGGGGAACCAAGGCACAGAGCATCTGGAACAGCTTTCAGATGGAGTCTCTCACAGAAATCAGATCGGAACCCAAGATTTTGAATGCCACCCACCTCTGTCGATTAGCATCCTTCCCACCCCTGGCACAGGGCTGGATTCTGCTCAGAAATGGCTCTACCTGGTCAACAGAGTAGTGAAGAGAGGTATGTGTTCCTTCTTAACGAATCTTTGGCTTCTATGGTTTTGTTATGATTTTGCTCTTTAACCCAAGAATTTTTAAAAGGGTCACAGAAAGGGAACAAAAAAACCCCAGATGTGCAAGGAAATTGTTTTACTGACAACAGAAGCAGGACAGGTTGACTCTGATAACACAATATTTAAATGTGTTTGTTCCTCTGCTTAGAGATTCTTTTGCAGAGTTCCATTAAGCTGTACTTACATAGTAATTGCTCATTGACCATTTAATTATACAAGGTTGTCACCTTTACTCATGCTCGGTACACGGCTTCCAAATAGTCACTTTGGTATCAAGGAGGTGGGGGCCAGTTCACCTGGTAGCAGTAGTCAATATGAATAGGGGGAGCAAAACCTGGCCTGCAATAATTACCATGTAGCGACATAGTGTTTACATAGTAATTACCTTATTATTTTTATGGAAAAATACATGATTATTTTTGTCCTCCAGCCCAGAGTGCAGGCCACACAGTAATTACTTTTGGGCATAAGTATAATTGTACAAACACACTTTTTATCTCTCTGCTTCTCCTCTGCATGCAAGCAGTTAGATGTGTTCACAGCATACGTTTACTCTGGGTATTTATCACTGCATCTTATTTAAGTCCTGAATCAAATAGTTGCTTCCTGGTACATTGGCCTCATATATCAAAAGGTCATAATGAAGAAAATGTTTGGGTGGTTTGTTTTTTTGTTGGGTTTTTTTCCCCCCTCCAGAAAGCTATCACAATATCTACCTAGATTTACTTTTCTTTTGCACATGATTCTTCATCAGTGTATGCCTCTATCCCAGGGAAGTTGGGGTAACGGGTCAAATCCTTTTGCCTCTGGGAATGCCTGTAAAAATCATATTTAAAAGCTAAAATGAACTGAGACATATATACTGTGTGCCCTTGACAGATGGGGCCAGATACTTGCTGTAGTCTGAAAAGAATATATTGACCCACAGGCTCATCTTCTCTTCATAGTGAGAAGTATTCCATTGATGACATTTCATGATGTGTAAGATGTGGGTAGCATTGCCTGAAAAGACAGAGCGGGAGGGAAGCAAGAGATAGAAAGAATGTTAGTGAATCAACTTGCCAACATACAACAAAGGTCAGTCTTAATCCTGAACCGACACTGTAGGTGGATTTTTACAGCGCTTATGACTGTTAATAATTGGCACCAAATCTGAACATTCTGCAACATGGCTCAAAAATAGCTTAGGCCAGACACAAGGATTTATTTGCTGTGCTTTCTGGGCATAAGCTTCTAGACTTTGCCACAATCAGTACAGAAAGTGAAAGAGACAACTGTGCCTGAGCCTTGGACGAGAAGGGACCAAAACATCAGTTAACATGAATTTATTGAACATAAACGTTTGTGTCAGTTGACAACTGAAGAGGATTAGACCCAGAACAGACTCATAAAAATGTGATCAGCTGGCATACGATAAATATCTTTAAGAAGAAACATCTTATTTGAATAACATTGAGCGAGCATTCAAGTGAGAAGTACCTCTAATATATGAGACATGAACTCCATATTTAAAAGATGTATATTTTTTTTGAATGTTCAGTCTACTTTTAATGCCATCCATGAGGATCTCTTAAATCTGCTTGTCTTACCTGTATGTGCTGTTCATTGAAGAAAAAAATGGAAGACAATGGAGCACAATATTACCTAATAATCTAACCCCTACTTTTTGAAGGAAATTGTCAGATATCCTATTTGGTACTTGGCTATTTATGTTAATATGTTACCTGAAATATAAGTAGATTTGGGTGTCTATTGCACTAAAGACATGACAAAGATTTATAAAGCTTCATCAAAATGAGTAGAACTCTGAGAATATTGACAGTGACTAATGCTGCCTAAGTCTCAATAGCAGCACTCTATACCTTACCCATTTTCTACAGAGAACAATCATATTACTACCGATTAGTTCTTGCTATCCATAAGTGACACACACACACACACACACCCTTGCTTATTGATTCACTTAGTTCAGTCATTTATGATACGCTTGAGTAGATATATTCTAGTTAAAAAAAGGTTGGGATGTGTTCTTCTGGTCAGTGATGGGGTTGGAGAATCAAGTTTGCAATCCTGAGACATTTCACATCCCTAATAAAACCTGCATACAGTTTTGCGGCTTATAAAAAGCATTTTTGGCCTTTGATCACCATGTGACTCGGAACACATATATCTGGCCAGCAGAAAACCAAAGGAGCACATCTTTTAGCTAACTGCATGTTCTCTGCCAAAAATATGTAATTCATTGTGGCAGATCCTTGGTTGTGGATGAACAGATAAGAAAGAAAGGAAGGATATAGGAACATGAACACCATGGAAGAAAGAATGGTGAGAGAGGAAAATAGGCAAGGGAAAAAAGAAATGTGATGCATGGTGAGAAGGAAAGGGAAAGAGTAAGGCTTCAGAAAATACTTCTTTTAGTGGATAGTGGTATATGAAGTGTTCTTTAAAGTGTGTGATGTTCCCTTTAAAAATATTAAATATCTCACTGTCTCGAGTCACATGAATTATTTTTCTTAACTAGACATGATTTCCACCACTACCTACAGTTATCTGAGAACTACATGATTTCCACCACTACCTACAGTTATCTGAGAACTACAGTGGGATTTTCGAATCTGTTACAAAACTCTGGTGGGTTTGGTCTATTTTCTAAAGAGTAGCTGGGAACTTCAGTAACTAAATACCTGTACTGAGGCAGCAGAGCAGTTTAGGGAAGCAATATGGTTTCAGCTTACAGACTGCAGAAAGAACTTCGCAGGATATAGCTGACAAGCAATTGCCAAAAGCTACCTTCTTGTTTATTCTGGCTCAGTATGGAATTTCCTAGTCTTTAAATGCTCTGGAACCAAGGTGGGAACATGGTAAGAGGTCAGAACAACAACAAATGATAGTTTTCAATCACTAGGAGGGCTCTATAAACAAGTGAAGTTTGGGGGCCCTTCCACAGCTAAAAGACTCAGCAGTTACGTGGTGACCTTTCAAACTGTTTCCCTTGGGATGTCTGATGGGCCTAACGCAGGTCCCAGATGAATAAACCTCCCCACCAACCTTTGTCTACTTCCACTTACAAGAGAAAGCTGGACTTGAAACAGTGTCAGAAGTAAAGGTCAGTGCTTTATTTACATGAGCTTTATGTGCTAGACTGCTCCCCTCTGCTTTCTCTTTCCTTCCTCAGCGATCTCTGCTTAAATCATTCCATCCCTTGAACTACTTCTTAGTGGCAATTTTTCTTCATCCACAGGCCAGGGCTAAAGCAAGTTTTGTCTTTTATGACACATATTCAGGCATAAACATGCTAAATAATGGCAGGGTTTGTGCCACATTTTGTGTGCTTTTCCCCTGCTATCTGAGGCTTTCCTAGGTTTCATTATATACTGCAGAACAAAGTATAGATTTGCTGCTAGGAACCCGAGCAAAATCAGCATTTGGGAGAAAGTAGAGCTGAGTTCCTTATTTTACGGGGAAAAGTTGCAAGTAGTTCTGTCTTTCCTAGTATTGTGAAATCCCCAGAAGAAAAGGTCTTTATTACAAGAGCACCTATTAGACTTGGAAAACTCACTACTCCTTCTGGAACAGCTCTACTTGCAACCCTACCCGGTTTTTTTTTCTCCAGTTGGTAGACAGGGAAACTTATTTAACAAAGTTGGGGTTTCATCCAGTGATTCCTTATATCATTGGGGATCTTTCTACCAACTACAATGGGAGCTGTGTGCAGCTCCTGAATTGCTATCATTTTCCAACTAGCAAAGACACTTGAGCATCTGGTGCTGTTCTAGCAAGCTTCTTACACAGCTTTGGTGAGAATTTTGAAGCTGACATAGGAAGAATTTTCCAGGGCTCACAAGCTCTTTGTATCTTCTTTTCTTTTTAGAAACACTCCTGACACGCTTGTGATACTGTTTGAATATGAAAAAATAGAAGAGAAAGCTAAACTGAGCATTGTAAAACATTCTGGGCAAGCGTTTGCTTGTGTTTAAAAATGGACTTGCTCCTCTGTGCTTATACAATTTTTTAGCACTTTGGAAGAACTGAGATATGTGATTGCTCTTGGAACGTGGAGTTCAGCCCCCCCCCCCACCCCCCCCCCCCCCGACTCTGCAGGAGATACGGGTTTGGGTTGTGAAGAAATAGCCATACTGAAGGCAATATTGGCACAGGCCTCCTGGGGCTTCTTCCCAGGTTTGGGTAGGCAGTTCCATTATCTCCTGCTGTAATGACGGATACCTTTCTTGTGGGCTGAGGGACACGAGTGACAATCTTACCATGTAGCCAGCTGATGTCTTAAGTAGGGTCAGGGTGCCCCGGGAGAATATATACATCTAGTACAACTCTTAGCCTATTCATCTGTACTTTCCCTTTGGAAACAGATCTCCCATCTTTTTTCCATTCTCTGAAATGAACCATATTATTTTTCACTGTGATGGCACTGATGATCTAGAAACAGGGAAAACACCATGTAATCTGTGTGATCAGTAACAGCGAAGGGGCACAACCAGAATTCGCATATCTAGTGTCAAATATTCGCACTAAACTATCTGTGCTCCCACTAAACAGTAAAGACCTACTCAGATTCTGTGGAATGAGAATCACATTTAGGAAAAAGCAGTCTGCTCACGTATGTGCCATTAGTAGAAAGACTGGCAAATAAATTATCTACTGTGAATTACGCACTAATACAAGTGCCTATGTGATGTGTGTCTGTGTGAATTAATTTACACATGTCGAGGTGTATGTATGCATATGAACATAAGTGTATCTCCTCTCTCTTCACCTCTCTTTCATACATTGGTACAGTAAGCGTAACAACTGCCATGTCACTTCTCAGACTCCAAGAGTTCCATCTTCTGTGCAGGCCTGGGTACGCTTGCTTTTTTCCTCTCTTTTTAATCGTTTCAGTGAAGAGGCTCTCTCCTTGATACCCACTTCCAGAACTCCCACTCACTTACTTCAGAACAAATCCAGCCTTGCTTGTGCATGTGTGCATGTTGAACAAGCCCTCATAAAATGCCTATCACATCATTATTTTGTTTAAACATTTTTATTTCTCCAGAGAATTTAAAATACACAAACATGTGATTCCATGAGGAAATGATCCAAAAGAGATTATAAATACAGCTATAAATGTCAAAGTTCTCAAAACATTTCACTGGCTCTATCTTCAGAAGAGACTGTTTACAGAGAAAACCCATGCCAGTGTGTTTTATTATTGTTATTGTGTGTTAAATGTTACAAATGCAATCTGTTTGCCTTACACGTAAACCATAGTCTCCAAATATCTTTAAGAATCACCTCTAATAGTTGTACTCAGAGACAGGAGTATAATTTAGTAGGATATTAAGCAATCTCTCCACAGCAGGAAAGGTTTTTGGGCTTTGTACAACTCTCATCAGAGGCACCTATCCTTAATTTCCCCAGAAATAAGTATTTTGCTGTGGATTGTCACTCAGGGCTCCATGTTTGTGAGAGGGAATGGAACACAGAAAGCTCAAAATGCAGACCCTTGAAAATTTGAGATCTTGAAGACTTTGAGCTCAGGCCATTTTTATTTGTTAAGAACAATGATCAAAGGCTTTATTTTTTCCTATGTAATTTTAAATTTCTTTCTGCATCTGTGTTCAAAGTGATGCCTAAGAGACCCCTACTACAAAAAGTTCACACTCTTTTCCTTCTTTGATGGAAGATACTATCTCCAGGAATGAATGAGTCTGAGTTAGAAGAATGAAGCAAATTAGCACCAAATCTTTTGTAAAGTACAGTGTGCCTAAATTTGGCAGTGTAAGTTTAAAATCCACAGCATGGGATGAATTCTAATGCAGAGGACTGGTGTAGCACATATCTGAAATTTGTCATGGATATTTAACTTGTTAGGAAAAATGTTAAGACTGGAAGATCTTTTTCTTTGGTCTACTTGAATGTTGATCACAGCTGTTTGCTGCAATTAGGGAAAACAAAGTAATATTTAAATCTCAAAATTTCTTTTTAAAGGCTGCATAGGAATTTTGGATGTAATTTCCCCATAGTCACAAGAGCCTGTGGGAGACATTTTGTCTGGAAGGTGGTCACAGAACATCCATTTTATGTTTCACAAGCTGCAAAGTCTTTCCCTATATCCTCTACACTTATTTAAAGGCAAGATCCACAGAATTGGAATGTGTCACAGCGGGAGATCAGGAGAGGACCAGGACATCACCAGTGAGTGCATCTGTTAAAAGAAAATACCTCTGGAAGAAGCTGTATCTTACTATCAGAGAAAGCAAAATTCCTCCCAATGCTCCAACAATCTTACATAGGGGAAAAAAAAAAGCTTTCCTGACTGCAGATCAAATTCAAATTCCAAATTATGTAAATAGTAAATTATGTAAATACAGGCTTGTGTCTCCTTTGTCTTCTTAGTATTATTGTCCTTCACCTTTCTTTACAACAAGAAGCAAAGAATTTGGAGCGCACAGTATTTCAACATGTTATATTTCAGTGTTGTCTGGAATGAAAGTTGCGCTCCTAGACCCTTGAATTTTACCAGTAGCAAAGGGTAAAATTTTGCTTTTAAGCATTAATCCTGACTGTGCTTGAAACTGTCAGGAGCTTGGAGGAGAACAATCTGACCACAGCCCCCTCCAGATCTGGAGCCCTACGGGAACAGTGCATAAAAGGGAGAAAATCTGATAGCTCAGTGGGGCTAAATAATTTGCCCTTCATTTTTAGTGGTGAAATTTATTTATTGGCTATGGCTCACTGGCCCAATAGTCCAGGATTAGAGCTTTATCTCCTGAAAGTGGAATGTTTAATTCTAGTTTTGATTTTACCCCAAAACAAAGTCTCTGTAATTCTGGTTTTATGATTTATTGGCTGCAGTTTTCCTGAGATGAAAGTAGGAGTTCAGCAATCTGTTCTTGGAATTCCAGCATTTTGCAAGGATTCTCTGTCAGCAAACATGTGATAAGCAAAGATATTTTCTTGAATTTCAGGCCAGTGGCTTATTCACAAGATATTTTCCTCTTTGAAAGCAGGTCTTCGCTCTTACTGTGTTGCTCTATTGATCAATCTGTTTTGAGAGAGCGAGCGAGCTCAGGAAAAGGAAGTTTCTTTTTTACTACATTAAATCCACTGAATTTGCCTGTGCCAGACGTGATTATCCTCCAAATGGAAAGGGTTTTACCGTAAGTATCTTGTAAGCTTTTCTGGATGCTCCTGCAACACACAGGGAAAGGAATCAACTAAGCTACCAGAGACTAACAACTTTGCAGAACAACTCCCCGTGGCAGAGGGAATGAGCACGTTGCCTCCTGACACAAGTCTTTACCCCCGTCAGTGAATATTTTGTGTCTGTATAGGGAAGGGAAGTAAGGAAAATGATTGGGTTTTGCCAAGCCTGAAGAAGGGAGTACGTGAAATAGCATTCAGAGCAATCCTAGTGCTGTTTGCATCCTATACTGTCTGTGTACATGGGCACATTTACTCCCACAGCATTCGGAGTAAGCACTCACCCTTCAGTGGGGCAGGAAGAAACCTGGGAAGTTTTGTGTTTATGCATTTTTCCAAAGGAAAGTCCAAAGACTTTGTAAAGGAATTTTAAAGTCCTTGAGGCCATCTGTGGAAAATTGATCTACATATGGAAATTTCCTGTAGGAATGTGGTAGATGGTCAAGGCGAAAGAACTTTTTCAGCTCTGATCTGTCCTCAGCTTCTTCTGGACTTCTGCAAAAACTCATCTTTTTGTGTCTTACTTGTCTACACAGAATTAAAGCCACATTAATTTTTCATGCTGCTTGTGTCCATTGCTCTCTCTGAGGCCAAGGACTGAGAACTTTGAATAAAACTTTATTTTATTCTGGTTCAAAGAACTAATTGACGGGTAGCCTGTGACTCAAAATAGCAGAGATTTGGTCTGTGGCCTCTAGCACGGGTGCATAAGATTGGAATTCTGGTAAAAAACCCCTACATAGTGACATTGTGAGCTACATTGTTTAGTTTCCCATCTTACTGTTCAGTACTAGTAAAAAATCTTGCTAGTAATACAGAAAAATCAGAAGATTTTGATGCTTACAGAAGCCAGAGGCACATTACCTATTTGATGTTCAAAATAGTAATAGAAATTTATCAAGAACAGGCTGCTTTTATGAGACTGGCAGGAGGTTTTTTTGCCCTCTGGGCTGGAAACGCTGAACCGGTCATACCACTTTCCACACTGGACAGCTGTTACCAAAAGATTGACGGAATTAACTTTCTAAGACTGGTTTTGAAGTTTAGAAAGCAGGCATTCTTTAGCACAGCACAGGGAGCATGGGGGATATCTCTTCCTAATGTGCTCACGATGTCCCCAAATGAATGTCCCTTATAATCTGTATATCATACATATGCATTACATTTCCTCAAAAAAACCATACAAATTTGATTATTTCCCAGAATTCATTTACATTAATCCCTCCTTCTTTTGCACATGTGTAGTTTTCTTCTTATTTGAGTTGGAGGGCTGCTTTTGTGACCACTGAGGTGTTGTTGGCTTCTAAACACTTCATGACCTGGTCATCTTAGTCCTTTTACGATGTTTCTTGGCAAAACCTGCTAGGTTTCCATGAGATTCAATCAGTACTTTTCTTTCATCCTAGATGTTCTTTTCAAGTTGGATCATAAATCTTGTCCATACAATACCAGGTCTTCTCAATCACAATCTAATAATTTCGCTAATAGGGACTCTTGATTACAATCTAATAACTATACTAAGGTTATATGTATACTAAGGTTATACATTAAACCTCTGGTATCACAGGTATCACAGCAACAGGAAGTTCAGACACTTTCTGGGAGTAAAAACAGGGTGGCTGGGGGGAAGCATTCTTTTAATTTTTCCACTCCGCTGCCAATCACAACCCCTGGAATAACTAAAAATAAAACTAATTTTTCTATATTTAAAATTTTATGTTCTATTTTCCCATACTACATTTTATCAACCAAAGATTTTTAGAAAATTTTTTTCCTCCAACTTCCCAAGATGGAAGAAGTAAGAGAGAATTAAATGCACTTGAGTATGTGTTTTTTTTTTTCTTTGGCTTGCAATCCTGAACAGATTATTCCATTTGTTATACTTCAACTTTCACTCTTGTGAAAATCGGAAAGAAGAGCTATTTACTGCAATTATTTCCCTACCCTCCATTCACGTCTAAAACTGTGACAAAAACATAATGGATCACTTTTTTCATTGAATAAACAACCCACAAATGCAACTTTATAAGGTACATTCCCAGGAAACAGATCTATAAACCTGGTAAACGTACCAAGACCCCATCAGGGATGTTTGAACTAAATCTTAATTTGTCATTCATGAACACTTCACATGTCCCTCTAAATGAGTTATGTACTGCATCATCAACAGGAAATATAACAGACTGCACGTTGGAGATACCAAAAAGGGCTTGTGGGAGTGTTTTACTGAGCATTGCACAGGTGTTAACAATAGAGTGGGTAACACAGATCAAAGGATTGTGCAGAAGCCACTTGATAAGTTATAAACTGTTCTTCAGCTACCATGTCTGATAATAAACTGCATGTCCACTCTGGCTCCTCTGTTCGCCCTGTGAGTGATACCTCGGCAGAATAGAGGTGATCGGCAGTGATGTTACTGCTAACTTGACTCCACAGCTTCAGTCCCAGATGGTTTTTATGACAACTTAGAGAAAGTTTGAAGTTGACCTAAATTGTAACAACGGCAAGTCTAGGAAAAAATCAAGCCTGGTGTAAACCAAACTCAATTTCCCACCGTTATCAGGCCTTCTGCATGGTAGGGATGGCACTGTGTCCGTGGGAGATAGCCCAGACAGACAACATCTCAGCATCATGGGGAGACTCTGTATTCAAGTATCTGAAAGACCTCCTCAGCAATGCAAATCAGCTCGGACAGAGGAGTAAGGAGGGATTTACTCAGTTTAGGAAGGTTGCTTCCAGGCGTCCAAAGAATGCCCTGTAGAAAAGTCAGACACTAGTAAGTTAGTTTTCAGATACGGACTTTTCTTTGTAACAGACACTGATTTACAGGAGGAGGGAGACAAGGTTATTTGGTGATTGGCACAACGCAGTGATACCCTAATAGCTGTACATCCATCTCAATATTCCCTCCCTCCTTCTGCATCCACACTGGAGCTGTGTTATCTGTCCTAATTATCAAATGAGGGTGTGAAAAACCAAATGACTGGGGTCATAACGTCTAGCTCAGTAAGTTGTGTTAGAACTCTAATCTGCTCCTAATCTAATGTTTTGTTTCAGTTTGCAGGCTCTCTCCCCAGTTTCCTGTATGCTTCAGAGCTTTGCTTCAGATCAGTAATCATGGTGGCAAGTGCTGGGCAGTGGGCTGAAACAATTTTATCTTGATGTGATAAAATAAAAGTGCATTACAAATGGCAGTGACAAGGTTTTACCATTGGCAGTCTCACTGAAAAAAAGGATGTGAAAAATGTCTGCCCACTGGGCCCAGAAGTTGTCACTGTACTGACTGTGCTACAGAGGCACTTGTGTTTTTTGAGACCAAAGAAACAGATGGAGACAGAAACACTGATTTCCATGTATACATTCTGTTAACATCTTCTCAGCTGAAAGTTCGCTTCATGTCCTTGAGCCTTCCAAATAGCACAGTGATGAATATGGAAGAAAAGTGCATGTTTTTGACTCAGCATGAACAGGCTACAACTCAGTACTCTCTGAAAAGTGCAGTGAAAGAGCTCTCTTCCTAAAGGTTATTATTTTTGTCTGGAGAACAGTCTCATAGCAGGCAAGCCACACTGTCTAGTGTGCTAGGCGTTGTGCTGACAAACATTAGGGGCAATTCTTACTCTGAAGACCTTGCAGAAAACTTGGGATTGTTTTGCTTGTTTTATAAATGGGCAACAGAGGTAAGGACTGATTGAGGGACTGCACCCTGTTCCACTGTCCAGACCACAGGAATTGCCCTCCTTCTTAGAGCTACTAACAGACAGGGCAAGAAAATGGAAACATTGCAGCCAGGCACTTGCATTTTGAAGATCGGAAAGCAGATTTTTTTTTTTTCTGGTCTATTAATTTGTTCTTCCAATCATTCAGTCCCACAAAGATGCAGCTCCCCAGGCACACACCCTGCTAGCAAACCTACATCTGCAGAAGGTCTCTCCTTACGCTATATGCAAATCCTTCTGGAAGCTGGGAATCATTTGACTTATGAGGTTCCTGTCTCTTATACCCAAGTCATTCATCTAATTTACATGTATTCAGCTGCTTGTTTGTTTGCTTAGCATGCTAAGTATCAGTTTTTAGAAAGATTCACCATCTATATATGCTCTTTACAGGATGTGCTTATGTCATACAAAGGCTGTTTGGCTGTTTACCTCCTGCTGACTCCCCAGAGAGGATTGTGATGTGGTCGCCTATGCACCATGTGAAGACTTATTTCCATGATGTATAGTATGTATGATATACTGTACTTTACCCACCCTTGCTGTTGGGCTGATCCCATTGTTCTATGGTCTTCTCTCTCTTCTTTTCTTGGCAAATGAGATACTGACATTATTTTACGTTCTTTATATTCACTAAAATAAACATATTATGAGCAGTACACACCACAGCAGGGTGAATGGGTCAGAAAATTGTCTTGCACTCTGTTAGGAATCACTGAAAGTTCACTTCATAGATCCTTCCAGGGAAAACTGGTCTCCAGCCAGACCTGTGGCATAACCTTTGGTGACATGTAACTTTAAAACTCAAGTTCCGTCAAACAGAAAGTTGCTCTTAAAAAAACCCAACCCACCACGTAGAGAGAAATTAAAGAAAAGACAGATTGTTTCCTCTTTTTTTTTTTCATAAATAATATTTTTCAAATTTTCAAACTTGGTGCTTGAAGAACACATATTTGTGCTTGGGCACCTTGAAAGATGAAGCTAGGCTTTCAGAGATGATGGACTCAACTTTCCACTGATGATAATGGGGTATGGATCAGGCCCTCTGTTTGTACATGCCTTGTAGGTAAACAGAAACTTTAACATCTCCTGCTTGTAATCCTCTCATACATGCAGAGAACAAAATTCACCATGTGAAGAAGGAAGGAATAAAATAAACATACAGGTCATGCTTGCCAACAAAAGCAAACAGCAGGCCCTCCAAAGAAGCCTAAAAAACCTGCCTGTGAACAGTTCCAGAGTCTCAGTGCTGTTTTAACATAACAAACCCCTTCTGGGACTACCATGGTAATTGCTGCAAGAAAAATAATTTTCATCTGGTAGCTAACTATGCTGTATTTCAAGCCATTGCCTAGATTATCCTTAAATACCTTTGACCCCAGGGAAATTTAAATTTAACCTTTTGTAACATTGCATTTGCCAGTTCCAAATTACCGTTACCATTATTTTAAGTTATATGTTTGATGGACTATGTGACCTAGTCTAGATAAGATATCATTGAGACTGGTCAAAAGTAAATGATTGTTTCACAAGCAGTTCTGGGAACTGATTGATGTGTTAATGTCATACCTTAAAGAGCTGATTGATCAAGTGGAAAAAAAAAAAAAAAGAACAAAAGAGGTTTTCACCCATCTACTTTCACAGGGCACGATTTCAGCCTGCACCCCCAACTTCTCCCTATTTACAGCTTTCAGGCTGTACCCCTGACTTCTCCCTATTTACAGCGGTAGATAACTTCTGGCTGACAAAAGAGGGGCAAAAGGCTTTCTCCTGAAGAAAAGTTACTCCACATACTGGACTGTAGCACATTCAGGATGAAAAAGGCATTATCCACTCACCCCTCCTTGAGATTCAGAGGGCAGAAGTGAATGGTTCGTATGGTGTCTCTCTAGCTATGAGCAGCATCTGTAAGAATGTTGTCCAAAGGGTAAATGTTATTTTTCACAATATATTTTGGAAAGTTGTGGTATAAACACCAGAGTAAGTTCAATAACTCATATTGAAGGCAATGAGAATTGGAAGAAAAGGACCTACAGCTTAAAAAAGCCTGGAGAAAAAGCTAAGAGCTGTGTAAAAAAACCCACTAGAATTAGTAAGAATCTCTATTTGCCCTTCAGCTGTCCTCTGTCTTTTCTATTAAAGCTTGGGGAAAAAAATGACAACAGTTCATCTATTTTATTAACATCTTTTCTTCCCAGGAGAATTAGATGGGTGCAGACAGCAAGGATGGAGAGGATTATTTTAGACTACTACCTAGGGTATTAATTATATACCTGGGGTATAATTAGGGTATAGCTAAGAATCCTGGGTTAATTATAGGCAATGGAAAACCAAAGCTGAGTATTTGAAAAAATTCTTTCTGTCTGTACTGAGCTGTAGAATAGTTGCCTAAGAGAAATGTTCATTGTTTTGCATATGTAAAATAGTGATGGACTATAAATTGGAAAATATATCTTGTAAATATCTTTGCGTTCAAAATATACTTCCTATTTTAAGTTCCAGATGATCCACATCTGTTGGTGTCCTCTGGTTCTCACTTGTGCCTTGTTTATATGAGAAGCAGGAGTTCATGGGATTGAGGGTAAAGAGCTGTTCATGTGCTTGATATCCCGAATCAGTTGCTTTTCCATGCGTCCCTTCTGTTATTGTTACCGTTTCAGTGACAATTGCTAAGCTCTTTTCCCCACATAGTGTCTAACCTGTTGCATTGGGAAAACGCAAGCTCTGCTGGGAACTTCATCACAAGGGGCGACCTTTTCTTGGAAGGAAAATTGACAGGATGCAGGAACAAGTCTCTCCTACCTCTAAACCTGGGGATTATCTGCAAATGATAAGAAAAATTCAAGAGGAAGAACATGAGGAGGAAGGGAATGAGTCCCCCTACTGCTAGCGTAGGACAGCCAGCCAGAATGAAGCCACCACTCATCTGGCTGTGGCAGAGGTTGTGTTCTGGCATGCCATCTATCATCTTGCTCAGCTAGCAGCACGGACATAAGCAGAAACTCTTCCAACTACACTGGCTACAGGGAGGGAGGACTTGCAGGAGCAATACCATGGTAGCTTGGGTAAGTGCTTCAGTGTCTCCTTTTGCTGAACACCAACTCCAGTAAACTTTGCAATCCACTGATCTGTCTTAATTTCTCTAAGGGCTTCCCTCAGCACCTGCAATAATCCCTTAAAGGTGTTCAGGAGCCTGCAGGCTCCGATCTGCTCCAGAGAGACCCTGAACAAGGGTATCCATGTGAAGCACAAGCAAAACCTATATTTGAAATGTCCTTTTAATGACCATGGGGCTTTAGTCTGTGCTACTAGTATCCAAGACTGGATTATTTGTGTACCTTTTCCTCTGGTGGTACCTGGTAGTGCACACCACTTGCTTAATCTGAGCTTCTTGAGGGCAGAGAAAAGGGAAGACTGAAAATTACAACTAGTATTTTGAACTGCAGGAGAGTGTCCCTGTTTTTCTCTTGTTCTTTGCAGGAAGCTAATTGCTGTCATCTTTCTAGGAGAATGCCCTTACAATTGAATCTCAGGAGTTTTATAAGATGTCTTAAAAATGGTTTGTTTATTATTTTGGGGTTTTCCTGTTGTTCCTCCCCTCTCTCCACTGATTTCCTTCAGAGAAGCTACATAAACAACTACAGCAAAACCTACTTTCTTTCTCCAGATTTTTACATACGTTTTTAATGACTTTCAATCAGAGACAATCTGTAGTTGTAATAAAGCAATGGATGTTTATTATTATTGCTATTACATTATTATTATTATCCTGTACACTATTATTATTGAATTGTAAACTTGAGCTCTGTGGTGCATTTTTACAATTTTCTGTGATTTGCAAGTGTTTGGGGGGATCGTTTACATAAAACGCAGAACTGATGGAGTTTTCATGCATCCTACAGTGAATTTCACTTTGTAGATTTGTTTTAAAAGAGTAATGTCACTCATTTTTGATTACCTTAGTAATTTGCTCTGCCTCTAGTTGGTCACAATTTTAATTTCAGGAAAGGCTTCAATATCTCAGAGACACTGGCGGATCCTGCCAGTGAATCCCACTGCCTGTGGGAAGTGCTGATTGATATTCAGAGCTTTAACACTTCCCATTTTGCTGAAGGAGGAGCTTCATCACAGACACTCTAGCTCTTCAGGCCCTATTTTTCACTTTTTTACATCCCAACCACGTGTCTCGTGCCGTGCCACAGCTACAGTACTGAATTCCTCATCAGACAGCTCTCTGAAAACAAGATAATACTTCCGCAGTCTCAGCAGTTACAATGTCCTCCAGGAGGTAAAATACCAGTTGTGGGGATCAGCAAGACCTGCTTTCTCCTTGTTTTGCACTGTTTCCTTTCATGCAACAAAAAAACCCAACTTTTCTTGAAGAGAGGGCATTTATTTAAGGTTGTACATCTTGTCATGACCCAAGAAAAATACTAATTAGTGAACAGACAGATTTCAAAGCCATCTGTACAGCTGTACAGGTTACTGCATGGAGGGCAGCAGTCATCCCTGCTGTGATTCCAGGTCGGTGATGGTTTTGAAGGGTTTGCAGGCACATCCACACATCTGTAGGGTACAGACAGTCGCCAGGCACATAGGTATGAACCGGGAGGTGAGCAACGGCAAAGGGTGCAGCTCTAGACATGAAGCTGACCCGTGACTGTCTCACCCCATGAAGAGGTTTGTCATTCTCAACCGCTCTCTTGCTGCTTTATCTGCCAGCTCTTTCTCTCCATGTCCTTTTCAGCAGGGTTTATATGTTTCCATATAAACCAGCCATTGCTTAACTCAAAACATTGCTGCTGAGCTGGGCAGAAAGCCACTTGTAAGGCCAGGAAGCAATGCATGGACTCTGCTTTCCCCCCAGCCCCACACAGAGGCATTAGCAATGTCTCCTTCACGCTCGGGTTTTCAGCAGCTTCCCTCATCCGGCTAAAGGCTTAACCTCCGATTTCCTTCTGAATATGGCTGACATGGGCCACAATGAACGTGGCGCTGGAGCTGTGACAGTTTCTGATAATCTCGGCTTTCTTTTTTGTCCCTCAAGAAAGAAATTGATTTGTATTTTATCTGCTTTTGGCAAAAGGAAGCAAACAGACAGACAAAACCACCACCGTGGAAAGGAGGGTCCTGAGGCCGACAGGAAGGCAGCAGCTTCTGGCGAAGAGCTTCAGAAAAAGCCCAGAGGCCCTGGGGGTGGGAGTGCTCTTTCAGTGCTTCTTGGAGACTTGAAAAGGAAAGGACAATGAATTTAATCTCCAGGTAGGTTATTTCTGTTAAAGCTCACAGTAAGGGTAGGGGTGGCTCCATGAAAAGCTTGGGCAACTTGGCTCCCCCAGAGTCCCCAGGAGATGCCACCACAGCCTGATGCCACGTGTGCCACTTTGGGGAGCAGGGAGGCGAAGGCCGCCCTGAAACCGAGCTCGTGGGGGTTAAAGCCATAAAGTGGAGGATGGCATTAACGAGGGCAAATGCCTGGTGGAGGACATGCTGGCAGAGGACATGCTGGCAGCACAGCGCTGTGTCACGGACCCTGTGGTGAGAGCCACAGGCAGCAAAGAAAGTGAGCGGCCATAGTGGAGGTGAGCAATGGGATCATGACCCATTTTGGGTTTCTGGGCTGAGGCAGTGAAGCCTGACACCCAGAGCTGTGATAGCTGTGGAAATGTTACACCTCCACAGGGGTCAGTGGGCTGGGGGAGGAAAGCGGCGACTTGTCACCCGTGCTGTCACTCATCCTTGCTGAGGGAAGGCTTGGACTACAGCCAGCATGCTCTGGAGACTGGTAGTTAGCCATAGGGGATTATTAACATGCTCCTATTTTCCTTCTATTTTTTGTTCCTCTCTTCTTTTTAATAGACATTCTGCTGTTTAAATCCACTCACCGTCTGTGAGGGGGAAAAAAAAATAAAAAAACCCAAGAGTGCTCCATGTGCACCCAGGCCATGGGTTTTCTTAGATTTCTGGGTCTGGAGTTTATTGCCAGGGTTTAAACGTTTCAGGGAGAATTCCCTAGAGGCCCCTTGCGGCTGCCAAAAAGCATTCTGGCAGATGGGTTGCAACTCCATGACTTGATGCAGGCGAGTGGGAGGACATGCCTGCTCGGCACGCCGTGGCCCCGCCGCCTCCCTCCACTCACGCTGCTCTTCAGCAGCGGCCCTGCTACTGGGGCCACCCTGCCGGCCGCGGGAATGCTCCCGAGGAACCCACCCCGAATGCAGCTATTGATCTCACCAAGCATTGCTGTAAATGATCACTTACAGCACGGTCTGGAATCAGGATGAAGCTGAGATTTATTAAAATTCCCTTCCTCAAGGGCCAGGGGTATTTATCTGAATTCAGGGGGTCCCCATTTGCCTGGCAACAGGACTGTGCAGATCCTCAATCACCACCTTCTTATTTTTGCAGCAGCAGACTCTTGTCTTCTTGAAGACTAGAAGGGCAAAGCCCTCTGAAACAAAATCCCTCATCAGAGGTTAAAAAAGCCCAAAACACTAATTAAAATAAATAACGAGAAACATAGTGAGAATGTTTGCCCACAAGGCAGGTTCTTGCAAGCTGTATTTTTCAACATTCCAGAAAATAACCACTGAAAATTTTGTTGGGTTTTTTTTTGGTTGGTTTTTGTTGGGTTTTTTTGGTTGGTTGGTTTTTTGGGTTTTTTTTTTTTTTTGTTTGGTTTTTTTTTTTGCAAGCATCTACTTGCAAAGTCCTTTCAGGAGCATGGTAGTTTCTCTTAAACATTTAGCACACTGCTGTTTGCAAAAAGGCAGTGAATATTTTCTTAGCACATTCTAAATTATATGAAGCTTTTTGCTAAAATAACAAATTAGTGCTCACCTTAGCCAAACCCACAAATATTTGTACAATTAAGCAGCAAGCTTTGTAGTCAGAGTAGGAAAAGCATTCTCTTGCATTTTGTGGCGCCAAGCAGATTTTTTTGTCCCACTAGATTCAGTTAGATTAACCAATCAGATAAAAAGAGCAACACTGAATGTATTAAACAATAAATTAAAGCCTTCTTTTTTAGGAATGCTCAATTCATTAGCTTTAATATTTGGAAAGACTAAAATGCTGTGGAGGTGGGATCGAGATAAGATCTTATCTGGCAATTATACTTCTGTGTTTTAGAGGATTAGAGAGGGTAACTAGCATGCCGGTGGGTCAAAACCAAGTGAATAGGAAGAAAGCAAGGTAGCATGCTACCTTCAACTACGTCTCTTAGAAATGCCTCTTTTTTAGGCCTTACATAAGTTATTGTTATGTAAGTGACCTGCACTCGGTCTTCCTTGGTTTGACCTCCTGTCCATTGCAGGCAGCTGGGAAGAAGGTAGAGGTGAGAATAAAGCAGGCTAAAAAAAAGGGAAAGAAGAGAGATTAACTATTTCCTGGACCCAAAGCAGACCTGAGAAGAGCTCCGAAGGTGAGGGCACTGTGCCAGCAGGGAGATTTCAGGAGAGGATTGACATGCCAAGAAGTGGCCGGTTGGGAGACAGTTTTCTGTGAGAGGCAGCGGGGAGCCTCCGCTGTAGGCACAGGGCGGTGTGTGTGCACCCTGCCTCCCCTGGCCTGCAGGACACCCCTTTGGCAAGGACCTCCTTGCCAGAGCTGGACAGCAGTGGGATTTAGGTTGTGTGTCAGTGCCCACTTAATTTACTTTTTCCTGTGATGACTGAGAGGTGGGAAAGGGAGGCAGAGTCATTGACCATCAGCGGTGAAGGCCAAATATTTCCAAAGTAGTTTTAAAGTGATGCATGCCACTGATAAGCAGGGTGTAACCCCTCTCCTCCAAAACACCCACACCAAACCCAAGAAACAAGATATTTTGTGGAAAGTGTTGACACACTAGAAACTACTCCATTGCTTTAATATAGAATTTCAGCCTTTCTGTTTCCAGGGATATTTTCATAAAGACGTGGTCTTTATTGCTTGAGAGATCATCTGCTCCTGCTGCTTATTCATCACTTGCAGCTATATAACACACAGTCCTCTGTGACATCATAATCATCTCCAGAGCAACTAATTATGATGCCACAATCACAGGAGTGACTTCAAGTGAGGAATAAGCAGCAGGAGCAAATGAACTTGCTAAGTAACAAATAGTCTGTTTTCAGGCAATTGTCCCTAGTAATAAAATAGGAGGAGGGGGGAAACCTACAGAAAACATGACACATGGCCAGAAACGTTCGTAAATAGAACATTTAACAAAGTTTTTCACATATGCCTCTTTGATGTCACATGCTGTATCTAGCTTCTCTGGGTCGAATTCTGCGAAACTGGAATAACTCCAAGGATCTGAGTCACTTGTATTGGCAAGGAAAGAAAATGCACCAGATTACTTCATATTTGCCCCAGCGCAACCGAACCTACTGAGGAAATAGAATTAAAGCAACATCACAAGGGGCTTTTACGTTCAGTTTTGGCAAGACAACAAAGTTGATCAGAATTGATAATTCTCAAACAGTGACTTGCAACTGATTTAGTTAGAATTTGACTTTGTAGAGTCAATGGTTATGTGTGCATAAACATGAAAGAGAAACCATCCTTTCACCTGTGTTACAAGGCTACCATAATCTTAAAAAGATGACCCTGAATAAGAAGATTAAAATGGTAATGGTGACTGTGGCAAGAAAATACCATTACATATCTCAGGTTTCTTGTGGATCTGCTTGGTTTCAAATAAAGTGCAAAAAAAAAAAGAGTAAGATTTTTTGGAAACCGAAGACTGGGTGAAGAAGTAGCGCAGCTTTTTTTTTTTTTTTTTAATTTACAGAAAGTATACTCTATATTGAACAACAACAGATGTCCTAGGAGTGAATGCAGGGCCGTAATTCACTCTCAAGGCTCTGCTGCTGTTCATAAACTGCTCAGGCGCTGTCTGACATCGGCAGAGTCCTGCAAGTGAATTACAGTCCCCTACCCACACTGGGGCCATACATTATTGGATGCAACGGGCAGCCAAGACACACTTGGCTCATGTCACTAACTGGTTTGCAGGCAGACTGGTAGTGAAGGAAAAATTTTTATTAATCAGAGATATTTTTTCTAAACACCTTTGTTACTTAACAGGATACGTTCTGACGCTAGTGTTGGTATTGCAGGGTTGGCTGCATTAACTTTGGGATTAGCTGCTAGAGTAGAAGCAAGGAGCCCTGAGGAGCATGTTAAACCTCCAGGAGAACATGCTGTCTGACTTTCATTCATTTCTGCCTGTGCAACACCATGAGAATAGGAAAGGACATTAGTGCCCACAAAATGGTCTGGGGAACAGGTGTTACAGCCGATGGCAGGTTAAAATAGACCTGGAGGCTCCAAGAAATAGCCATTTCCCAACTACTAGAGAATAGCCCAGATGGTAGATACTCTGATATCAGTGAATCTTTAATACTATCTCATAAAGATTTAAAATGCAGTTCAATTTCAGCACAGTTATAAACTCACATCTTACAGTCATACCAAAAGCTCCCTTAATACAATATGGCTGCTTGCACTAAAAGAAACTTACACTAAGGATCACTAGTAAATCATTTGTTTTATGCTCAGTTTCTCCGAAAAAGTATTTCCCAGATGTAGTAACTTTGTTCTCAGCATTTTTATTTTGGGATTTAAGTAACCCACAATCCCTTCTCATTTTACTAGACACCTAAAATGCTACACGCTGCAAGAAAATTGGGCCAGAATTCTTCACTTGAAAAGAATATTCGGTTTATTTTAGAATCCTTAATAACTGCAGAAAACCTCCCCCACCCCCAGAAAAAGCCTTTACTACCATACTAGTCCTGTCCCCAAGTCCTGTTGCCACATCTCCCACAACTGCCAACCCCCAGAGGCTGATTTTGAAGCCATCTATCGGGAACAGGCACAGCTGAAAGGAGTGGGAGGACAGCAGTGACTCAGCACTACAGACTATAGTGCAATTTGCTTTCTTTTTATTTCCACTTCAGCATTAAGAATTTATCCAGAAAGGTTAAAATGAGTAACACGGCAAAAGTGGGGGCAAAAGTCAGAGCTGTAAAGAAAATTAATGATTTTTTTTCATTTACTTATTTTGCTAGGGGTTTTCTTTTGCAAAACATTGGAGAAGGACTGGACTACAGTAGCCTACCTTTTAGGTGAACCATTAACATTGCCCAGGTAGTTGCTAGGAATAAATTAGGGAAATCCTGTGATAGCTTTTATCAATGTGTTGAAGAGTTATATTTTAACTACTTCTTTGTTTTCAACACAAAGGAGCTGGTGTTAGGCACCAAATTTGGAAGAGGAAAGAAATAGTATGCTAATGTAATTCATGGTCAGATGATACAAAGTCAAAAGAAGTTGCAAATCTGAGTGAAGATAGAAAAATTACAATAGGCTATAGAGAGGCTAGAAGCATCGGCAAAAACAGCATAAAGGGATTCAGTGTGGGGAAAAACAGTAGCTCGGACAGAACAATAGAGACAAGTGATCCAGAACATTGAAATTCAATGGAAAGCAAAAATATGGAAAGCAATTGCTTTGTAAAAAAGGAAATGTTGTTACTGGGCAGTAATTAGATATGGGTTTGAATTGCAAATAAATCAGCCAAACAAAACAAAAAAAAAAAAAAAAAAGGAGGACAAGTGCAATATCAGGCTGTGTATGTCAAAGTGCAATATGAGCAGAGACAGTGGTTCTTAAGAAACTGTGTCTGGGTTGACTTTTCCTTTCTGAATGTCACAGTAGCAAAGGAAAAAAAAAAATCTAGCAAGTCATTAACTTCCTTGAGTCTTTTGTGAAGAACTTCAGATTTGTTTTATCTTTTAGCCTCCAATGACTTACATTCAGTGAGGGACTATTTCACTCTGATTTGAAAAATACTTTTGCCCAAATTGAGTCTAATAGAGGCAAATTTGTTGGACTGCCCCAAGGCTTGACTCTCCCCATCCACTGTGCAGGATCCAAGTGTTCTTCCAGGTATCTCTGTATTAAATACTCTCTCTGCTGACATCCCCATACAACCATAACTGCAGGGTTTTTTTCTGTCTTGAAGAAATACACTAGTATCAAACCAGTCATCTGCATGTTAAGCTGTATTTAGAACAAATCATTTTAAAGCAAAACAACAACAAAAACAACAAAAGAGCCATGCTGATTTTTTTCTAGATTTTTGACAAAATGTTTGATGTTGTAGAGATTTCCAAACAATTAATGTGAAATTGGGGATTGTTGTTCCCATGATTTATTTACCATCTATAGAGAACTCAGCTGTGGTGCTGCTGCTATTGCTACTTTTCCCTCTGCATTTATAGTTGAAAACTGGTAAGCTCTTTATTGGGGCATGTTTCCATCAAATTAAAGTGTGCTGGAACTGCAAGGTTCAAGCTATAGCAGTGTGAGGCAGTTGTTTCAACAAAGCACATGCAGAGGAGGCTGGCTTGGGGGTCCTTTTTGCTTCTTTCTCTCCCTAAATGTATTGTGTAACCTTGGGAAGGCCTGAAGAGTCATGTTTCTAAACATGAGTTGCTTTTGTGGTAAGGAAGGTAGTGCTGTTCCCACGTCAGGAACAGGCAGATCACCTGTATCCAAGGGCTGTTGCTTGGGGCCACTGTTCTTGCTGCCTGTTCAACACTTCCCACGCACGTGCAGGTAAACTCATCCTCAAAGGTCATTTCCTTTCGTAGGCTTCATGCCCCACCCCCCCAACCCCCACCCCCCACACCGAAAACTGCAAGAGTAAACTTGTGACATGCTCCATTTGTGTCTAAAAAGTGCAACACAAACAAAGCAACCAAATACTTGATTTTCTTTGGAGCACTGTGGGCTTGCTGTCAGAAATGGTGCTTTTCCACAGAGGAAGAAAATGTCCAAGTTGCAGCAGACACAAGGAATAACTTGCAGGGTGCCTTGGAATTTTCTTCCGTGTAGCTTAACAGAAAAAGAGTTGTGCCATCAATGATGCATTTAAAGTGAGCTTTAGTAGTGGGGAATATTTTCATGTCTCACCTTAGCTGGATGGCTGTAATTTTGCTCCACCAAACATGTCTCGGCATTGGAGGGTGGGAGGGAAGAAGGGTGGTTGCAAGATCCATTGCCGACCCTCCACCTTCACCTCCAGCAGATCCCTCTGGACCACTCCAGGCAGTAAATCTTTGTCCCAGCTTGAAAGACTTCTTTGGTTACTAGCTTCCTTACAACATGATTCATATGGAATGAGTAGTTCCCGTTGGGCTTTCTTTTCGAAAAGGCAGATCTCAGAGGGAGGAGGTAGCCGCTGGGCCCCAGCTGCTTTCTGCTTGCTCCAGACGGAGTCAGGCCTTCCTTGTCCACATGCTTGATAAGCACCTAAATTACCAGATTTAGTTCCCCCTACACTTTGCCTGTCCCCAAGGGGAATCAGTTGACCGAATGGTTTCTATCTATATGTAGACAGAGGGAAGCAAAGCAGAGCAGAACTCAGGGAGAAGTATGATACTTTGTTTGTCTGTTCTTTCCTCAGCTAGAAAAATATTTTTATATTTTTTTGAACCACCGCTACCAAGAATCCTGTTTCCCTTGTCCCTTTTTTTAATCCTGTAGGGCCGCCTTTAATGGTGGCGATGTAGCCAGAATTAGATGTAATAGCAGCCATTGTATGGAGAATCCTAGATGCAGCACCACATAAATAAACCAGAGTGGGTATTCTACAAAATTGTAAAAATGAAATAAGGAAGGTGTGAAGTTAGGGGGTTGATTTATATGTGCAAAACTAGTGCCAAGAATATTGTTATGGGCCTGACTCCTAGAGGCAAGATTTGTTAGCAGAAACTGTCTCTAAATATTTATGCTGAGCTAAATAATTGCTAAATAATTCCGGTTCTCAGCTGGAAATTCAGGATCAGGCCTAGCCCGAATGGGTGGCTGAGTAGGATGGTATATTGGTATTTTATACAGCAGTCCTCTTACTCAATGACACTTGTAACTTTCAGGATATAATTAATCTCCTTTTATAAAGTGCTCTTCATGGTCTGTCATTGGAACACTTCTTTGAGAAGTATTTCTTTAAAATAAATGAAGCACTTAAAAGCAATATATTTGGTGTTATTTATTTGGGAATTAGTGGAGAAAGTTGTGCTTTTCTGCTCTGATTGTGTACTCTGCTTTACATGAACTCTATTTTTGTCAGTTAACAACTTTGTGTGTGAGAGTGAGATTATGCTATTACTGTCATTATTTAGGCTTCCACAGCTTAGGGACAAGATTTTTTTTAATGTTCTTTTTACCATGTTGGCTAATACTTACTGTGCTCAAGATTAATGGTGGGCTCCCTGTAAGGAGTTTTTTATGGAGAGACTCTAGAAGAAATTACCTCTTATGAACATACAGGGAAGAGAGAGCCTCATCACTCAATGCAGCTGGGAGACAGACATCTACAGTACAATATTCTTGTATTTTCCTCATCTCAGAGCACTGTTACAGTGATGTGGCAAAGGGGACTATTTTGAGTTTATGATCATGAAACAAAGAAACATTTTAAAGGGACCTTGTCAAGATTGGGAATTCTGATATGGATACAGGCCCACCAGTGGACTGGCTTTTGGTTACCTCTGTCCTCTCCCCCAGACCATCCTTACCTCCCCACAAGACACTTTCTGTAAATCTGTTGAAGTAACCCACTGCTGGGATTTAGAAAAAAATATATGATTGCAGCAAAAGGGAGAAGAATTGCTTCTGGGCTGTTAGCATAGGACCAGCAGGGCCTGGGAAGGAGCAGCGGCCACCGCGGGCCATTCTACACACGTTGTGGGTTCTGAGAGCTAGGGATACCAAACAGTGTGCTCTTGAAATCAATGAGTTAATGGCTTAACGTTTCAAAAACTGAACTCCTATCCTAAGGGGTGAAATGTTGTTGATCTCTCTTGAAAATCAGATGCTAGGAAGAAGATATATTTTTCCCAAGTAGAGGCTTGTCCAGGCTTCCACAGGCTTTGATCTATACACCAGACTTTTGGACAAACCTGCCATGGGTTGCCACGGTAGAACCAAAATCTTTCCTTGTGTTCCCTTCTCTCAGAACCCTTCTCTAAAGTGCTGGACTGCCAGGAGCTCTCCCTCTCCAAATGAGGGAGAGACAGTTCTGCAATGTTAACAAAAGACTGGTCGAAAAATCCACCCTAAAAATTTAAGACTCTTAATCTTCTGGACTCTAAAACATTATTGGATTTATGGAAGATAAGATATCTTGTATCACTTAGTTGTACAAAGCAGCACCTATCTTCTAAACCAGATATATTTTGAATATTTATGCAGAAACTGCTCCTTTATGCATTTTCAAATGTTCCTGATCTAGTTTAATCAATTAGAACAACATTAAATGCATTTGAATATCTCAGCGCTTTCTCTTATCAATATAATTCTCAAATGTTTTCTTTTCAGAGCCCAAGGTGATGAAAAATAGATTCATTTACTCTATTACTTCTTATAATTGTGGCTCCAAGAGTTTTTTCCCCTAATTTTGAAGCCACAAGAAGACTTTATGTGGCTCTAAAACTGCTGTTGGTTTTCATACCACAATACTCAAGGGCATATCTCTCCTTCAGGCTGCTATTGTTTGCAATCTGGAGATAAAGGCACACTTGATAAAACTCTTTTAATGATGTTAATATTAATACTTTGGTGGGATACTTTATCCTCTAGTAATAGCTTTAAAGAGTTTGTTGAGATTTTGTCATCTCATACATTTTAATAGAAAATTAGGTTTGTGATTAACAAGAAAAATATATCTACCTGTTACTTTATTTTACTTACAGTGTCATGTAACTGCTGCCAGTGGAATAATGTATACCTTGCACCATATGTAGCTCAGCACTCATGGTGAATACTTGATGCTTCAGACAGAAAGCGAGGTGCAAACCAGTTATAAGCATTAGCACAGGCCATGCTGTTCAGTGTCAGTCCCTGGGGAAGCTCTGCACGGAGGTATCCTGCTCTGAGGGCAGGGTGTGAAGCACTTTTCTCTGAAGGAGGAGAAGCTCCCAGTCTCACAGGTAACACAGCTGCTCCGATACTCCCTTGACAGAGAGAAGGTCATTTTCTTATCTGTAAACCAGCAGCTCTGTGTAGGCTCTGGAGCTAAGCCAGGAACTCATAGTTTGTCCCTCGGAAAGTTTTGATGCTTGAGGAAGCGGGAATGGCAGCCTGAGAGCACTTAACTGCAGGGCCATGGTGAGGAGGGCAGAGGAGTCCCCAGCTGCAGAGGGCTTTGTCAGCTGGAAACTCCACCGGTACCTGTGTGTGCGCAGTTGCTGAAGCTTTGCAGTGCCCCCATGGAAGGAAACTCAGTTTAGTCCCAGGGCAGGGAGATCCCATGCTAGCTTCAGCTCCTGAGCAGCTCAGGCTGCAGAGCATGCAGCACAGCACGACATCTGGACCCTTGCAGTGGTGTCCACTCTCATAAAAGCCAGGATAAAGAAACGGTCTAGGGCTGCTCAGTGTTTAGGGACATGCCATGTCTAACAGCTATGATGCACACTCTGCTGACTCTTTTGGCTCCCATTTCTAATCCACTTTTGCCGTATTTTTCATGGATCTCCCGAGTCTCAGCCAACTCGGCCATCCTCTGGGCTGTAGGTTCAGGTAGTCGCAGTCGCATTTCACTACACTGCCTGCTTTAGAGACAGAAATACTGATGACGTTAGCTATTGAATCTGCATCCAGCTCTACAGCAAGTATACAAGCAGGGTAAAGCAAAGGCTTCACCAAAGGAACTTAAGCCCCTACATGAGAAGTCCTCCTACGGGCTGTAGCACTGCTCATAACAGGGCTGCTTAAGAAATGTGGAAGCAGACTTGCTTAAGGGAAATCTTATCTGGACATAGTCAATGGTGTCCAGCGCTATTGCTGTCCAACAGGAGGGAGGCAGCATTTGCCAAATAGGCCAGATTTACTCGCATGCGGGAGAGCAGGGGACCAAGCTCCAGTCCCCTTGGCAGAGGGCAGTGCTACTCTGCCCGGCATGGGGCTGCATCACAGCGATGTGAGTGATATCACTATCCTTGCACGGGTCAATCACTTCAGATGCTATTGCATTCCCAGCTGCATAATTTATTGTGGCTGCCACGTGAGGGCTAGTGAAGACAGCCAGAATGAAGTGCTGTGCCAGTAACAGCCTTGGTAAATTAAGTAGCGATGGGCCTGAGCAGTAAGATTTTGATATGGATCTGAATTTTGAACAGCTCGAGTTCAAGGGAGCTGGGATCCTGGTTTTGGGCTCTGTCCCATTTAGAATTACAGCAAATGAACCCATCACCATTTTGAACCCAATGTTTCACACTGTGATAGTGGCTGTGGGAACACTTGATCAGCTGCTGTCAGTCAGAGCAATAAATTGGCCAGCTTTGTGTCAGCTGATGAAAATGCTGCAGGAAAAAGTACAGGCTTTAAATGTCCTTTGGTCTTTTTACTCCCAGGCCAAAACCCAAAAAATCTTTGTAATAATATAAATAAGAACAAATTCCCCAGATTCCCCTCTCTTTCAAGCTGGTAAAACAATCATCTTCTCTTCTTGCAGTGCTCATCAGAGCTCAATTCTTTGTGTTGCAGCCAAGTATAGCAAAGCCACTGCAAATCAGGGAAAATAAACATTCTCTTCTTGCTTGTCATTTGAGGTTATCTTAACCTGATTCTAGCTGAATGCCATTTTGCAGGGCCTTATTACACAGCCTATTTCTTCACCTGAAGGAACTTGTCTTCTCCTGAAAAACTTCTCAGAGAGGAAGAAGTTTTCATCCTTCACATATGGAAGGGTTTTAATCTCGGTACTAGACAGTGTGCAGGATTCATGCTTCATAATGAGCTTCCACCACGAATCAGGATAGGACTTTAAACCTGTTAGGGGTGGTGTAATGTGTCGAT
Source organism: Falco punctatus (assembly GCF_963210335.1). Taxonomy (NCBI): domain Eukaryota; kingdom Metazoa; phylum Chordata; class Aves; order Falconiformes; family Falconidae; genus Falco; species Falco punctatus. The sequence goes on along the minus strand of NC_137583.1, from coordinate 107,004,123 downwards.
GGAGGATAATCCTGCTTGAAGTTCCCTATAATGACCCAACAACTGTTGGGCAACCCAGTAGGACTGACTGTGCTGGTAGTTCAGCAAGCTCAGCCCGTACAAGTCTTCAGGCTGTTCTGAGTGCATCTTTTTATCTTTCAGGTACATTATCCAGTGTGTAACTTCCAGGTGACACGTAAGTATATGTTTACTCTGAGAATAAAGCTTCATTGCAAAATTTAATGTATGTTGTTTACCTTGCAGAACCTGCAGAGAAACTGCCAGGGAAGTCGTGAGAGGAAGTCTTCAACTTGTGTTATGAAAACATGATATAGACTACATGGTAGCCCTATTTAGTGAAGAGCTGGACTGTTATTTCCACTAAGCTTGACAATCTTAAGTATTAACAGTCTCCTTGCCCCGTGTTAGGTGTCCTATAGTTATGTGCAAGAGTACCAGAAATACAGAGCTAGCAAAACTGAGTGATTTCTGGCTGAATGCCCTGTATTCATGACACCAACTTTTCCCTTTCTCTTTCTACTGCCCCAGAACTAATTAATACTAATTTCTAGCCTCTATGGCCAGCGAAACTATTTATCAGTTCATTTGTTTTTTGATTTTGCTATTCCAAGTTTAATTGTTATTCCTGGGATTTTTTCTTTGGTTTCAATTTTTCTTCCAGCATCATTTCTCTTCCAGATAGTTCACATTGCCCAATGTAACCTTGCTATCAAAGATAATGGACTTTCTGAAAGACTCTTTAAGTCTCTTCTTCTATGAATAATCCTAATTGCCTAAACAGCCCATATGGCTTCCATGAGATTACTTGTTTAACTAATGGTTTCTCTCTTTTGCCTTACTGTCTCTTTCAATCCATCTGGTAATCCAAGGTTATAATTGGTCACAAATACTTTGTTAATTTGTTTTTGTAATTCAAAATGAAAAAAAAATCACTGAATAAATTATTTTTCTTTTCTTACCTTGTAAGGCTATCACTCTTTGATAATTCAAAATCCTAATGCAAAGATGCAGCAAAATTTTGAAATATTTTTGTTTTCTCAGCTCTTCTTTTTAAACTCCATTTTCCCCATTATAAATCTACTGTACTTACCTAATGTGTATGAACGACAGTAAGCCTGACAATATCAGACTAGAAATATGATTTAGTAAACACGGTTATTCTGAGAAGGGTATTTCTGTCTTGACAGTACCATCATGTATTGTGGTCCTTCACTGTCCTACAGTGCCTTCTAAGCAGTTGCCTTTTTCCAGTCTCAGGAGAACTTTTTGAGTGTGACGAGGTGATAATCTATAATAGGATTTCTGCCTACAGAGTACTCACAGGGTTTTGAAGCCAATAACTTCAACTAAAGATATTAAGCATTCTTGAAGGAAGCATGCCCAAAGAAAGAGTAATCTCAATTCTGATGTAGAACAATAGATCACCAACTTAAAGGCTAACTGATGAGTGCAGATGTTCAGGGATCATGGCTAATTACATCACAAGCTGGCAACCACTGGATTCTAAGTACCATATGTTGTTTCTCAAAAATAAGTGATGCTGCTCCTATCTAAGAGGCTGCCACCACTGTCAAGCAGCTTATAAAAGAGTTTGGGGTCTCAGTGGATCTGCACTGGAGCCAGCAATGTAAGTTGGGAACTGCCACTTTACAGGTACAGCCTAATGTTTGTGTGTCCGAGACCTAGACGGAGTGGTCGAGTCACAGGTGTGAGTTGCTTTCTGTTCCTGTTGACAACAATCTTACTTGCTAGTATTTGATGGGAAATTTGATACAGAAATAGAGGGCCTATGGCAATGCTAAAATGTTACAACATTATTACAGGCATTCTGCAAATACTTTAACAGTCCACTTTTTGTTCTGTGAATCATATCACCAATCAAACTTCGGAAGAGTTTTATCTGTTTATTCAGTTATGCACAAATATTCAGGATATAGTCTTCCTCCCACAGCAGCAGGGAGTGGATCAGCCCTGTTGAACTCTGTGCTCTTAGCTGTGCCTGTCTTCAGGAAGGAGCTGCTCCTCTGTGTAGTCTGACACAGTTATACCTGCCTAACTGCATGGTAACGGCCGATGTTTCAGCTCAGCCTGATTTTCTGTCCTGTCTAGGGGTGAGGTTTCCCCAGGCACAAGGGTGGCTTGTCTTAGCCAAGGAGTTAGACAGGTTGGTCAGGCAGAGGGTCTGAGCTGGAGCACAAAGCTGGCAGGGCAGTGTAGATATGTCCATGTTGGCTGAGTTCCCTTTTCTTTCAGTGACTCTTGGAATGGGCCCCTGGAGACCTGTGCAAACAGAGGCTTGTGGGTTTTAGCTGTGAAGGAAAGAAAATGTTCCACAGTAGTTTTACAGTACTTTTTCCAAGTAGCCCAGTTGCAATGATCTGTATTCTGAGAGAACGTTTGTGCAAGAAAAATTGCATCTTTGATATAAAACTGAGACCATTTTTATTGTCACTTAGATGTTCTGCTTATCCACACTTACCATTATTGACTTTTACATCAAAAGCTGATCACAGAAATCAAACACCTAGCAACTGTAGTAAAAAATAAATTGCAAAAAGAAAGAGCAAGTGCTGAGAGCTCTGAAGTTTCAGTTCCTAAACACAAGACCTCATCTTCTGTTTCATTAAAGTAAATGGCAACTTGACCAGCAAGTGGGGTTTTAGCCAAGACCAGACACTGCAGAAGTAACTATACTTCAAGTAGGAGGAGCTCTAAAAGGGCAACACAGAAAGTTACCATAATAAATACAGTCACAAAGTTTCAACGAAAGAACATGGAATTTAGAACTTAAAAAGGCAAACTCTTTACCTGTTATAAATTGTGACAGTAATTTCTGGTTCATAACACCTCACATAGAGATTGCTATCAAGAAAATCTTCATTTGGAGTAAGAGCTGCCTCATCAGGTGTGCTGGAGCACTTGCTATACTTGCACCTTCCTGAAATTGCCTATAACCGTGACACTTACTATCCTGCTGTTTACTCACATTTAAGATTAAGAAATTATTCATTGTTTAATACAGCATGTAATGCCTCCCCTAGAAAACACCTCCTCTGTGCAAACATACCATGTATTTAATATGAATGAAACTCATTAATAAGTAGTGCAATCAATATTTGAACTCTCGCAAATATCAAATGCTAGAGGTTGCCGTTTGGCTGCAATTCATCTTAATGTCAGGATTTGGAGAACAGGTTGTACTTCAGCAGAGGTATCAATTTCCATAAGTCAGAATCAGAAGTTGTGTCACCTGTCTTGCCATCTAGCTACTAAATCTTTCAACCGTCTCTTACACGCATGCACACATGCTGCAGTCACTAGTTATGGCTGCAGTACTTGCTGGTTTCACTTTTACAGTTTTCCCCACCGCTGTGTTTGTGCCAGAATCAGCAAGATCTTTTTCAAATGACTCCTCATTCAACCGCTTTCTACTCAAATTGGTTTCCTCGTTATTAACCAGACTGCCATTGCCATCCACACTTCATCACGTGTGAGGCGCTTCAGTTTAGTCCAACTCCCAAAAACTTAGAAGAAGTTGAAAATGTAAGTAGGACTGACAAAATTGACAGCATAAACCTCCGTGTAGTCTTCTGTTGGCTGTTTTTCTTGCTGTTTTTCTCTTAAGAATGCAGTGCATGTAGACTGCCTTGTATATCCAGACAAATCCAGACCTGATGAACAAGCAGGGCTGTAATGTGAGAGGTGAGCGAAGTGAGTATGAGTAAGTGACTAAATCTGTAGGAACTGAGAAATGTTCCCACTGGCTGAGCTACCAGCAAGGTGTGAGATTTAGCATAGTTGGAGAATGACTGCCTTTAAACTAGCTCAAGCCCTCTCTGAATGTGGCTGGAGGTCTCATAGAGAAGCAGCTCTGGGGGTCCACAGACCATACCTGGTCTTCGCAGGTCACTGCACAGATTTTGGTCCCGGACACCTGCCCTGCATCATAGGGTGAGCAGTTCCTGTGGTGCTACCTTCCCTGTCCTCTGTCCCTGCCTCATCCTGGCACAGACGCTCACTGCCCTGCTCTGCCACTGCCCCCTGCAAGAGCCCATCCTCCAGCGGGCTCACCACAAAGACCAAGTGCCTCCTCCAAAGAATTCTGCTGGGTTTTTTTTGTCTGGTGTAACCTTTCATGAAGAAATAGAAATACTCGCCTAAATGAATAAGCTGTACACTTCACAGAATGTTTCTCAAGCACAGCTTTCTCTACTATGGCCAGAACAAGAAATACTGAATTCAATGCAAAATTAATTCAGCTGTTTTTCAGTCTTTCTTGCTTTTCTCCTAAGAGGTCTTTGGACATTAAGTGATGTCCTTTTGGGACAGACCCTAAGAGATTCCTTCTTGTAACTTCTTCATAATCTTCATAAGCTCAAATTTCTTTCCTTGAACATGAAACTACACATATTCTGATCCTTTTTTTGTTCTTTACCCTTACGTGAATTCTTTTAAAATGGCTATTCTACATCTCTTGTCTTCATCTTCTTTTCTGAGAAAAGAAAACACACTGCACCAAACCTTATTCTACATAAAGCTGGGCTGGAGCCATCCTACTATTTGTTAGGGCTGACCTGTTCAGATTATTTATTTTTTTCAGTTTATGAGCAATGTAATACCTGACCCATTCACAGACAGACATTCAGGCATCAGGCTTCATAGCCTCACTACCAGTAAATATATAATACAGTAAAAACTAAGAATGTAGCAAGATCAAAAGTGTAAGCAGAGTTCATAGTGTCCAGCTGAACTCATTAGTTGTATGAAGACAGATGCCCCAAACCATCACAGGAATATATATGCATGCAATTTAATTCTGTTACACAAATATTTTGAAATGTAATTGTGGCACTTCCTAAACTGAAATGTCAGTCATTTATTTTGGGGCTGTTAAGCAGTAAAATACCTGTGTGCTCCTATAGGAAACATAGGTACAGATTTCCTGGCTCATTTTCTGCTATAGATCTAGAAACCTTCCCTCCTCCTTATTTTTTCACATTTTTTTCTCTTTAGGTATGTAAGAAGCACATTTGCACAGCAGTCCAATACAGCCTGTGTAAATCAGCATCACTCCATCCAGACAAGCAGAGCTGCACTGATTTACACCAGATGAGGCACCAGCTGAAGATGGTCGTAAATTTTGCGGTGGTTTTTGACTTCAGACTTGCTCCTTTTTCAAGGATGTGTGTGATGAGATCTCTCATGTAGACCATGGACAACTGTACTATGTTGTTCCTTTTGAGAAGCTGTGTGTGTTTGTGCTACATATGGCTCCTAAAGATGTTTTTAACTGTCCTGGATAGTTCTACTAAGTTGGCAATTAAGCATACCTCTGAAGAGACACAGTTTTCTTATTCTGACTCTAGTTTTCCATGTTTCTTTTTTTTGAGTATTGACAACCTTAATGTGTGACATGTTAATCAAATAAACACTACTTCAAGCAGTGCATAGCTGAACTTATTTTTTAAGGAAGAAAATTCTTCTCTCTTAAGCATCACTGAAAGCTTATGCACAGAAAAAAGGACAGTTATCTGCTGAACTATATCAGCATCCTCTGATATAGCCATCTTTAAAGCACTCCTTTGGGTAATAGTACTAATTAAATCCTGCAATGCTTATTCAGTCTTCTGTCCATAAAAACTCCCACTGATGGGATCTGAGAGTCCTCTGAAAAGCAGGGCTAACTTTATTTACGTGTGTAGATACGGGTGTGTAGATACGGATTCAAACGCCTAACGTCACAGTGTCTCTTGGAAAATGTTGGCCTCCATGCTCAAGTACTACAGAATAAGAAACTTCAGAGATGGACTAACAATCAAATGCAGTCTTTCTCGACCTCTTACCAGTATAAAGGTGCACAGTAAACTACAGCATATACTGCTGGGTAGAATTTCTTTCAAGGAAAAAAAAAAAAAAAAAAGAAGCATTGAAACAATAAGAAAGGGAATCAATAATGACTGATTCCACAATATAGAAGGAATTTGTGGGACATAAGTTCAAGGTAATGCACAATTACAAGGATAAACTATTTCAAATATTCATACATAATGCTCTGTTCCAAAACATTTGCAACTGCTCTAGAGAAAAGCTGTACGCAAAGCCATCAATACCAGAAAAAGTGGTTTGTTGAAACATTGTTTTGATTAAAAAAAAACATGGAAAAATTAACTGTACAGTAACATGAGCTGGTCCTATTGTACATGGATAAGTACTTAAAACTTTGACACAGTTGGGTGAATGGCACATGACATAATGGAGTTTCTTCGATGACCTACAGTTAGATATCTAATGACCTGTCCTGTCCAGGTTTCTGTGATTTGAGCAGTAGGATTTTTTTTTACCTTACCAAATTAGACCTTGTTAGGAAGGGGGTTATTATTTGCCTGGATCTTACCAGGTTTTGGGGGTGAGTTCTATATTCCCCATTGCTGTTTACATGCCAGTCATTGTCAATGTGACCTTCTTCAAAACATCTTTGCAATTCCACTTGACCTTGCCGGACCCTCGTACCTCTATTTTTGAAAGTCTAATGCAAAATCAGTGGGACTGTGGCTCCTAAGACACAGATCTTCAAAGCTGCCTGTTTGCATTTTGATGATTTGGATTTCTAAGTCCCGAATGTTAAGCATCTAAATCCCTTTGGCCTTGCAAAGCTAAGAGGACTGAAGAGAAATGGGGATGGTTTCTGTATAGCACTTGGAAGAAAATCAGGTAGTTTATTTTTGCCTGTTCATCCAGCTGCTCAGCCATTTACCATCCTAATAAGTCTAAGCAGGCAACCTTCTGTTTCCCTAAGGAGTCTAGATTGCCTGTGGCTACGTGGATTGGTCTCTAATAGACAAAATATCCTGTACGCAGAGGAGATTGTGCTGGTGCATTGACATTTGCTCGGCGAGAGGAATTTGCCATTGCTGTCCATCTCCTCAACTGTTTTGCAGGCCATTTTTGTCCCTTCTGCAAAGGCTGTGTATCCCGTATGTTAGCCCCCCTCACCACCTGCAGAGGTAAGCCTCTCCGTCTTGCAGGTGTGTGAGCACTGTCATGTCCTGGGATGCAGGAACTCTGCACCGTGCCGTGGGATTGGGGCTGATGCAGCTCAGGCATTGCCCTGGAAAGCTGCTTGGCATGCAGTGTGCCTGCTGCGCTTGGCAGCCTGGTGTTTCATGGCTAATCAGCATGTGCTGGAGCACAGACAGCACAGTTTAGAGTGGAACTGACCCCCAAATGTCCCTTTTTGGAAAAAAAGCAAGGGTCAGATTAAAGTAAATCTCATGACCCATGTGTCTAGGCTGGAAGCTCTCTTTAGTCTTGCTCCCAACTCCAGGTGTCTCCTAGCATGGCAAAGGCCAGCTGGGAGACTGCAAAGATAAGGGTGTCCCCTCCACGGCCATGCCACCCCTTTTCCACAGCCCTTCTGGGCTAGCTGGTGGGCTGGCAATCCCACAGGATAAACCATGCTCACCCCCTGGCCTGCCACAGCTTCATCTCTGGGGACAGCAGATGTTTATCTGATGTCAGCTATAGCAGTTTAACATTAATATCTCAGCAATTAGTATTTTTACAAATCAGTCATGAACTGCAGTTTTAAACTGATTTTAACAACCAGAGGACACTGCCACTTGGAAATGAAAGCAAGTTTTTCAACAGTAATATTTTAATGAATAGGAAAAAGAACCTGCTGTACCTGCTGCTGAGCACTTTGTGTCGTGTTTTCAAGAAAACAAGACTTTTGTTGCATTTTCTCCTTTTTCCCTTCTTAGTAGTAGAAGAACAATTTTTCTGACTGGACACAACACAGTAGAGAAACTCAGGCTTGTAATTCCCTTGAACAGACAGTGAGCTTGCAAAGCAATTATGGGCTTCTGTGGATTAGGATAAATAACCTCTCTGAACTACGGTGTTGTTACATACAAAACCAAAGTATATCCTACAGCAATCTCTGCTGTGCTTTGGTCTAGCTTGAACCTGCCAAAGACTAACTCGAGATATGACTTTTTTATAAGCTTAGCAATAAGTAGACATATTTACAAAATTTCCAAACATCTAAAGCAATGCTTGCTCTTCCTCACTCCTAAGGCACAAGGAAGGTCAGTGGTGGTGTTTTTTCCTGCCAGGGGGTCCAAGGAGACACTGTTTTAGCATGATGCTGTGTTCTCATGAGTACCTAGAAGGAGCTGAAACTGTGTCTGGGAATGGCAGGAAACCAGCGAGAGGAAAGCAAGAGGACATGAAAAATTCCTTTTCCCATTGAAATTTTGAAGGAGTTTTAGGAAAAACAAACGCCATTCTCAATATTTCCAGGAAGATGCCAGGGCATGTGATTAACTGAAGGTCCGCTTGGATCTTGGTGATGGGTGGGTACCCAGATGTCATACCCTTGATTCCTCTTTACCCATGTGTCTATCATGACATTGCTTTTATTCCCTGGCACAGAAAGAGATGTGCCCGTATCCTCTTTCAGGCTTTTGGGGGATCTCAGTGGCAGGGGTAGGAGGAAGGAGCAGATCTCATGTTTCAGTAGTCTTCAGGGGCTCCTGGCCTCTAGACAATGAAAATAGGAAGTTGGAGAGTTAAAGGAGGTAGAGGATAGGCAGAAACAGAGTGCTCCTTCATGAGCAGCTTTTGTCCCAGGATCAGGCTCCAGCCTGCGGCTGCGGCTGCTAAGAGTGTGTGGGAATCCCACTGCCAGGCCAGGGTGCTTCATCTGAGCCCTTGTCCACTTACCATCATTAAAGAAACCACAATCTTTTAAACGAGACATGACTTAACCGTTACTTTCTGGTTATGTTCCAAATGAGTAATCATATTTTACACAGGTTGCACACTCTCCAGGGACAGTTTTTGATCTATACTTAGGATACTCACTATTAATAACATGGACCTTTGCAGAGGTAGGTGATAGCTCATTAACATTCTTCCCAGGACCTTCTATGTTTAGATGTTGTGTTGATAATGCTGTCTTCTGGTACAAGTGCTCAGAAATAAAACTCTAATATAATCGGCAAATTAGCTGCAGAATAATAAGCTTCATTACAGCTAGCCAGCTACTCCAGCCTTCTGCTTTTATCAATGAATTAAAAGCTCTTCATCTGCAGTTATTACTGTAACATGACACGGCAGCAATGCTGAACAGTTGAGAAGGCGATTTTGCTGCGATAAGCACGGTCCCCCACAGACCCTGCGGTTCTGTAGCATGCATCCCTAGCCATGGGTTTGTTCTCCATAATCAAAGATTTCATTTAAAAATAAAACTGTGCTACATCCAGTGCGCCTGTACAGGCAGCTTGTAAAATGGCCCTCCAGTGCAGGACAGAGTCGGGATGTCGGTGTGAGCCTGCGGGCAGGCAGGAGGTTACCAAGCCTCACTCGGTCACTGCACTCCTCCACGTATTTTGTGCAGGGGACAATGAGAAGGGGCTCAGGTCCCTGCACAAATTGGAACCGTAGTAGTCGATGTTTAGAAAAACCCTAATTTCTCTTTGGACTTCTGGATTTCCCAGTGGCAATTTTTGGAGAATGGAGTCTTCACTGATGTCAGTGCTTTTTCCTGGGATTTGTATTTGTCCTAGGTGAAGATTGTAACTTCCGATCCTTCTCCTTTCTGAGATTTAAAGATCTTTACGCTGACATTTTTTTTTCTGTGATGTATTTCCTGTGATGTTTTCTAGAATCCCGTCTGGCCTCTTAGGGCTGGTATGACTGAACCAATGTACAATGAAAAACAGCTTGAAAAAGAATTTGAAAGAGAATTTAAAAGTAGTTGTCAGCTCAAAATCTGATTGGAAAACCCTACTGATTTCAGCAAGCGTTACCCCAGGCTTACATCTCCCAGGTACCTAGCTACAACTTTGCTCATTTTGAAAGGGGTCTTGTCACTCCCTGACTTTGGCGATAGCTTTGGCTACACTTTTCTAGGTGGAAAGTCCTTTGAATGGCGGTCACCAGGCACAAGGACACGAGGGCCTTGTGGGAGTGCTGGCAGATTGTTTGCCTCGGGTGCTTGATGCCCAGGCCTGAGAAGGTCTATTTGAAGCAAGAAGTCTGCAAGAAGTTTGCAGAAACTTCTACTACATTTCATCTATAGAATGTCCTCCTGCATTTCTGCTGCTCTGAGCAACGGCAGCAGCAATATGGCATGTTGATGGCTCTCAAGGTTGGGAACTGCTGTGAGAAATGGGAGGAGAAGGTAAGCCAAGAAGAAGATAAGGAGAGGCGTTATGTTGAGGCTGGACTACAGTCACACTCTCCCCACTGAAACTTTTCTCAGGTGTAAAAAAAAAAATAAATCACTAGGTAGTGTAATAGCACACTAAGGAAACGGGCGTACAAAACCTTTTTCTGAGGAGGAATTCTCTTAAAAACCTCATTCTCCCACTCTCTCTCCAATAAATCTAGTAACAATATTTTTGTTAGTCTTCTCCCCCTTCTTTCTTAAACTCAGAAAGTGTTCTTGCATGGTACGTTAGCTGAGGCACTGGAAGCAGCCTGTATTATAGCTAAGGACAACTTAATACTCCCTGCTGGCACAAATGAAGGGTTGACATGAAGGTGCAAATGAATATCCAGCAGATGCTCTTTAGACTGCATTACAGTTCAGGAAAAGTTTTATGTAGTCATATGTTATGAATTTAAAACTGTGAAAAACCCATCTCTTCAACATCTACAAAGTCTTTTTTCCTTTTTGGAAGTTTCCAGCCTTTAAGCTTCTTTCTGTAAGGATAAGCATATGCGCTGAGTGCACCCTATGGAGTCAAGAACTTGGAAGATTTTTACAAAGACCCTAAATCTTTTTTAAAATGAAAAACCTGAAAGCAATCTCAGCCTGAGTCTCAGTGGCTTTTGAATGCTTTAGACACGACTACGCAGTTCAGTATCTGGAAAGGAATAGCTGCTTTTTTTTTTTTTTTTTAACTGAAAATTATATTTCTGAAATAAATGCTTTTGATGAATTTGATTTTGTATCTGTGAGGAAAGCATCATTTTCCAATGAAAAAGTTCAGCTGTTATGCAAGAATGCCTAAAGAAAATAAATATTTTTTTTAGTTTGCATGACTTTTGTGCATGCATTTTGAAATACCACTTCAAAATGAAATGTAATTTTGAATTTCTTCCAGACCTTTTTCTACTAAAACTTTTTTTTCCACTGATTATTTTTTTTTCATAAGAAAATGTATGGGATTTTTGTTGTGTTTTGTTTTGTTCTAATGAGCTTTAATAATGATTCATACCAGAAATCACTTTATACTGGATCTTTACTGGCACATGCCACAGATAGCATGTATATTATACGTTGGCTCCAAAAACAACCAGTCCAATCCAGATAACATTAGCCTTTGCAGGTGCTGGTGGAAGGTAGGAAGGAAACGTTTTGCTCCTTGGACAACTCGGCTGCTCATTGCCAAGGAGCTGCTGCAAAGGGGGCCCGGTGTCGCCAACTAGCCAAACTTCTCCTCAGCTGAATCACTAACCCTGCTGATATGCCAGCATTTGTGGGCTTCCAGGTTTTTGTGGCCTTCCTGGTCACTGATATCCTGCGCTGGATGAAGGCCAGCTACTTTCATCCGGGCCAGGGCAATGGTTTTCCAAGGGATGGTCCCTCCAAGAGCCAGTTAATATCTATTGTATTCAATCCTTCAAGGAATTTTTATTCTGCTTCACTGGGGCTGAGCGTTGGTTTGATTTCTGTTGCACATTCGTCTCTGTGTAAAGATGAGGCAGGACTATTTCTGCGCCAAGGAGAGGCCCATCATTGCAGGAGACAAGAGAACAAACATTCTCACAGTATAATCAATCTTATAGAGCAGATGGATACAGTAATTAGAGCAAAAACAATTTTGCCAAGAATATTAACATTTCAACAGTTTATCAGAAAGGGGGTGTTGACACCGGTCAATAATTTTCTGATTATTGCAAAAACATCTTAAGTTGTTGACTATTTTGTGCAAAATAGGATAGACTAATTTTGGCCTCCTGACCTTGTTTACAGCAATGGGAGGTAACATTGCTACCAAAATCTTTTTTAAAAAAACAAACAAACAAACATGTGTTTTTCCATGATTTGAAGGTATCATAGGCCATAAAGATGTATGGGGTTTCCAAAGAGCATATTTATTTATATTTTACTCAGTCTCATGATACTTGGGTGCATGTTGCAAACATTAAACAACTGTTGCCAACAGTTAGCACAAGTCAAGCCTACCCATTCCTCCCCCTCTTCCCATGAGTAGATGAGATAAACATCATGCCTATAAGCCCAAAAGGAAGACTAATAATAAAAGAGAAAAGAATCCAAGTCCATCAAAGTTTAAAACACTCTCTTCACTGGGGAGTAAATAGCTTCTATTTGGTTTCTACCCCTGAGAGAAAACCTGGCAAATATTTGTGAGACATGGGAGGAGATACTGGAATAACGTGCGTATAGATGAAGGGTGGGACATTTTACTGCCATTAGTGTATCGTTCAGCTATCTATTTGTCTTTTATTTCCCTTTTTCCTTCCTCTCATTATTATTTCTTCCATTTTTTCAGTCTCCAGGCAATCCTTCCTGTTCACGTTTCCCCCCTGTGCTGTTCCTCACTTGTTTCTGATGCTGTTCTGGTGCGCTGAAACAATTTCCTGCCCCCATAGGCAGCCCTATAGCTCACAGTCAGGTGTTGTGAAAGGACTCGGGGTGCGGATATGAATTATCTTTGTGTTTTGCTTTCCCTCAATGAGCCAGGCTCTGGCAGAGGCCAGGAAGAAGAAATCAGCAGGAGGAGGGAATTTCCGTGATGTCGGGAATGGCCTCCAGCCTATTTGTGAGACCACAGTGCTGGAGAAGTGTATAAAAGACCACGTAGACAGGCAGAAAACTGCAGTTACAGCTGCTCATCTTGCATGTTGCATAGAACTTCTTACTAGCAGCAGCAGCAACACTTTGCAGCTATAACTTCATAGCCCTAAACTATGGTGGTACAGATGGTTTGCTACTGATGAGCAGTACTTGCAGCAAAACCAAAGAGTGGTGGCCTTAAATCGAGTACTTTTAGGCCCAGTCTCAGTATCTGGTGAATATAATGGCAGCTCCTACCATAAGTCAGAGCAACAAAGACTCTTTCAAGTTTTGCTTGGTGGCCTCTGACCTCTGTGGGGTCACAGCAGAATAGAGGGCTCCCATGGCTGAGCCAATGTTTTGGCCACACGTATTTTTTTGCCCAAACACAATCTTATCCTCGGGGAGTGAAGTGAAGAGGTACAGTCCAGTGGCCAAGAGTGCGTCTTAGAAAGGGTGAAAGTTGGTATCAAATCACTGGATCCTCCTCAGTAGGAAAATATTTATGACATTTGGCACATTTGCTCTTTTGTTTTTCTTCTTGACATTATTCCAGTGGGTTTGGTGAAGACACGCCCCAAGGCAGCCAGTGAAGTTCAGGAGGCAGGTTTGAAAGAGCCTGCCATAGATCTTTGCTCAGCAGGTAAGTTGGAAGCCAGGAGCTGGAGGATCCCAAGTCTGAGACGGCTCCAGATATCTTTAGGTTGTAGGTATATCTGCCCCAATGCCTCTTTAATAACAAGCTGAGGTGTGAAAACTAAGAGGCAGAAAGACCATTCCTGTTGTGTCTCTGCCTTTTACTCATTCGCTGGCTGGGTGCAAGGTAGAGCTGCCCCAGGCCACTCTATGTCATGACCACACTGGGTGGGAGTTGCCTGTGGTGTTTCACTTCCTTTCTTCGAGCAGCCATGAGTTAAGGTTTTATACCGTGCTGTCTAGAAAAGAAAGTAGTTTTTCCCCTTGCCTTAGCAAAGTAGACGGAGACCGTCAGGAGAGCGGCTCAGCAGCTGCAGTAGAAAAAGGGCAGCTGCTACTCAGAGCTCTCGCAGCTGCTCTGTGCTGGACCCGGTAGGTTTAAAAGTCTGGACTTAGAAGTCCTTGTGAGAATAATTGTCCCATCTACTAGCTTGTCTGGCAGCGGTTGTGATCAACAGCTGACGTATTGATTAAACAGGGGAGACAATGGGTAAGCAGGTAGACTTATATATGCAAAAATAAGAGCAAGCAAAACTGAAGCTAAATCACTGGAAAGCTACCCCTTTGAATTTCTAAAGGTCAGGAGTGTGGATCAAAGATCAAGTAGTACAGGAAGTGGCAGGGGAATAAATGCCCTGAAGGGCCTGAAACAGCCTGAGTTTTGGCCTTCAAAGTTTGTGCATCTCCCAAAAGGAGGTGGAAAGGAGGAGGGCAATCTGAAGCCAAGCCCTAGGGCAGATGGTGGCAGATGCTGCACGCTGGAGCAGTGCTCCACGGGACACGATGCCAGCCCGAGGGTCTGCCTGCACAGGAATGATACATTGGATTAGGCTATTCACCCTGGCTTCAGGAATGAGCTGTATCAAACGTGAAATGCAATCACATTGCTTTGATCTGCTTACCCACGGTGCTTTTTTTGTCCAACAGTGTGCTCGCAAGCAGTGTCATGCTCATGTGCTATGTGGCACCTTGGGGTGGCATCCCCAGCTACAGTGACCACCCCTCTGCTTGTGAGTCCCCAGAGTGTGTTGCAGAAAGCCCAGCGATAACTGCAGGAGACCTGGGATCAAACCAGCACATTCCTGTGACTCTTCTCCCAGCCATCCTGTAATGCACCCTAAAAAGCTTGGGAGTGATGTCTCATGAGGGGATGATGCAAATATATACATCCATATTTTTTTTTCCAATCATCCTGGAAGCCCTTACATATCTTTCCCTGCTGTGAACCTTCCCAGTGGGCTTTTAAAGAAAAGACAGGAACAGGTCAGCTAAACCTGAAAGAAGTGGGATGTGGTCAGGGAACGCTGAAAGAGAGGTGGTACCACATGATAAAAAATGGCCCAGTTTTTAGGCAAACAGGGTCCAAGGAGCCTTACTTTACTCCTGCTGCAACCAGAGCATAGTCGTGAATAGTGCCTGCACTGGTACCATGGCAATGGCCAAAATGATTTGGGTATAATTTTTTATGTTGGCATGTGTGGGAGTGAATGTTTTGTAAATATGAAGTGACATACTCCTCAATGAAATTATTTAGATAAGTTGTTCTAAAATCTGGCTAAGATCAAGATAGGAATAAAGTACACAAATTGCATTTAGCATACCTGACCAGGAACACAGTACAAATTTCAGTCCACTCAAATTCGTCTCACTTGTGAATATGGACGACTCAAAGCAACCATGTCCCTGGCTGGATGCTGGACACTGTCCATATGGATACCATCATTGGGTCACAGCAAAAAACCAGTACAGTGTAATCTTCACATGCTGTCCGGCACTGCCGAGTGGAAAGCAGGCCTTGGCCTCTTTAAAATGAGGTCAGATCAACCCTTTGCTTTCGCAGATTCTTTGAACCTTTTGTAAGCCGTTTGTGCTCTTGGTATGAAGGGGTGTGTACAGCAGTGAGTTCGGCAGTTGAATGTGCAGAAAACTGGCTCCTTTTTGCTGTTTTTAATCCTGCTGGTTGATAATATCAAAGATTGCCTCTAGTTTTGTTAGAAATTTTGCATTTTCTTTCTCTACTCACCTTCCATGCACCACTTACAATTTTGCAGGTACTTGCTAAAGAAGCAAGCTGCCACTGCCTTTTTGCAAGCCTTCTATGTTTTGCAAGCCTTCTCTATTTAATCTTTCCTCTGAAATAACTCCGTTACTGTGTTTACTCCTGCATTTTTGCAGGACATCCAGTATGTGAACCACAAAAGTGCTCTTCACTTTGTTTTTCCTGGTGGCTAACTCAGATCCCCTTCAATTTAAACTAGTCTTGCAATTCTTTAGTCATCTCTAGGCGTAGCTACCCACAATAAGTTTTTATCTGGGTATTTCTTCTCACCTTTCCTCCTTTTCTGTCTCCTTCAGTCTCTCACTTGATATTACTAGGCTGGGATTAGCATTTTGCCTACTAAGGCAAGCCAACAACAACACCTGTACTTATTTTGCAATCCAAGCTGTCATGCTGGTAACGATAAAGAATCACCTGTGAAAGGACATCCTCGTTTACCTTTCCCTGCCATGGTTTGTTCTGAGGTAAGTTATTTTCTAATTTGCTTTTCCCGGGTAAAAACCTTGTCTGTGGATGAAAGGCTGTGTTTAGGTTGAATGGCAGAGTAAAGGAGAGTTAAGCCATCTTGGGGCATGCTACGTGCAGAGGAGTCCCCTGAAGATGCAGCAAGAAGGGGTGGACAGCTGTGGGCATTGCTGCTAGTTACCAGGAGGCGTAACGTGGATGTGGAAGTGCAGCATCGTCTGTAAGGCTGGTCCTGCAAAGGCTGTTTATTTTGTAATGTGAATAACGAAAGAGAGTGCTCTTTGCTTTAAATTCTGTTCTGGGACAAAGTCCCCTGCAAAGTTAGCAGGACTCTGCATGAATTTTTCTGGTCCCAACAATTTCAAGTAATTGCAACTGATGCTTTAAGATGATTATTGCAGTATGAAATCTCTCTCTGAAGCCTCTTGGGGCAACTTGCTCCAAAACTTCAGAACTGTGTGTGCTTATATAAGTCTATACACTCACAGAGGTCATGTTTTTCTGTTCTCTTGCACTATGATAAACATCTGGGCCATACAACACATTTGATTTTACTTGTTTGTAACTCCCATGGCCCATCTGGTCCAAGGAGGAGCAGGGCTGTAGGAGACAGCTCAGATAAGTAGGCTTGAGGCTGCAAACATACTGCTTGTGGTTGGATGTGATCCTTGAGGAAAATGAGAGGGTTTACAGCCTGGGTGTTGCTTTAGCACATTGTGTGGGTAAGCAAGTAATCTGGAAAGAGAGTCTTAACTGCATCTGCCACGGTTGCTGTCAGTCTGCAGCTGATGGAAAGACTCCTGTGTGTCCCACACACAGGGGCAGTATCAGAGGACAAACTGCTAGCGAACCTCTTTTGCCACAGACACCTGAGGAGGCTCTTGTGTTACCCTAGAAAGTGCCTTCCGAGGCAAATCCCCTGACTGGAGACCATTGTACACTTCAGGTCAGGAGCATTTTCCAAGGTAGTACCTTGAAGTATTTTCCGGGTACCACTGTAGCATGGCTTGCAAAAAGAGCCCGTTCCTCCATGCCAGGGTAGCTACTGTGGTTTTACTGACGCTCCACCTTTCTCTGCCACCTTCCTCTTCCCTTTTCCTGCTCTAATCTGAGATGCATGTCCCCTAGCCCCCTCGGCTCCGTCAGTTCAGAAACTTCTTGCCTGCTGGTGGATTTGCTGCAGTTGTCACTCCCTTTCCAATGCAAGTGGCCTATTCTAGCGACTCTGCAGGGCTCACAGCATGAGTGGTGGTGATAAAGGGTAGGTGACATCAGATAGATACAGTCCTTGCTGCCTTGTATTAAACTGTGGCACACACGCCTAAGTGGTGCTGGCATGTAACCGGGCATGTAACCAGGGCAGGTGACATTTGGGCACGATGACCCAGAGCAGGAAGGCGCCTAGGCCAGGCCAATGCAAAACAATGTGGTGTGGGGTAGTGGGAGGAGTGCCAGCAGCAGAGCAGGCAGGCAGGCTCCTGTATGAACCTGAAAGCAAACAAACTCGCTGCCAAGTAGTGCTACTCCTGCTCCAAGGAGGATCACTTATTGCAGTTTGAATTATTAGCTCATTTGTTGTAGTAAAAGACTGTGTGGACACAAGGCACTGTGAAGGGACCAAAAATAAAATTACATCTGTGTGCAAGAAAAGGCCTGGGAGGATATTTCTATCCCTGCTTCGCTATGGGACTGTTACTCAAAGCACGATATAAATTGTTATGTAAAAATCAAAATACCTTTGGTCTCTGCAATATACCTGACACCAAAGCACAAGTTCAGTAAGTTAAGCAGAACTGCTAATACTTGGTGCTCAAGCAGATCTTCTGTAGTATCTAATTTATACTGCTCAACATATGGGGCATTCGCTTTGGCAAACAAACTTAGCAATATTTGGTGCTTTCCCAGCACACAACTGAAGTACTGACTCAGTAAATCACTGAAACAAAATCACTGGTTTGGGGGAATTTTCCCTTCTTTCTTCATTTGCTGCACCTTCCCAACGTAAAGAAGAAAAACTAAGTGGAATAATTTACCTTAAAACCAGCACATTTTTTTTCTGCATCATCTGACCAATTTATAGTAGCTATACAGAACACAAATCTGAAATCCTGCATTGTAGGGTAGGGAGTCTTTATAATGATTAGCAACCTTTGTATGTGTGACCGGGGCTTGAGACTGTCCCCAAGCCATGGACTTCTTGGAATCTGGGGCCTCTTTGGTTTTCTTTCAGGCTTGAAAAACACACACTGGGGTCTCTAGCATATACACATAAATCTTGTTAGTTAAATATAGATTAATGGGAATCAGCAGGGAGTAAAAATACTCCACTTTTTATGGTAAACACCATAAAACACGGTAAATACTTCAGTTTTATAGCAAAAACTAAGTCCTGCCATTCCCACTCAGCACTCAGTTCCCTCTTTTTTAGGCGTTTGGCTTGCTTTGCAGCTTATATTTTATTCCTAGTAAGCAATATTCTTTCCCCATACTTCCCCAAGTATAAACGAAATACTCATTTTAGACATGCTCAGTGAAGTCCTACTTGGTGAGTTTTACTAACAACTTCCCAACTAATAGTGTTTGGGTGTCTGAATTTGTGTTCTTCATTACAGAAGTTCAGTCTGGTTTCTTAATCTTTGCAGAAATAGAAAAGGGGTTTTTTGGGCTGTTGTTTTATTTTATTTTATTTTATTTTTGTAGGATTACACCAGATGGTGAGAAACAGGAACAGAAAAGGACATAAGGTAATTTTCTAGGTAGCCTAGCCAGTCCATGAGTCAAGGTGGCATATGCTTGCAGTAGCTTAACTCTTAACAGTATAAATCACTCGCATCCAGATAAAGTTGGGATCCTTAATACCCATAGCACCTTTGAAAATGCTGCTAAAGATTTAACAAAAGTGCTTTTGGTCACTTAGGCCAAGTTAAAAGACTGTACTCAGAGCCCTCCCACTGGGACACAAAAATGCACTGATTCAACCCTCCGTGCAGGTAATATGTGACTACAGAGGCTGAACTACTTGGAAGATAACCTCAGCTATGCTAGGAGAAAGAAAAACGAAGATAATGGAAAAGAAACAGCTATAATAACCATCTGCAAGAGCACATGGCCTCTACTTCAGCACCCATAAAACTTAAAAGGATAAAAGAAAAGGAAATTGCTTTCAAAATGGAAAAGACAATTTTATAAACATTTCTTCTTATGTTTTTGTAGGGTGCTGGACTTGTTGCCCTGTTTCTGGTATTAGGAGTATTAGCTTTTAGCGTGGAGAGCTATATTCCAGAAAAATCTTTCCTTCACTTTCCTTTCTGCCCAGCATATGTACACATATTAGTTTAAAAGTGTTTGTTTTGTTTTGTTTTGTTTTTCCTTAGGCAGTCCTATTGCAATGGTCACTTGGCACTGCAGCCACCCCAAGGGTGCCAGTGGCATCGTCCTGCATCAAATCAGCGTGCATTGCCTGGGCTACATTTCATCCTGTCCCACGGCTGTGAATGGCTCCGAGCAGCTGTGTGGCTGTACAGAGCAATGATCCCATTTGAAATAAGTGCAGAAATCCAACGGTGACCACAGTGGCTTCCCTGGACTAGGCTTAGGTTTTTCCCTTTTGCAACCAGCATGGCTTTGGACCATCAATAGCTTTGTAGCTACTACACATCCCTTATGCAAGGGTATAGTTTGACAGTTTTCCTTGGAATGAAACACCAAATTACACATCCCTGGTCCCTCCTAAGGCTCTTTTCTTTCAGCTGGACTGGATCCCAAGCCCAAATCATGGTGCAGCCCCAACAGTCCCTGGAGCAGCCAAAAGGTGCCACAGCTGGGAGCTGCTCAATGAACCCCAAGGGTGCTGAGGGAGGACCTAGGCAGCCTGCAGCAGTTTTGAATGTGTAGAATGAAAACCTGCTTCGGTGACCAAATTGTATTTTCCTAAAGACCTTAACGGACCTAAAATTAGAAATTGGCTGCAACCTAAGAGTCATTTGTGCCTTTGAAACTCATCTTGAGTTTTGCAGACTTTTAGTCATTTTAGAAGAATCGAATCCCGAATCACACTGGGTGTAAGTTGTTTCTCCTCCAGGAGAAGAGAACAGTGTGCACTCCACAGCTTTCCACCGCAGACTTCTCTTTAGCCTAGAGATGAGCCCTGCATAAATTCAGACCTCACCAATTATTATGGCTTTATCAAGAACCTTATTAGTGATCATTAAAAATAATCTTGCTTAGAAGAGGACCACTATGTGCAAAGCCCATCTTTCCTATTTACTTTATGATTATTAATGGGTTTTTTTTAATGTTTATACATTAGTGCAAGGAATAGTGTTAGCATAATTCTAGTGTAAAATAAAACCAGCTGTATCCATTATAAGTGCATTACTGCCAGGAACTGTAAATATGTTTATGCCTGATAGCCTTTTGACTCAATAATAACCTGCTATCTCTGTTGGGCAGGCAAGTTTTTAAACCAAGAAAAGACAGGTTATGATTTTCATAACCAAACTGTGTTCCTTTTTGAAGTATGTTATCTAAATTCAAATTTTAAGAAGGTCATTAAAAAAATCTGCCTGTGATTTTAAAGAAGAACAACTGAAATGTTGTCTTCAAAGTGGTGGCAAGAAGGTACAATGTGCACTAAGAACAAGTTATTCCTCCCAGATACACACACACGCAGACAAACCCTGCCATATCATACCATACAAACAATTTTAATTGTGTAGTTACAGTCAATAACCACTCCTAGTCAGAACATTTCTGCATAAAGAAAATTGTGATACACTTATAAAAACAGCCAGCTGTAACAAAATAACTGGTGTTTTCATAGCAATAAACTCATAAAAAAGAAATACACCTTTATACAGAAAATTTATACAGCTGTAGCTTTAAAATTGATTGTAAACCAAAGGAAGACACATTGCAAACATCAATTATTTTCACATTAATTGCATAAGTTTCTAAGGTGATCTATTAGTTTTATTTACCTAAGCTTATTTGCATGATAGTAAAAATTGCATACAACAATAAGAGTGAAGCTTATAGTATGAATTGCTTGGATAACATAGAGCACTTTTTATAGGCAACTGTGTAAAGCACATTTTCTCTATTTAAAACTTTTAAGACACTTTGTTTTACTGCCCATCAAAATACATTTATAAATAGAAAAAAAAATCAGTATGATAACAAGAGAAGCAATATTACATTTAACGGAAACTTCCAAAAAAATTAATTACAACATGATGCTGCAGGATCTACAAATAAATAATGAGGACTAAATTGTGTTTCACATTTTCTTTTTCATTTTCTTTAAAACCATGTAACAATGAGAATGGAAAAAAAAAATACAGTGACCTTTACTTCCAAAAGAAAACAAATCTGAATTACGGCAGTGCCATATAATACAAGGCATTTGTTGGCATATGTTATCTTTAAACTGCATTCCACAGTCTATAGTTCTTTTGTAACATACAATAGAACAAGAGTAACAAACTCTTTTTATTTTATTTTTTTAAATAAATGTGAGTTTCCAAAGATCAAGTGTGGAGTGCTACAGTAATAATTGAAAAACAAGAACAAAACAGAAACGAAAAACAGTAAATCACAAAAGTTGTAATGCTTGTCTGAAGGCTCCAGAATCAAAATCACTGGTATCATGCTTATTGGGTACACTCACAGTGTATCCAGTGAACACAAATTAATATCAAACAATCCTCAACGCTTCATCTGTTGCTGCGAAGCAGTTTGTAAAAGAGAGTAAAACATCTAGTGCAGTCTGCATTATCCTTTTTTCAACTTTTGTGCAAGTTTTGGAAGATTCATTGGCCAAACAATGAATAATAAAGGTTTTTGACAGAACACAAGATGGAATTTTCATTTCATTAGTAAATACCAGTGGCACTGTTGAAAGAAAATAATACTTTTAGATCAGTCTTTCAATTCAGCATTAATCTCTGTGTTCCCTTCTACCGATAACTCTTCTTCTAGTTTAACTGAAAAAAGCGTGTTTGCATTTTTGTCTTGGATGCTGTCTTCTAAATCCTTGAGCAACTCTTCTTCCTTATACTCTGCAACATCCACCTCCAAACCAGAATTGTCCTTCAGCTTCCCATGATGCTTGAGATAATATCGCTGGTTCTGAAAGAACTTGATAATGGTGTACTTGGGCAGGTCAAGCTGAGCGGAGAGAGTCTGGATTGCTTCTTCATCTGGATACAGGCCTACATCTTGTATGAAACTCTGTAGGATCCCTAGGGCTTCAACAGAAATCTTTGTTCGCGGTCGGGGTTTCTGACGATTTTCATCCTCAGATTCAGCTGGTGATGCTACTGTCGGTTGCCTTGGGGGTAGTCTGGGACCTGGTTGCTGTTGCTGTTGCTGCTGTTGTTGTTGCTGTTGCTGCTGCTGCAAGACAAAGCACAACATTTTTTTTGTACGTGTATTCTTACTTACTTTTTGTGTTACCAAGAAAATCCGGGGGGCGGGGAGGGGAGGTAAATTGCAAAGCTATAAACAAAGGCTTAGTAAGTTTAAAGAACATAAAGAAAAAAAAAGAGGGGGGAAAAAAAAGGCCCATTATTGCTGAACCAGAATTAAAATACGAGTTAGCAATTCTCCGTATACCTCACGTGTCTGCATGTGTGTGAGCAGAGATGGGGATAAAGGGATGGTGGGATACAGACCGAGAGGAAGAAGGAACACTCTGGCTTTGTCTGACTGAAAGCACCAATGACGTGACATCGGTGAGGTTTAGCTGACAAATTTTAATGAACATACTCCACGAGTCAAGTGCAGACAAGACAAAACGCTAAGTAGATGATATAGTATAGGATTAACTTGACCAGCTTAGCCAGAACTGTAGCAAGGGCAAAGTGAGAAAAGTGCCAGATGAGGGCAAACGTACAGGAGCTCTGCCAGCAGCAGCAGCTGCTGCCCAAAACCAAGGGCTGCAAATCTCTAGCAATAGCTAGACTAAGGGACTGAGGGGATCGGGGAGAAGGAGAGCATTTTAGCTAAGTGCGGAAATATCCCACTGCTATCTGACCCTTAACATGCACTGAAGTCTTGTCAAACTTGTAAACGTTACGACAGAACGCGTTAGCTGGAAGTGCCTAACGTCACGCTGCCAAACCCAGCCGTGGCAAGGACAAAGGGATCTGGAGGCAGGAGATCTGTACTTTCTCTTCTGGCTCTGACCCCTCTCACCCATGGTCTTGGAGAGGGCCTGTCTTGCCAGCGTTCAAGTATCCCAATGTATAAACGGGGAACAAACAAATTTACCTGCTTCTGTATTTGTGCTGGGTATTATTTACTTAATATTTATAAAGCACTAAGATGCAAAGCTCTAAATAAGTTCCACTATTATTATTAGAAGGGAACATGCTGCATTCCAAAAACTCAGGCAATAAAAATGAGCCAGTGTGCACATCAGAAGAATAAGATAAAGCAAATCATGATGTAAATTATTAACAAGAGCTTAAAATGAAGTTTTGCAAGCATGGATTCAGAAACATTCTTAAAAGGTGAGGCACTGAGCCCTAGGGACAGAAATGTTTTTTTCTCGGTTACCACCAGAGTACAGTACACTGTAAGATCATGTTTAAAATCAAAAGTAAATTTATCAGCTCCTGTTTTTGTTGACAAATCTTTTGCTTCACAGCACAGGAAGCACTGGTTAGTAAGATAGTTTGGATCAGCAAATTTCTTGTCATATGGTACAAACCACCAGTTATTATTAAAAAACAGCAGCAGCAAAACAAGCAGTCGCTATCACTACATTTCATTTCCCTCTGCGAGCCTCCCCTCAACAGTTTGTTGGTTTTTTTTTTTTTTTGTATTGGTAGTGCTTTCCAAGCTTCGAGTTGCAGCTCACATGCAGACCCTAAGAAGCACAAAATCCTGTATGAATAGTATAAATATCAGAGGAATTACAATTCTGTCCACTTTGCAGTGCCAGTTGTGGTTGTGGAAGGCTTTGCATAGGTCTCAATACCTGGTTTAGAAGCCACTGTTTGAAGTGATCTTCTTCTTGTAAGACCTGACACAAATACTAGCGGAGTTAGGGCGCTTGCCTCATCCCTATTCACATCCTTTCGTGTCTTACGGTCAGTGAGCAGTCCCGTTCAAGGCTTCAGTCCCAAAGAGATTCAAGACTACTCCCAGCACATTAAACTGTTACAAGACTGGAGGCTTTGTATATACAGTGTGAAAACTTGGGTCTTAGCCACGTATTTATGCACCTACAACAATTACCACGTAGAAGAGCAGAGACAAAACTCAGGTCCAATCTCCCAGTCCTTACTCTTACAAGTCATATTAAGAGATTACAATGCAACTGCTTATGTGAATAATATTGTGAGATCAAACACACAACTTTTATCAACAAGGCAAGCAAATCTAAGTAAATGGCATAGTGGCTGAATGTTTATACTGTGCATAAGCTTCTCCTTTTATCCCCTTAAGAAGTGATTTTATTAAAAACAATGTACATTTTCAAACAAGTGCTGTTTTATTACTTAATATAGATCTTTCTCTCTCTTTTTGCTAAATCAAACAGCAAGTTTCCAGACTTTCACAATTATTTTAGTACTTGATATCCTAAGGGATTGTCTTATTCAGTTTGCTTTATCTTTAATATACACACGTGTTGTTTCTGGCTGCGAGATAACTCTACACTTCCTAGCTTTGTAAATATTTTTCTGTATAGGTAATACAAGCGATACGCCGGGTCTCAGCTGAGGTTGGGAAAGCAGAGGGTAATAGCTGCCCTTTAAGAGGGAACAGTTAATGGGTTGACTTCAAGGTCTTTCCTGAGAAAGGATCAGAGCCCCCAGCCCAGCGAGACGGCAGTCCGCACTGCTGACCTGAGCTGCAAGACTCAGCAAAGCAGCCAGCCGTGTGCGAGCCAAGGGGGGGTGCAGCCCCCCGGGGCTGCCCTGGAGCAGGGTGGCTGTTTCCAAGCCCCCAGGCGTGGGTCCTGCGTCCCCTCCTCTCTCTCCCTGGCAGTGCCCTTGTGCCAGCTCACCTGCGGAGCAGCACCCAGCCAAGGTCCAGCGGTCAGCAGGCCTGGTAAGAAAGCGCCTCTATGCTCTCCTTTCCCAAGGGTGGTGGGAGAGGGGCTCTGAAGGAAAAACAAACAAACATTGACTCACCCCAGTCTCAACTGGGGTTCAAGCGGGATGAGGAATCCCCTTCCCTTCATGCCTACCCGGGGCGAGCCGCTGCTGTTGGGAGTTTGAGCTTAGCTTTCCAGCAGCAGCACAAGGTCCTCCCGCTTCGCCGGTTAAGGCGTGTGACAACGGGTGCCAAATGCCTCTGCCTGTCGGTGCTGCTGCCCGCGGGGACGGCCGGCACAGCAGCTCACCCTGCCCGGCCCGCGGCCCGGCCTGTCCACGCACGTTTGTGAAAAAACCACCGAACCGAAACAAAACCCGTGGGTTGTCCCACGCTCTCCTTCGAACTCGGGCGGCGGATGGCAGCGCGCTCTTATCTCACACGGGGAGACCTGCGTTTAGCCTGGCCGGGAGGAAAGCAACACTAATTTCCTTTGCTACGTTTAAAGCTTTATTTACTTAGCGCTCTGCGGGATTGGCCAAGGTAAACTAACCTGAATCTGTTCTGCTGGCACATGGATAATGTGGGAAGGCCTGTCACCATGGTGATGAACTGCATTGCTTTCTTGTTCATAAATGGCATCGCGTTCAGGCTGAGGAAGACTGAGGAACCTTCGGATCATGGAGAGATTCTCCCAGAGGGTCCTGTTCTCTGGTGAGGGATCTTCTTTCCAACGTAACAGCTCACAGAGCCACCCCTTGAAGATAACACCAGCAAAACATTAGTTTTTTTCCTCACTTCACGAGGGGCAAAACGAGGGTGAAACGTGTACTTTAGAGGTGCTGCATTCTCTCACGCTCTCCCCTGGCAGTCAAGGGCTGCCGCTGTCCAGGCTGGCCTTAAAGCACACCCTGACACGCCGGGAGGCTGCCGGGCAGTGTCACGGACCCTCGCTAACCCCGAGCGTTTCGGAAGGCACCTTCCCGTCGGTCCCGCACCACAGCACTGCCCTTTGCCTGCTTAGAAATGAGGCGGCCAATGAAGGCCGAATCCCTTAGACGCTCCCCTCCGCAGACGGGGGGGTCACTGACACCAGCATATTCTCTGTGCCACCTGTTTGCTCTTACGCAAGGCTACACCCACCCGAGAGTATTGACACCGTGTTTCAGGAGCCAGCAGGTTGCTTGCTGAGCAGTTTTTAAAGTTTTGGTACTACCACTCAAACCAAGAAAGTACTTTGAATACCTGCCTTGAGTGTACAGCTGCCTAATGCAAATCATGGCAATTGAGGAGCTCCCTAATGTCCTTTCAAAAGACAGGAATCCTTTGACTAGACGCAGCCAAGTAGTATCTCCTTCCTATCTGTTACAAGTAGAGCTGCCTCTGCAGGTGAACTTATTTCAAGTGATAGAGGATTATCTGTTTCAGGATTTTTCTCATCGACCCAGAAAAAAACAAACTCTCCGTTTTACCTACACTATTAGAGCTTGGGGGAAGTGTGGGGGGGGTGGGGGTTGGAGCAAGATACCCTCCAGCTTCGGATACACCCTTTATATACCATTTCCACGTCACAGGACAGCACGTTGCCTAAGAGCTTACCCACTCTGACGCAGACGTGGGTTTGGGATACATATTACAAAGTTGGCTACAGAATCCCCTGCGAGAACCGCAGCGGTCGCTAATCTGATTTTAAACAAGACATACAAGTTCATCTTGCAAATTTAACAATTGTTTTCTTACGTCTTCTTAAAATTTAATAGACAATTTTGTTCTTAATTGTGCACTGGTAGTTTTAAAAGAAGATGCAAACACTCTAGCTAAGCACAGTGTGTATCAGCAGCAATTTTTTGGTATATTAATATTTAGAAACAAAATATTACATGTATAAAACATGCACACTTCCTTTCTTTTAGCTTCAAGGATCTGTTTTCAAAACTAGGTCCATGCAATTTTATTTCTTAATGCTGTAGGAAAGATAATGTGACATTTTATTGAATCAACAAATAATATAAATGTACAGAAGCTTTTAGATCCTTTTTATATGTACTGGTAGTTGAAAATGGTTTATGCAGACTAGTTGACTAGTAGATACAATGGATACATAGATACAATATAGATATGTATTTTCTTGAAGACATTAATCTCTTTAGCTAACAGTTAATAAATGCAGTGTAAAAATATTACCACGATAGGAAGAGATGAAAGTAAACAAATAATCTTAATGCATTCATATTGTATATGAAAATATTTAGTGAGGTGTATATAAAAATTTGAAGTATATTCTCTTGGATCTAAGTGGAAAACTGAACAAATGACACAGGAGGAAATGCCCCTGAGAAACAGAAATAATCAAAATGACAAATGTTAGAGAGAAGGTGGTAGCAGAGCTGAGAAAGCAAAAATTTAACTGGTGCCAAAACCTGCCTGGTGCTCACTAGGTGTGCTAGGGAGGGAGGAGAGAGGGAAGAGAGTGGTGGCAGCAGAAGGGTCCTGCTGCATCCCAAGGATGGAGTACACCCCATTCCTTGACCACATGCTAAGGGCGGATGCCCGCTATTGCCCCAAGGTTTAGTAAGCTGACTGTGAAATGCAGCCAAACGTCTTCATATAGAGCACATAACATACAGCCTGTCCCAGCTGGAATCGTATGGCATGTTTTTAAAACAGTAACAAGGGTCTGTGGATCCTCCCTCCCCATCAGACAGTACCCTGGGATATGATAGCATATACAAACTCTCCCTGCCTGCCCCTAACAAAATCAACGTGTTGCTCGTGGTTCTTTGCTGACATTGCTTCCATGGGGATACGTGCTGGATTAAGCTCAACAGCAGTATTAGTTTTCTGTGGTGAGTTACAAAGAAGTGCAATCAGAAAGCATAGGTAGTTTGTTGGGGATGGAGGAGAGAAGATTAAGAAGAGAAATAAATCTAGATCTTTGAATTGAAAAGCAGTTATCAATCAAAAAAAAAAAAAAAATCAAACAGCCTGAAGCATAAAAATTGTCCCTTGGTTGTCTGGAGTCTGCACTGCTTCACATCAAAACTGTTGGTCCTCTTTCTAATAGTGGTGAAACAGAGAGCAGAGATGGCTATCATGGCAATTTGGTGAAAGTAAAAAAAAAAAAAAAGATAACCTGTCCCCTCCCATGACACCTCTCCAAGGTATAGAGACAGACTGGAAAAGAAACTGCACCAGGCATTTAGAAGCTGCACATATTTTGCCTGGTGACCTGTCAATCACAGATTTTTTTGGGGAAAAAAAAAAAAAAAAAGAGTAGAAACTCTTTTAAAATGTCCAGTAGTAAAAATAATTTCTAAGCAATTACATTTTATGCTGATTAAACATATTTCATAACAACAGGTTTTGTTAAGTTAGAAATTCATTCTCCCCTTACTGTCTTTTCTGTTTCTATATTTACTAGATCAGATCTTATTTTTATTAATTACTGATGGCTAACATATTTCCAGTATTTTTCTATCAACTTTTGCACTGAAATAATACTTTTAACTCCTTACCTAAAACTGATTTGATAAATTGTAACCTGAAGCACGTCTCTGTTAGCCTTTCAGGGAAGCAGCAATTTTGAGATACTGAAATCAGATGCTTCTGACACAGCACACAGGACAAACTGCTGATCTACCAAAATGTCTCGTTTCCATTGGCTTCATCATATTTTTAAAGGAGTAGACATACTCTGATGAAACATATGATGGGCAACATGGAAACAACCGATAGAATTCTTCTCAAATTAAAGGGTCAGAAATAATTTTTTGGTCTTCATGGTTTATTTTTGAAAATATTTGTGAAAGCTGATCTCACAAATTTTCTCAGATGACATAGTGAATGGGCAGTAACAGAGCCTGTAGGGGCTTACTTCGCTAAGAGACTAAAAGCGTTGTACCAATATGCTTTCTTTTTGGTTCAAAACAAGAAACAAACCCATAAGTATTTCATTTAGTTTCTGGTTCAGAATTCTGTATACGACATAAAGCTCATTCATAAAATTCAGCTAAATGAGAATGTATGAAATGTTTTTGTAAATGTTAGGAAAAGTAATCATACAGACTTTACTAATAGTGAATTTTAAGTTCTGTAAAATTAGCAAGTTTTGGGTTTGTTTGATCTAAAGAAGTATGAATACTGTAGTTAATGCAGTTGAATTCACAAGTGAATGTACCAGAGTTGATTTATCTCCTCTTATACTCATTTGAGTCTAGAGCCATTTCTGTCTAATTCAAACAAATTATTCTGAAAGAGGGCTTGGGCCACTGGTATTTTTTTGTCTTTATAGTCTTACAGGAAGTGAAAAGGACGAGAAAACAACAAGGAAATATTTATAACTCAGATTAGATCACAATCAGTTTATACAGCATATATAGTATGTTGTTAAAAAAAACAGCCTGAAAATAATTAAGCTGATTTATCTATGCAGCAAGGCAAACTCCCCAAAACTCCACAATGACATTGGGAACAACCTTGATTTTAAAACAGTAAATTTGCCAGGCAACATTACACTGAATATAAAGAGAGTACAAAGCAAAATATAAACATTAGCCACATGTAAATATGTTTGGAGAACTTTCAGGATGTTACTACTTTTCAAACTGACAAAGTTTAATTTGACACCTTCTGTTCTAAAACCTTTGTTTCTATTCAAAATCACGCCTTTAGCTGCTATCAATCACTATGCTCTCCCTATTACTTAAAATACTGGCATGGGCCCTGGATAAGCTGAAAATGCCATGCAGATGAATTCTGAGATAATATGTTCAAACCTGTTATATACAACACAAATCCTGTAAAGTTATGTATTGTAAACCTACATTTATTGGGAACTAAAAGTCTTAAATCCATCTGCTACAAAGAAAATACTGTTATGCACTTTCAAGTAACCAACCACCATCTGCAAAGGTCTTGCTACAGTAAGCAAGAAAATGGCGAAAAAAAAAAAGATGCTAAAACTAAGATATTTAAAATAAATAAGAGTCTTCTGTCTGGTTTTCTGAGACGGATTTAGTGAAGAAACATAAGACATTAGAGGAAAAAAACCTGTGAAAGCCGAACTGCCAAACCATTGCAGGAAAAGCGCAAAGAGGATAACTGCCAAACATTAGACTCTGCAAGACCCATGAACATGCTTGTTTTAAAGAAAGCATCTATGCATTTTATCTATGCATCCAAACGCTATTTTACTCAGTCTGACCTGTGCTGTGTCTAAATAAAATCTTCTGCTCTTTCACATACAGTTTCAAACAAACTATCCTTGCATGCGGGTATCTTTCTTATAAAAAAAAAAAAAAAAAAAAAAAAAAAGATATTTGAAATCTGCATTTAAGGTGTAAACACCAACCGTAACTAGATCAAAGAGGGCAGCATTACAATCATGAAAGATGTTCTCTGGGCAAAGCTTTCCAAATCGGCAACACACACATCTCATCAGGGAAGAAAGGGCTTCAAGGTGAAGCAACTGAAATCTTTTGTTTGGTGAATTTGTTATAGTGATAATAATTTGCCACATGATGAAGATTTCTCACAGAATAACTAACAAAGGCTCCAATATTTTTGAGAAGAGCTGTAATTTGAACCTAAGAAGGCAAAAAATTTCCGAGTACCAAGTAAGATACGAAGAGTTTTTCTTTGGTATATCATATGTAAGATTATTTTGTATCATTCTCTGGGGCATACAGTATAATAAAAATATATGGTCTTAAAAGAAATCAGTCTAAATAGGGAGGTATTTGATACAAACATTTTAGCAGAAAGTGTGAATTCCATTTCAGCATCTACTGTGAACAAAGACTAAGTACATAATCCATTAAACAGTACTTCTAACTCAAAAAAATTGAGTATTGTAGACAAACTAAAGTAGGCATTTTGAATGAGCACATTTTCAGCAACTAACTATAAAGCTAGCAATTTATCATTCAGCAAATAATTTTCTACTTTTAAAAGAATCTGTAAGTGTTACTTATGCTAATGAAGACTGTTTTTAATCTGCCCACAAACATGCTAATAGAGGGCAATTTTTTTTTTATTTACAATGCTGAAGGCACTCCAGTTTATAGAACACAGATATAAAATTACACTTGGCAAAATGGGCTCTTAATTGTCTGAGCAACCCAAATCCCTCACCTTTAACACAAAAGCTTATACACAAAACAAAGGAAAAGAACTCACGGACTAAACTTTAAATATTGACTTTTCCCCCTTCAAAAGCCATCTAACTTGTTTCACAAATCTCGTTTTTGTTTCAAGTGCCTGCATTCATCACAGATATTTCCATTATTTTTTTTCAAAACAGAATCCATGTACAGAAGCAAAGAAAAAAGGCCGACATCACCACCACCGTATATGCATACAGTCTTAGTCTTGGGCATTAAACTTATAAGCTGCTCATTGCACAGAAAGGTTGCTTTTGGAAAAGTCATAATAGTTTGAATGAGATACATAATGGTAGCAAAGGAGTACTGAAAGCATTTTAAATTATTTACTAGGTTAAAAGGGTGAAATGGTACTTTAAATACATCAAATTTCATCATCTGGGCCATTTTTTGGTGGCAAAGTGGTATTGATCTTTCCAAATGCTTAAAATTAACTATTTCCAGAAGGTCATTATTTGATTAAAGGCATTAAAGTTGAGGGCAAGAAATGATGCACTTTGTCTTCTTTCCCATTCAAATAATCGTGTAATTTAATCAGAACTATCCCTTCATGTCCTGTAATAAAAATGTTTGTCTTAAGATATTGTTCTTTACCTAACATATTAACCTTTAAATGTTATGAAGTTCTTAAGAATAATCTCTGCTTAGAGAAGATTCTTCCATAATGCAATGAAAGGATCGCCAGCATTTAAATTGATAAGGCCAGATTTCCCCTACACATTGATTGGAAAACGCATTAAACCCTTCAACTGAGATTTCCCACAGTGTTCAACAGGATCGAAAATTCAGGGAGTTCTGAATCAGTAAGCTCATACATATAGCATTGAGAAGCAAAATGAACAAATGTCAGTTCAGCACAAACGAATACGACAAATAAGTAACAATGGACACTGCTTTAATTTATCTGGGAAATGTTGTTTGCGTTACATTGTATTATCTGGAAAAATACAGCAGGGAACACCCACCACAGGGTAAGAACAGAGCATTTAATTCAAATTCACTTTCAGGCTGAGATTACTTAAATCTGCCTTCTTTCTGGGTGAAATACCTGTGGGTTCAGACATAGGAACAAGCCTAGATAACGACAGCGGTCCTTTTTAGCCTTAAATGTTCTTCTGGAATTTCCTGACTGCAGGAAAATTTATTCTGACTGCAGGCTTAGCTTTCCTAAAAAACATAAATTGTCCTGGTTATCGCCTATGCAAAGCTGAATACAGCTAAATGCTTCACAGAATTGAAGTCAATTAAAAGAAAGGCCACTGGATATTTTTATAAAATTTCAGGAAAACTAATAATCTACCGGACTTGGTGGATTATACTGACCAACACGTTTGCTAGTGAAAATCTTTCCAGCTTAGCTTACATTTGCAAATAATTTTAAGCATTCATTGACTTCTGTGAGGCACAAACTTTTGAGTAATTTTAAAAACTGCTGTGAATGTTCAGTACTTTGGGATTTTGTTATTTTTCTCACAGAACTTGTATCTTTAATTCAAGAAGCAAAAGCTGGTTTTCAGCCTGTTTCAGAAGATGAGTAGAGATACCAGAATATGAATGCCTCTTCTTGAGACATGGCCTAAAGTGATAAAATATGTCCCCAGAAAGATGGTTGCCTTAGTATTTTATTTACACTAATCAGCCTTAAGTTTCAGGCTTTGCCTTCGAGCATTCCCCTGAATCACAGGAAGTTTGAAACCTGAAGCTGTCCTTTATCTCCAGATATTTCTGCTTTATCTATTTTACGGGCTTTCATTCCTAGAACATTGAAAGTGGAAGCCAGATGTGAATTTTAAGTAAATCTGTATCTGCCATCATAATAGGTGGGATTTAGCAAAACAAACAAACTGAACCCCCCCCCCCCCCCCAACCTCACAGGGCTTTTCAGAAGAAAGGTAAACTTCACTAGCAGGAAAAACTTCCTTTGAAGAATACTGAAACAGATTATGCAGTTTCCTTAAATTTCTTACCCAACCTTATTCTATATCAAACCAATCTTATCCAGCTACACCATCTGCCTGGATGTTACCTCCACCTCTTCTCTGGGTTGTGAAAAACAAATGACCAAACAGCTGGCAGTGGTACTGAGAGTGTTTCACCAGAACCTTTTGGTGGATATAAAATATCCAATATCTGGATATTTTAGGGGGAAAGGATTCTTAACATCTATTCTTTCCTCTGCCTTTTCTTCTCTCTTTTGTAACACTTGAAAATTAAATATATATTTCTATTCTTGTAAACTTCCAAACAAATAAATAAGAAAAGGAAACTTGCTAAAGCAACCTCTAAAATTCAGTGACAAGCAGCAAACGAGTACAGAACCAAAATGACCTAGAGAGCTACGGCCCTGCTCCCACAGCCTCGTCTGTTGTATTAGACCTCTCCTTCTACCTGGAGCCACAGCGAGTGGCTAAGAGGCGAAAAACATGACACATTAAGGTCCAAGGCTGTATCAAAACTGGTGGGTACTTCCTCGTGTTATAAGCACTTGAGATGTCCTAACGACTCATGGGAAAAAAACCCACCACCCTACCCCCTAACTCTAAAACTGACTAAAAACATTAAGCATCATTGCTTTTTAGTTGAGTACAGAGGGAATTAAAACATCTAAATGAAGAGCTTCTCCCAAGCTTGGTTTCTCTGCTTTCAGCCTCTTCCATCTTTCCTTTCCCTTGTTCAAATGCATCCTTTTTACAGTATTGCCTTCAATCACCTAGCAATGACAGATAGGCACAATCCCTAACCAAAACCATTAAAACGCATGTCTTTAAAAACCTTACATAAAATGCAACTACATTCATATGTAAAAAGAAGAGGGAAAAGTAACAGAAGCAAAAAACCTGCTGATGAAGCTTTATTCTTCTGCCTTGCTCTACTCCATGTCCTTTCACACACACTACTCAACTGGCATCGTAAACCTGAGATACACGTGACAAAAATGGACTTAACACAAAAAACCAAACAAACAAAAACAAACCAAAACCCACCACATCAAACCCCACCAACTAAACAAAAAACACCAACTGCTAATTATTAAGTAAGTCAGTCTTAGTCTGGTACATTACTTTTTATAGTATAGGCATATAAAATGGGTCAGTGGGTTTCACAGAGGGTGACTGGTAATATATGGCCCTTTATCTGTTATTTAAGTAGAGAGATTTCACTGTAATACCAATGTTTCCCTTGAAAGTAAATACAACTCTAAATCCAGCCACGATCCTTAATAGCCCATATTTATTTATTCTTAAACATGCAATCGATTTTTGTATGGCAGCTATATCTGCAGTTTAGTTAGAGAAGAGTCTTTAATAGAAAAAGCCTGGCAATTTTGAAAATCTTTTTTTTACTACTATCAATTTACAAGTGAACAGCAAATGTTTATTATTACAATGCTTACAGAGATCTAACATTTGCTTTGGGGGAAAGACCTCCAGTAAAAAGGCCATCGGGCCAAAGTGTCACTTCCGTAATTACTTATATGTGTGTATATCAAGTTGTTAGATTTATTTTTTTAAAAAAAATATTATAATTTCCCAGAAGGAGTAATTTAAATCCATGGCTTCTTGTCATATGTTTTTTTTCTTTCCAGAATTCATTTTGAATCAGGGGAAGATCTACCACACACCGAGGAATCACAGGCTCGTAGATATTTGGACTTCATTGTAAATTCAGTTCAGCTGACAAGATGTTCCAACAAGCAAGATCATTCCAAAAACCACACAGCTCAAATCCGTTCTCAGACATCCCTTCACATTTTTATGGCCTAACTATATGTTTTCATATAGATTTGAATTAGACATTTAAACATTCTGAGACAAAATTCTTTCAACTTGTCTCCTGCAGTTCAGCTGGCTTCTGTGGCTCTCAGCTTCATCCCGAAGAACGCTTAATGCTCTGATCATGCCAAGGGTGAAAGGCATCTTAAGGAAATTGGAAAGAAACTTCTCCCTGACTTTCCTCCAGATTTTGTTAACCACAGAAACAGTCAGAAAATGAATAATGCTCATTACCCAATGCAGTTTTAAAAAAAATATTTTTAAAATCCACACCTGTGAAAGACTGGTGCCTCCTCACCCATGGGAAAATAAATGCAGTGAAGCCCTTGGAAAGCTAAAATGCCCTTACTTGTGGTATGGCTGCTTAGGGCATAGACTTAAAAGAACAGGAAAGCTGGATCAAATGGGAAGCTGGAGAGATCGGCCTTCTCCTTCCTGGGTGGGAACCAACACAAGACTGTTTTCAGGTAGTTTGCCGTCAGGATGGAACAATAAGGGAAAAAGCTCCTAGAGAGGGCAGTTCTTACTGTTGGGCTTCTCCTCACTGACCAAGAAAAGCATCAGCCCAGCTGAGCCCAAGCCAGGCAGCAGCTTCAGCAGCAGCTCCTGCCCTTAAATCAGGCGCTGCATGGAGGCACGTTTCTTCCTGCCCTGATCCCTCCAGCCCATTGCCCAGGTGAAAAGGATCAATGCCTTTAGTTAAACTCTCTCATGTTAAATAAGAGTAGCAAATGATTTCTCAGAGGTGAAGCAAACCGGCTGCCCCACAGCAAAAAGAAAAAGAATCTCATTTAAGCCCTTCATAGCTTTTTTTAAAAAAATAACTGTGTTCTATATAAACATGGAAAGTAGAGCTTTCTCTTGCATGTTACATATACGAGAGATGCTAAGCACCAGGCTCAGCATAATACCTAGTCACCTTAGTAAATCTATAGATGTATCTGATATGTTTGCAAATCTTGCTCAGTTGGGGTCCAAAACTTCAGGGAATTCTGCTACGGTCCACTCAGTCCAAACATCTTCACTTTACAAAGATCCTGAAAACTATTTTCTTATGTTTCTCAAATGCCATCCTGAAGTTAAGGGAACATGACACTACACAGGAATAAAAATGAGATGACCACTGAACAACAATGTCTTTTGAGATAAAATCTGGCAGATTTGGAATTAGGTAAATAGTTGCAAAGAGGAGTTTTCCCCCACTTAGCTAGCTGCGTGTTTGCCCTAGCCTGTTTGTTACATGCTAACAGTTTGGTGTAATTCCTAACCAAAAATCTGAAGTTTGACTTGGAGGTTAAATTTGCAGAAAATAAAGAGATGGCCACGATGAGAAATTATCAGGAACAATGAAATTAAAAATGACGTGGAACAAAACAATGTATCTTTTCTCACCTAGCACCTAGAAATCCTGTAACATTCTTTCAGGAGTAATGTGTTTTAAATTCTCCAGTTTAACATTATGGGAGAAAACACGTATCTGTATTTCTGACTTCTTCCTTTGCCCAGCAACCCTTCACCTGAATCGCCATCGGTCACTCCTTTATCAAACTGCTTCTCGGATGGTTACTGTGTATTTGTGTTTGCCTAAGATGCCTTTGATCTTTGTGGCAATGGGTTTAGCAGCTCTGGGTTTTTCAGGAGGGGTTTTACTCTGTCATTTCCTGTTTATTTAGGGGTTCAGCTCACTGCTTGCTTGGTACCCTGCTTCCCCCCCCCCCCCCCCCCCCGCCCCTGCCGGGAACCCCGGGGCTGCTCACTGCCTCCTCAGCCTCCTCCTCCTCGGCTCTGCCACTACAGCTTTGTTTCCATTTCTGTACATCATTAACTCTCATACAGCTCACTCAAACTCCCCCACCCCACCCCGCCAACCCCCCCCTCTTTTTTTTTTTTTTTTTTAAATAGTGCTTTAGTTTCCATGTTAAAACACTGATATACTCAATCTTCAAAAGCCTCCCGAACGGGCGATCTGTCCACAGCAGGCACAAGCAACCTGAGAAACCAAGAACCCAGCTCCTCCCCCAGCTAAATCCATGTTGCCACGTGGGGAACGGAATGATATTCCACCCACGAAGCCGGCAGCGCTGGTGACCAGTGGTGACCAGCCCCCGGCTCCCCACCACGCAGCAAAGCCCCAGGGCACGGGGTGCCCACGCTGCGCCCTCTTACCAAGGGTCACTTCTGCAAAGTGACCGTGTGCGGGGTGCACCCGGGGTGGCACTGGATGCCAGAAGGTGGGAGACAGCAGTGGGAGCGGAGAAAGAAGCAGGTGGAGAGAGTGGATGGTGGGTACAGGAGAGGAACAGGGTGGGGAAAAGTCAAAGGAAGGCTAAGAGGAGCACTGTAACGAGAGGGATTAGCGAAGGTGGCGAGAAGAGAACAAAACAGAAGGTGAGGATCCAGAAAGCGGGAAGAGAGATTAAGAAAATCCATCCTGCCAGAAACAGCACCTCTAGTCAGGCAGACAGCAGGTGCTGCCTGGGGAAGAGCTGATTCACGCATCTGGAGCGAAGGAATGAAAACACCTCTACCTAAGAAAGAAAACCTAAAAATAAAAGATTCGAAGGAGGTGGGAGAGGGTGCCATGCTTTTTTTTTATTTTGGCAACCCAGTGCTTCCTGACTATATGACATGTTTCAAATAGTTTTGCAAAGAGCTAGATTTCTGGACCCTTGCAAGAACCCTGACGGTCCATTTCAGCAATATCTCTTCCACCACGAGCCCTCCCTGCCCTGCTCTTCACCTTACTCCAGACTCGTTTTTGAGGTACCTGCAGCCATAGCACCTCCGGGGCTTCTGCTGCACCCCCAGGACGAGATTTCCCCTTTGCTCGAGGTCCATGAGGACCCCAGGGGAGTCAGTACAGAGGTGGCACTGCCATGCCACAAGTGACACTAATGGCACACCTACGCCAACCTACTCCAGCCCAGCTGGATTAGTAATGCAGTCAGTAACTGCTGGGGAAGTGGTATGAGCATCGCTCGTTAACCCTTTCTGCAGCAGTCTCTGGGGCCAAATTCAGCAGTCTGTAGCCAAATTTTCTCCTACAAGCTGTGCCTTCAGTGACTTTCAAAAACGATCTTACTTTCTTAGACTGACATTGAACATTGAGTCTTACAGTCTCCTGCGCTTTTGATATTGCTACTGCATCACAAATCACTGGCAATGGATAGAACAATCTCTTACTAAAGCTACTTTTTTTTTTTTAAAACCTCCTCTGGAAGCCTTATTACAGATTAGATTTGATGAATTTCTATCAGATGCACTGCACCACTCCTCTCGCCTGACAATACCTGCAACAGCTTTTGGGGAATCTGCTCAATTGCATTCTGCACACTTACATTTTTTTCCTTGCTGTAAGAATTGTTTTAGAACCTTATAATTAAAGCTTTCTATTAAAATTGCATTAATTTTTTCTCTGTGTAGGAAAAGTAGCCAACAGTGATCTACTAAAGAGTAGATGGTTTCAAAAAACCCCCTCACTAAGTATTGAAGGCTGCTTAATTAGGGAAAGCTGAACAATTTAACTAAAAAAATGGATTTACAAAAAAAGCAAGACAATTTACAGACAACATTTAGTTTTCTGAAAACTAACAATAATCTGTTTTCATAAGAAATAATGGAATGGTTTAATAAAAAAATTATATTTTCCATTTGCCAAAATTCTAGACACTTTGAGGATTCTTTTCTAAAAAGAATCTTTTCCCTGAAGGAAGAAGTAGAGGGAAGAGTTAGCAGAGAGACAAAATCCGTGGTGAAAAACTTTGGCAGAAAATGTTATTTCTACTAAATTCAGGTAGCAGTGAAGACTACATTTTTGGTTAGAAGCTCTTCTTAAAGTGAGGTGTTTGCTGGCATGTTATTTTGAAAAACAGCACAGTAGGATGACTCCTTTAATAAGCGGGCATAAAACCCAGAGACTGGAAAGTCGCAGAGAGAGAGACAAAACCCCTGTGCGATATTGGATTTCTTTGCCAAAGCAAGGAAGGTTTTTAATAAAGGTCATGGAGAAATAAACTCCAAAGACGGTAGCGTCTCTTTCCCCCTATATGTTTACTCTTTCATTTCACTCTTTTACAGCGAAAGGCAGACCTTAACATGCGCACACACACATGCACACACAAAAGGAAACAACAACCAAAGAGGAGGGGGGGGTGGAAAAAAAAAAAGCGCCTGAAATTTTAGTTACACCACATGTGGTTTTCATTTGTGAAAAATGAACAAGCTGTTTGTGGTTAAACTGTCTAATCTGCTGTTATCAATCTAGCGCTGCATTCAAGATTTACAGGATACATCAGCTTCTGTGCCACATTAGCTGTAAAAGGGAGAGGGGGTGGGAGGAAAAAGGAGGAGGAGAGAGTTTATCCTGAGGAATAATATTTCCAATGCAGCCACACTCACACTACATCTGGTTGTGCTGGTAGCGGCAGTTAAATTGAAATATTTCACAGCGTGTGTCAGAAACATGCAGAATGGTAATTATGACAGATCTGATTAAGCCTGAGTGCCACTAGCTCCCTGGCCAGCTCCGGTTGTGCAGGTGTGACCTTGTGCGTGCCTGCGTGTGTAAATAAAATTAATTACAAGCGAGAGGGCGAAGGCTTCGGTGACATCACAAAGCGGAGAAACTCCCAAGGGGGAGACCTAATGGAATATTTTCCCTCAGTCTAATAATACAGTTCATATTGACTTGAGGTAATTAGTGGGATCATTAAAGCAGTTTTCCCGGCGTATTTGGCTGCCTGATCAGATTAGTGAAAATGTTCTTCAGAACAAGCCCTGTGTGGTCTGCCAGAGAAGGAGGAAATAAAAAGCAACAAAGCATATTTTGGAATGATAAGCAGCACTGGACTTTTTGCACGGCATTTTGCAGGGCTGGTCTCAGGAGCCTGGGCGCCCAACTCTTCTGACCCATTCTACCTTTCATCCCAGGCGCACGTGCTCCTGCTGCGTGTCATCTAAGACTTTTTAATTTTTGTTCCCTATCCTTCAAAACCACACCATCCCTATCCCTTGCTGCTTAAAAAAAAAATAAATCAGGTAGAAGCCTTGTGGAAGTGCTAGCCTTAGAAGAACTACTTTAGAGTAACCGGGGGAAGGAAGGAGAATACCTATGTGATCAGCTCCCCCCCCACCTCTCCCCCAAATGCTAACAGAAGATTGAAGGCACCAGTTTGAGAATTAGTAACATTTTCATTTCCTAACAAGCTTACCCCAGGAAAAAAAAAAGGAGAAAAAAAAAAAAAAGAAAAAGAAAAAGAAAAAAGTTTAACTATGATATAAAGTCTTCCACGGTAACAGAACACAGAGCCCTAATCAAGAAATGGACCATTTGTTTAAAAACAGTCTATTGAGCATGCTCTACCTTGCAAATGGAATATGCCAAGCTCTGTCACAGATGGCAAGCTTTGACAGTTCCCATCCGTAGCGTCGATACTCGACAGTTCAGCACAAGATCAGTGACATTCTGTCTCATTAGAGCCACGCTAATTATCACAGCTAGTTTCAGGGGAAACCATGTGTTGCAATGGTCAATTTGAAGGAGTCTGTGCATCAACAAACTGGTAATAAGGATCAGACACCTTATTATATGACAGCATGCTGCCTATGATCTGATTTACTGAATCAGAGGTACTGAGGCAACACTGAAGCCTGATGGGTTATAGAATGCGTGTACACAATGCGTATCTGAAATAGGCTTTAAAAATAAAAAGGAGCTATATAGAAACAAAACAAATAAAAAAATTTAAATGGTGAAGTTATAACAAGGACTTTTTTAATTTGTCATTAAGATATGCAGAGATGTTCAAGATCTTGTCAGCCAGTTTTATCTTTAATCAAATCATATAAGATAAATAATTCAAAATGAAAACTGTAAAATTATGGATTATGCTAAATTATAATTCATTCCATACTCTGATTTTTCAGTTTCAATAACATGTACCAAACATTCCTTATGTTGAGCCGTCTTGCTGCTTTAACAGAATTTTGTATTTTGTAAAGAGCTTTCTCTACTTGGCTCTCTTTTTTCATTTGTACATTCAATGACTTAAACTTGTACTTCTCCTTGCTTCTCCCACACGCTCGTTCTCCTCCCAGCAGACAAAAATCATGCAACCAAGAACCCCCCTTTGCTGCTTCTGGCCACCTGCAGGGCTGCATCCTGCCAGGTGCTCAGCAGTCCCAGCCCCAGCACCTCTCCAAGACGCACAGCAGGCTGAGGCCATGAGGACGTTAAGGATTAACTCCTGACCAACACAGGGCAGGTGTGCATCACATCCCTCCAGGGAAGTCCTCCTCAGGGCTCAGTTTTCTGAAGCCGCTACCAGTTCTTTTAACAGCCTCTATGCGGATTGTGAGCAGCGCCCGAACCGCTCCGCTGCCACCCACCTGGCTGGGAACCTCAGGCTGGAGCCACCCTGACCCCATGCGAGAAGCATGCTCAGGAAGCACACTTTGTCATCAGTGTGTCAACAAATCCATCCTTTGCCTTACGTGTCGAAAGGGCTGCCTGGCCCCAAGGAGCTGTTTGAAGAGGTCAGTATAATCCTCTTACCACTTAAGGATTTTCCATTCTGTACCTTTTTCTTTGGCTTGAACTATTTTTTAATGCTTTTTTTTTCCCCCCCTCTATGCAGATTTCCATGGGCAATTGCACAGATACGAACCACCTCAGAGATTTTAAGATTTCTCTTCAGCGCATCTTTGTTGACTCAAGAAGTTGCTGTCTACTTTATACTAGAGGGAACCCAAAACTCCCTGAAGTCAACCCACTCCACCAAGGTCATACTAATAATGTGGGATGTGGCCAGGATCAAGACCAGCCCTTCTCCAAGTCTACTCAGACTGAGCAATAAGTGAGATAACTGAACTCAATTTTTCTACCCCCTTTCTGAGAATTAATTTGAAAAACTTCCTAAGGAAAT
This sequence comes from Falco punctatus, assembly GCF_963210335.1. Lineage (NCBI taxonomy): Eukaryota > Metazoa > Chordata > Aves > Falconiformes > Falconidae > Falco > Falco punctatus. Next base: position 106,962,190 of record NC_137583.1, on the reverse strand, counting down.
TTCCTGAGGTTTTAACCTTTACTTCTGAGAAGAGATATGATGAAAGAAATTAAGACATGGGGCAGAGGAAGGACCTGGAGCGCTCTGAGCATTCATTTTGTTCCTGCAATAAAAACCCCAACATCTCTGCCTCTGCCCCGGGTGAGACAGAACACACTATGACTCTGCAACACAGTATTTTGTGAAAGAAACAGATCTGCCAAATTTCACAGTTTCACTGAATGACAAGCCGCTTTATGGGGCCATTCTTGATCACACGCAAAGCCCGTCTTGCTTTCTCAGTTCACACTCTTCCTCTCCCATCCCCACTGACACCCGATCCCATCCTGACTCCTGCTGCTCATGGCACCTCTTCAACTGCCAGAGCAATCACCCCCGCGTAGTGGAGGGGGGAGGAAAAGAAAATAAAACAAGGTAAAATAAATAAATAAAAATTAAAGTAAAATAATAAAAAAGAGGCTGTTGTGTGGTGTACTTCTGCAGCTAATGTTTTCTAACTCCTGCATCTTGCCTTCCCACCAGGGCAAGGGGTATATTTCCAGGTTGACCTGTGCAACAACAGCAGACCTCAGAGCACGTTTCGTTTCCACCTCGTGTCTCCCCGTGCAGTGTCCCTCCCCGCTCCACAGAGCATCCATTGTACACCAAAGGAGGGGGAACGAAGGTTTTGAAGCCAAGATTTAAACCCAGGAAGTGACTCAGCTGCTCTGGGAGACAAAGGCGGACAAAGACTTGACAGAGACGCAGGGTGACAGTTGAACAGTCGAGCCCCCTCCTGCCCCCCAGCCTGGACCCCGCTGGGGCAGCCTGAGGTGCAGCGCCCTGAGGAAACAGCTTTGGAAATGAATTTCAAGACCCCCCTCTTAAAGCCACATTGTTACCAGAGGGTTACTCCTGGTGATAAAAAGGTTTCTTTTCCCCCAGCTGGAAAAACAGTTGAATAGGTTGTTCTATATCTGCAGTAATGGCATGTAACATCTTCGTGCCAGATCCACAATACCGTGCTTGTTCAGTGTGGGAAGCTGTTTAAAAATGACTTTCCTAATAGAGTATATAGCTTAGTCTCTAGATGGAAAAAGCCAGATCAAAGATATAGCATTTATAAAACTGCTGGTTAAAAAGATAAAAGTGAGATAACAGACATCAATTTTTTACTATAAATCTCTGGGTTTACTACAACATTAAAATTTCCAGTAAAAGCAGGGTTTTATATACCTGAACTCTAATGGCCTATTCTGAAAATATTTATGTCAGGAAAAGCATGGTATTTGCATGCCAAAAGCAATTTTAGTGCCAATGTTTAGCATTCCCTTCCCATTTAACTCCTTCCCATCTACTCAGGAGCGGTAGATGCTCTGCCTCGTGCCTCCCCAGGCAGACTTTCGGAGGAGGACGCTCCAGGTGCATACTAAGGCATAAAGTCAAACACTTTCTAATAAAATACCAACTGCACAAAATACTTGCCTGATGGCTTAGGATGGAGTCTCGAGCATGGTCTAAAGCAGTGATTTTCACCTCCATGCTTTGCATGCGAAACTACCCATTTCCAAGGGGCTAAATGCCTAACCAAAGTGAATGAACGGGACAAGGAGGACTGGAAACTAGGCAACACGATGCCACAGCTCAGAAGTAATGGGTCAAAACTCTCTGTAATTAGGTGAGGTTTCTGGAGGTACGGGCAGTACTTCATTAGTTTTATCCTGAAGTTAAAATCAGAGTATGATTCTGTGAGAGCCAAGTGTCTTGCCTTCAACGTACAGGCATTCGCATTCGGTGAGAAAGGAGGGTGTTCAGCACCTACCCGGTCACACACACAGCGGTTGGTGGGACTGGTGCTGCAGAAAAGTATCAATTTTACCTATTTATTCTACTATAAACTTATTTAGGTATAACAATGCAGGCTAACAGCCTTACACTGTAGTGCACGGGACTCTCAGAGGTACAGAAGTTGGTATTACTTCAGTGTTTGCAAACTGTAATTTCTTACATTTAAGAGAACTTTAGCAACGTAAGCTGATTTTCAGCAAAGTTTTGCTTTCTTCCCTGCTTCACACCAGCATGTGCAAGGCCACAGCTTCTCAGGGTAAGCTGGTAACACAAACGTAACTCCTCAAAACAGAACAAACGTACAGATAACACTACAAGTCTCTACTTGCCTTATCTCTTGGGGCTCTTAAGTTTGGGGGGTTTTTTTGTTTGTTTGTTTGTCTTTTTTTATGGAATAAAATTAGATTTCAGCATCTGTCACCATCAAGAAAAAAACCCGTCCCTGGCTCCCACATGAAAACATTGTAACCAATGCACAGTTACTGAACCATGGTGCCTTAATGATCATTATACAAATCAACTTTTTTTTTTTTGAAATAACAAAATTAAGAATGTGCTTTCGTAATTACTTGAATCGGACTGTCACGTTATAAATGTAATAAAACCCCAATATGATTAAAATGTAAAAGTAATGTATACCACAGAAATTTATAGATCTGTGGATTCTTTTCATTTTGACTTACTCAGGTGTGCTGATTGAATTTTAGTAAACAATATTGTTAGTATTGCCATTCTACGACTGAAAACCAACAACCTGGGAGCAGACACAAAGCACTTGGTAAACCTTTCTGTCTTCCTTTTGCACGCATTTTTCTAAAGCTGTCTTTTCAACATAATCTAACAAAAAAAAAATATGTAGGCCTATTAGGCGGACAACTTGCAATAAAACCATAAGATTTTAAATACTGACATTAGGTGTTTTGCCCATTACAGTTCTAAATCTCCCCAAAGATAAGATGTATTCAAGCAATTTGAATTAGAATATCTTCCTTAGCTCCTTAGTATAGCCATAGTAACTTTTAAAGTGTATATTTTGAATTTAACAGAATTTTAATTTATTCTGCAGATAATATATCGAACCTTTAAAAACACAGACACTTTAAGAACATACAGAATGCATACATTCTTTTACAGGGAAAGAATTCAGCATTTGAAGGTATCGTTTAACTAAGTCCCCAAACATGTTCAAACCTCTGTACCAAACAGTCCCTTTTCTTCGGAAGAGCCAACAAGCCACCAGCAAAGTGCACCATTAAACTACAAGCCTGCAAATTGTCGCTCACCTAAGGCAGAGCACGATCGCCCTAACGTCACTGCAACCTCTTCCTGCTCCCATCACCCCTTCCTCGCCCTGCGCTATGACCTGCGCTGCACCCAGCCCCGGCAGCCAGCTGCTCTGTCCAGCACCAGGTCTGTATGAGGTCCTCCGCCCACCAGGTAACTCTTGCCAACGGCACTAACGCAGCCCAAGGGAAGATGCTCAGCTTTTTACCTCGACGCTACCTAAAGAGAAACTTGTGTACTGCATCGTTTAATAGCTCTTCTGTACAAAGTGCTCGAGTCAGCAGAACATTATCTGCAGTCTCCTGGCTCAGGCAAGCCCAGCCACCTTGCAGATGCTGGCTGCTTAGATACCCAATCTAATGTTGACCCAAATCAGATCCTTTAAAAAAAAAAAAAAAAAAAAAAAAGTAACAAAAAGGCTCTCCAGCAAACAACTATTTTTGTCCACTGGCAGAGCTGTTTTAGGTCACACGCTGTTTTATACCGTAACTCCAGATTACACTCAGGACTTAATCAAGTTTTTATACCCAAAATAAGATAAGAGCAGCAACGTTCAATTTTAGTGATTTGAAAACAAAACTGTTAACCAATGCATCATTTTCTAATATGTATCCTCCTAACTTTTCACTATAACTAGAAGTGATTATCCCAGGATTTCCAGTTCTGAGCAAGAAAGCAATATCCCCACAAATTATTTAAAAAACCACAACAACCAACAATGGACCTCTCTCAAGAGAGGTTCTCTTGAAGAGTATGTTTGAACAAACCTCTTTTTTATGCAAGGGAGACTTCTTTTCCCCAAGAAATATTTCTCTGTACCACTGACAAGCTCCAATGAAGAATTTTTTACAATACAGGCATCCCCTTTAATATACATGGCTTGGTTATATATTTAAATCTTATTAATCAGCTGACTAGTCGTCTGGTTAAAGAAGACCCAACACATCCAATTTACCTAAGAGGTTACTTCTGTGAAGCAGCTGTCTACTACAAACGGCACTTTGGTTAACTACAGACCTGAAAACTTGCTTAACACATAAATCAACATTGCGTTGCCTAAATTGAGGAGAAAAATAACCTCCCAGATAACAGGCATAATCTCCACAGTAACAGGGAAAAGAACCACGTTCGGTGGTGTTTGTTTTCTATACTTGGTAGCAAAGTTTGTAAAAGAATCTACATTTCATCCAAGACTCTAAAACAACTGCACCACATCCTCTGGAAGCTTTTGTGCTTCACTTTGATTACTTGTCCCTTTCAAAGTCAGCATTGGAAGAGCTGTCACACCTGGAAATTTTAAGACTACACACTAAAATAAACATACCATCACAGAAATCACATCAGATCAAAATTATATGGACCAATAGATTGGCTTCATACCTTAGTTTTGCGGAGAACTGCAATGGGAAAGGGAAGCTGTAAAAAACGGACAGTTCTCTAACCCCAAGTCTTGACATGTAAATAAAGACATCTGAGGAGCACACAGGTTGGAAGCTGCTGTAACATTCTATCATAATTAGAAACGTTTTAAGAGCCCTGTAATTTCCAATCAAAATTACAGTAATTTCTGATATACAAGCCATGATTCATGACAGAATTTTTACATTCCATGGGAGATTATAGTGGCCTGATGTATGACACACTGAGTACAGCACTAACATAAACAATTCAGTTTAATGTTTAAACAGCACTTGGTGTTTAGAATCCCACAATAAAAGAAACATATTATTGTAGAAATTATCACTTTGACAGTGATTGAAGGGTAGGCAGGCATGTGGCCTATAAAGCTATAATTTTTACAGTCCACAGCTTGAGTTTAATCATTTTGATATAACATTTCCAAAATATCTCTTTAAATGCTCCTTACAGCATATAACTTAAGAAAAAACATCCTTTCTGTACAGTGAAGTAGAGTAAACTCCAAAACATGAGCAACGCAGAAGTCAAAAGTTAAAAAGAAAGCCAGCACTAAAATGCTGACAGCCCAAGAAACATTGATGTAGGTGATAGCTATCAGCTTCCCCTGGAAGATGCTGTATTTTTCTATGAAGTAATTTTAGAAAAGTAAAGGAATAGTGATTAAGTGGATTTAACTTTTAATCTAATGAGAAAATTCAACACTGCAAGCGTTGGTGCCTTTACCATTTCTTTAAGTGTTGGTATAACGGTGGTTCTAGTCTTTCCCATTTTTCTCTCAGTTTTTTCCCTTCCTTCTTGAGTGCCTTCCCATTTAAATCAATGCTTTTCTAAACTCTGGTGATCTTTCTCAGAAGACATGTCACTTACAATAATCACACCCAACAAGTGCTTGCTGATTTCCCTCTCTCACCACTAAACTTGACAGAAATTCTTCCGTTGAAGAAAACAGAATAGGAAACCACAGAACAAGGGCTTAAAACTGAATACACGATGTATATGTATGCACACATGCAAGTAACCAAGCAGCCATCGTATTCCACAAAGATCACACGTGTTTTCTCAGCTGTAACTCAGTATAACTGTAATTTGTTGAGTATTTTTGGGGGGTTTGGCATGGACGATGCTGCCCCACCTGCCATGCACAGACTCACTGCAAAAAACACCACCAGCATTCCCTCTTGCAGCTCATGTAATTGCAAGACACCAAAGGCTCGAGATTAATTCGGCATCGATACATAGCTCACCCACAGCTTTTGCCACATCCACGCCAGCTAAGAACTGATGACTGATGCTTTCTGAGCTGCGCAAGACCCACAGGTGCACAGCGAAGGCATCTCACTGGCGGGGAAGAGGGAAGGAAGGATGCATCTCGGGAAGCCGCTTCTCAACCCTGCCTGGTCAAGGGTACCCAGAGGTTACCTTTGACTCAGCAGGGAGCTCTGAGGTGTGGTAACGGGCTAGTGTGCTAAGCCAGCTGCTCGTTATAACGCACACAGAAACAGAGCAAAACCGGGGGAGGACATCATCACACCGCACAGGGAGACCGCTGCGCCCGGAAACTTTACCTGGCTTTTGGTTGCCGCAACCTTTGCAAACAGCGCTTGAGACACCTTAGCTCTCTTCATTTCCTGCTGAATCTCATCATAAATGGAAGCATTAATGTTCATGGAATTACTTTCTGTTTTTCCATTCCTCTCTGTGGCGATAGTAGCAGTTTTGACCTAGAAAATATATTTTATGAGACATTTTTCATTATAAAAAAGTTATTTTCCTCCTTTTCCTTCCCCAAGTAGTTCCCTTTCCATTTTATTCCTTTTATTCAATCTTGCTTCGATATTCTTTCAGTTTTTCAGAGACTTAACATTATTATAAGTTATCCATGGTTCAGGCAACTGGGAAACAAGAAAATTCAGCATATTTTAACAGGTGAGTGCATCTGCAATAGGAGTTATCATTAACTGACCGCTGCGAATTCCAACAACATAAAACAAATCAGGTGGAAACCTGTCAAAGAGTCTTGTAGAGACTTGTGAACCTTTACACGATTTCTTTGCCCCACGCAAATTAAGTGAAAAATGTAAGCGCAGCATAAAAGAATCTCTAACGAAATAGAGACATGACAGATATATCTTGATTCATGCCTTATGTCCAGTACTCTCAAATGCATGATAACGTAGAAAAGTTGTGGCTTTAGATTTAACTTTTAAATATTATCTTATCAGTTTAATACTCAAGCTGTTTTTAAGAAAACAATAATTTAGAATAATATGTATTTTAACCACCCAGTCACGAAATCAAGATAGGGCTTTCTTAAATCAATTCTAGTTGCATTTCACTTACGTAAATCTAGTATTTATTCCTCTTGCAGTCCAGGTTAAAAGAAGATAACATGAAAACGAAACAGAATGATTATACTACCACCTCCGTGCTGCATCTGCAGCATTAAGGAAAGCAACAAAAAATGCATCAGTAGTAACATGATATTCAGAAGACTATCCTTTCCTCCATCCTCTGAAAATGATGGAAGTAATGGGTTTTAGTGCAGTTTCTGCAATATCAGTTGAGAGGTACAAAAAATCAGCAAGTACTCAGCTTATCCTACAATATTCTCAATAGTTAAGGATAACGACTTTCTTTAGCAGCTACTCTTGTAAAGTTTGCCCAAGAACAGCGAACCTAATGGAGCACTAATCCTAAAGCGGACTAGAAGAAAAGACGGACTGTATTTCTGCCAAGAACCTACAAGATGATGATGCAAAATCAAACCTTTAGATTCCAATTCAAACCTACTGGTTCATGCTGAGGCTGTTGAGAGCTGAATTTAGCCGTTCAGAAGTTACATGTCTAGTCTGAAGTTAGTCATTCAGGCTGCCCCTCAATTTAATGGACAGAGCCTGGCGCTTCCAGGGGTGATTCACCCTACTCTTAAGGAGGTGCCTAAACCCACACTTTCACTATCAGTTTAATCCAGTGCAAGTCAGCATTTTCCTGTGCTCTGAAGTCCTTTGAGGTTCAAAGGGAAATCATGACAACATGATAACTCACTTGCCAATCTCACTCTCTATGAGCTTTCACATGTCACAGCTCTCACGATATGAGAGTCAAAGGTTTTGGATGAGATACGTACTTAGGCAAATCATCGGCCCATTTTTTCCTAGAAATGTCACACTCAATTTGTGTTAACTATCCTCCATACTGCTTTTAAGATAAAATAATTTAGCCCAGAAACGGGGAGTGCATGCCACTTTAGCTGAGCCTGGTTTGTCTATCAGGCTTTTGGGGAGTTGTGCTAGGACATGCCCATAGGCTGCAAGGGGCGAAACCCCAGCAAGGACAAGGCATCCACGTACACTTCCACCTGCCTCCTTCTGGCAGGCATTAGCACTTTCTGGTGCCTGAAAACAGGAGTCCTGAATAAAAAGGGAACTGAAGAAAATGTGGCACACAGTTTGCCGCGTGATTTGCTTTCATCTGAAAACAACTGGTACTTTGAAACCACAACCTGGAGAGCGAGGCATTTCCTTTTCTGCAGTGTGACATTTTACAGACAACGCCGCAGCAAAGGATGGCCAAGCCGGGGCCAACAGCTGCTCCGAAACATTTGAGACACCTGGCAGCAGGCAGCGTGAGCAGCAGCACCATGAACCTCCCTTCTTCCCACTGCAGAGCAGGCAAACACATGCCTCACACTGGGCAAATCAGCATGGGGCCGCAAGAGCAGGTGCATCTCCTGAACATCATACAGTGAAATCATTTGAAAATTAGGAATTCCATGGCAATTTTATAACCTTAAAGGACTCACTAAAAGATAACTGACAACCAATGGGGATGTTAAATATACAACTGGAGACAGCCTCCTCTGCTTGCATCTAAAACTCAGGCTAAGCTAAATTAGAAAATGAAAATTGATGGCTTTGCCAACACACCTTCTTGGACCTCGGGTTTAAATTTTGGCAAAGTTATTTCAGTTCTTCCCAAAGAAATATTTCTAACTGGTAACTAATCTTTGAGGGCCCTGAGGGGAAGATGAGAAGATGAAGGTATTCAGCCAGCCTACACAAGTCCACGGTATCTTTTGGGAAGGAAACACTTTGCTCTTGTGATCCTGATCTCAACATCTTTTTTTCTGTAAGCACACTGCCTTTTTGATTGCTACTCAGCTTCACAAGACAGCTTCACACGGTAGCAGGACTTCATAGACCACTTAACTGACCTGTGAACACCCAGATCATCAAAACCCAAGACTCACACACCATGTTGGAGACATAATTCAAACTGTGCATTTTGGTCCACACTTTTCAATGCCCTATTTAATACAGAGATGCATTTAACCCAGTGGAATTACTGAAGATCCTCATTCTGGTTGGCAAATCACATCTATCTCTGTACGGGTACAACAAATTCAACCGCATCTAATACGTCACTGAAGTTAAAACAAACACACAAACTAAAAAATGTCTATTGCCTTCTGTTAATAGTGAGTTAGGAAGTGAACAACAGAAAAAAAGTAACATCTGCATCAAGAAGCCATATTAGCACAAAGAGCTTTGGGAGAATAAAAATCTTAAAACTATAAAATGATGAGTTTGGGGATTATTAAAGGTTGTTGTCCACAACCATACCCTCTCCCTTTCCAATTTACATCATTGGCCAAGTATAAAAAATTCTTCCCCCACCTCTTAATAATTTCTTTTCAAAGATCAGGTATAGACTCTGGCTGGAGTCGATGGACCATTGGTCTGCTCTGGTCTGATGAATTCCATGCAATAATGCTAATTAACCTCTTGGAGAATATCCATACATAAAACTGTTTCATAATTTATACATAGCAAGCATCTAGCTTGTTGTGTTGAATTTAGAATTGAGTTCAAGACAGAGGCTGTTTGAAGCTGGGTTGAAAAAACACCCTCCTCCTCAAAAAAACCCAACAGAAAACAAAAAAGCCCTCAATGGTACAACTTCAGGACTTGGGAGAGGAGGTGGAAAAAGTATTCATTTTGGAGAGAAAAACAAAACAAAACATAATCTCTCATCTCATCCACACTTAAGCAGAACCTCCCACCCCACCCACGCTTACAGCCACATTTTCTGTTTAGGAACGAAACCACAGATCAGCTAAATTTTTTTACGGTAACCAGATTTTGCAAACATTAACTGAACAGGGGAGCATTATTTTACAAATGTAACACACTGAGAATGAGAAATTTGTTTGGCCATCTTCCTATCACTGATCAATTTGGTCTTTTAAAAATATTTGAAAAAACCCAAACCACATCCATCCCCTCCCAACCTGCCCAGACATATATTTTCATCAAATAAGACTGATTACAGTAGCAAGAAGTTCTGGATTAATTCAATTTTCCAAAACAAAGGTTATAGAAGGAATAACCCATCTGAGGAGGTTTTCGCAAACATGGAAGTTCGTTTCTTCCCCCTCAAAACTGAAACAAAAAAATCTTTTCAACACATTCTCATAAGTACTGTTTTAGCTTGGGAACAAAAATCTTCTTTAATCCTGGTTTAGCTTTTAATATTACATTGTACATTAAAATTCATAAAGTAGTTCATTCCAGGCAAAACAAACTACTTTTCAGTTCTGCTCTGCAAATAGCACAGGAGGTACAATAAATGCTGTTGCTTTCAGAATAGCTTTTATCAGGACAAGGTTTACTACTCCATTATTACAGTGGCGCCTGGAAGTGCAGTTATAGTTAAGTGTCAGGGTTTCCATTAACTCTCCTCCATGGTGGTTTTCACAGGGGGCTGAGAGGGTTGCATTTATTATTTCGTTCGGTTTTACTTTCATTAGAATGCAACTTGGCACAAAGACTACCAACCTAAATCTCAAATTTTGAACACTTAAAATTAAAAATTTTGCTGGTGGTGACGTATGGTATGTGCATGTGGCTGAACTCCAGGGTTCCGCCGCCAGGTTTCACGGCAGTTGGTGATATCCAGAGGTGCTTGCTATGGGGGTTCACTGGTCCTCAACCACCAGCAGAGCAGTGTTCTTCTCAAGCCCAGTCTTTCAATAGTGACATCCTATCTCTGGGACCCAAGCTGAAATTATTTTACCACCACGGAACTGTAATTTATCTGTAGTCAGAGGGAGGCCAGGATTATATTTATGAAAATGAAGGTTTTTGTCAATTGATTACCCTGAACCATGACTCACGCAAGATTTATGGATACTTCTTAAAACACTGCCTTGTTAAAATTATATTCTCCTCTTGACGTGACACGTACTCTTTTTACACAGGATGATGATGGGCCCCAAGAGTTCGCACAAATTTTCTTTGGGAAATATGGGTAGCAAGAAGGATTTATTACTAAGTTTTGCTGAAATAGAGACTACTTGCCCTGAGAAGGAAGTGTTCATGACTACAGGATGGCTAACAAGCTTTAACTAGAATATTTTGGAAAAGAAAATCTGTGACTTGGTCACCTGTCTCCATCTACCCTTCAAGCTGTATTAAGGAGGGCAGAGTCCTCTTTCCCCCACACCCCGAACTGCCCCAATGTGAGGAAGAGGCCATCCCTAACACCTCCTTGGGAAATTCCATCCACCCTGAACATAGCTCCACACTCAGCATCCTCTAAAGTATCCCCACATCCTCTCGCTCTCACACAACATGTGACTGACTCATTCTCTGAACTTTACTTAGGGATACCCAGAAAGGACCTCTGGGGCGTGAGCTGCAACACGGAGGTGTTGAAGAGGGAAAAGAAAAAAAGTTAAAGGAAGGAAGAACAATAAAGGACCTTTTTTTCTTCCTTCTAGGTTGGAGAGGTTAAACTATGGCTCCACGAAGTACCTACCTGATGGATATGCTAAAGTTTAGGAACTCCAGTGCCCCAGGGAAAAGCCTGACAGACAGGCTTCTGCCCCAGGAGATAGCAAGATGAACAAGGTCCAAGGAAAAATTCTTGCGTGCACTGTCTCCTCAGGCTCAGTCTGCCAGTGTGGAAGATAGTAGCTGGCTTTTACAACTTGACCAGCGTAGAGGGCTATACATGTATCCCAAAAGCGTATGCATTAGAGGCTAACGATTTCAATTTAAAAAAAAAAAGTAAGAATTTGCTTTTTTGTTTTAAGTCAGAGAGAAAGGGAGAAGTAAGGGGGACAAAGAGCTTCTTAAAGGATTTCAAAAAAGAATTGGAAATAATCCAGATACATTAGCTCAAGTAGCAACTAGTAAGAATGCTGTAAAAATGAGATAAACTCAACACAGTTCCTTCTAACTCAGGCACCAGGGTTTATGCTTGGTGAGTTCTTACTATCCTCTCAGACCCCCAAGGTCCCGCTTTCTGTTTTTGCATGCAACAGTATGCAAAATTCACACAGAACAAGCTCAGCTGCTAAATGGTTAAGTCTGCTCTACTGTCTGGGCACCAGTTGGCAACACAAAAATGCAAAATAGATCCTTTTCAGGATGTTTATTTTCACATCCTTCCGAAACTGATAACTTGCAATTGCAAAATAAACCTTCATGTGTGGCATATTAGCTCCCATTTTTCATGGTTTCGTAGTTTAATTGTTTCGAATGTTACACTGGCCTAAAGATTTAACATTAAATATGTTGGCTCTTGTATAAATTCTGTTGTCAGGATAAACGGTCTGTTTTCCCTTTCAATAGTTATCCAAGAAGCTCACAGCTAAGCTAAAAAAATATTATACTGTACTCCTGTATAGTGACCTTTAAATAATTGCTTGTAATAAATTTAGTAGTAAGGACACTAGTAGTTTTATTTCCTTAGTATCCAATATTGAATAAACTGTGGACATTTGACGGAGTATCAGAGTAGTAGTTTGCATTAATAATTTTGCAGTATCCTGACTATAATTTATTTCTGGTACAATTTTTCAAGTTATACTTGCCAGCTCAACATGTAGAATAAATTCATCCTTATTTCTAGCATTAAGTATTGTGCTTCTGTTACACAGATATTTCCATTTTCAAACTTAGGGCCCTGAACACTTAGTAGCAGGTGGTAAGTACTTCATGTCTTGATATGTGGGAAATTCTAGCAACGTATAAAAAGGTCACACAGAATTCCAACTCAGAGGTTTCTACATCCTCAGTCCATCTACTAGGTAAAGTGCGTATCTTTTGATAAGTTACAGAGAATAACGTAACAACTAGAAAAATAACTGTTTTGTTCTGTAAACCTCAAGTATTAGTCTGTAAGGTTTCCTTATTAACCTGTTTTCCTTTTGAAAAGGATCAAAACAAAACCATATGCTGTTTCCACTTTGAACTGTCACAATTAGGTTAACTATACTCCTGACTCCCACTAAAAAAATGAAATGTGATTATGAACAAGACCACAGTAGAGACAGATAGATCCCCCCCGACCCGACCCCTACATTTGGACTTACAGTACGTTTTGTCAGTTAAGAAAACCCCTAAGTCTCACTTTCATTCTGGCTGCAAGGGATTTATAGTTTAAAGTGTGAATTAAAACCAATACAAGGACTACCTCTGACTTGACATCCTTCAGGAAGGTCCTGTAATTAACTCTGTTCTTTAGCTGTGAAATTGCCCAAGACCACTTGAGACAGAGTGAGACATTACCTTGGCAGAACGAGGTAAGTTAAGAAGAAGGGTTAGCCTTTGCTCTGAATTACCTGGGCTGTGGGAGCAGGTACAGATATTAAAACAAACTCAAATGTTATTTTAAACACAGTTATCTATATTTAACCGTTTCCCACTAAAGCATTACTATGTAAATAGATTCTCATCCTTTATCTTGAAGAGTATCTACAGAATATTTCACAGACTAAACTCAGCTGATAAAAAAACTAGACCATTAGCACAGTCTGTTCTTTCTGCTATATTTTTTTTCTGTTCTTGTGAAAAGTACTGCATCAGGTCAAAGTGATCTTCTACCCTCCCTTTTCCTATGATTTTGTTATTTCTTACTTTAGTGTGGTCTTTAGTATCCATTAGCTGTAAGAAAATCAGGAAAATAATCTCGAGGAATTTATAGGATTCAGAACGGGTGTGGCATATAGTCATAGGCACAAGCCTAAGCCTGGTTAGCAAAAACCTGTGTTAATATACTCAACCATCACAAAATTCCCACAATCCCAAGACCTTGCTTTGTACAGCAAATCTGGACTGTGTATACAGCATGATTCCCACATACCTGCAGATCAGTTTGTTTTGTCCTTGCATAGGTACAACTTTGAGCTACACCAATGCAGAGTATTTCAGAAAAAGATAGTTTTCTGGAGTGTTTCATTCACAAGTGTTTCTTCCTCATGGAAATCCTATGCATTCCTATGACTCACACCTGTATTCCTCGTGTACCCTAAAACTAGCATCAGTTTCCTCTGACAGACACATCACACAGATCCTTTTGGATCCCACTCTATCAAACTTTATAATTTTGGGAGAATGAAACCAGTAGTCCCACTAGATTTTACAGAAATCACCGGGAGTTTCATTTGAACAAATACAAAATGAAGCTTTAATGAACATATCCAAATCTTGCAGAGCGATGGATATAGCAAGTCTGTTATGTTATCCAGTTGTTAGTAGCTCAACTTGGTGAAAGTGTGCCCAGAATTTTGGGATGGAGTCTTCTTAACTCCATCCCTTTAGTTTTACCTGTTCATTTTCCGGAAGATAATTTTTAAGGCATTACGATGTACTCTTACTTCTGCTTTCATTCCCACTCAGTTTAGTCGTCCAAATCCTTCAAAATCCCTGTTTCAACCTCTAACACTAAAAACAACACCTGAGAATTACAGGGGGGGAAAACGGCTAAAAGCCAGCATCTTCCAGGCCCAGTAAAGCTCATATCTTGGTAAAATGAGCAAAAAAAAATAACCTCTGTAGGGGCCATAATGGATAGAATTTATCTTAAAACTAGAAGATCGGTAGTAATAAACTGCTACTATCATCCATTATATTTCCTAAATTTAATTTGCGATATGCACTGCAAACAACGATCCTGCGAGCGTTTAAAAAACGCAACAGTAAAAGCTTTCCTCTTTTTAAGAAAGGTATCACCCAGCAGGACAGTGAGAAAACGCAACAAGCAAATCTCAAAGACAGAAGAGTGGTTTACTTGTGGAGGCCGGCTAGGTGGTGTGCTTATGAGAGGTGCAGGGCCCATTGCAGAGGCTGCGTTCAAGCTCCTTTCCCTTTCGTCCTGGTAAATGCGATCTCGTTCAGCTTCTGGCAGCTGCAAGAAGTTCTGCATAGCCCGAAGGTTTACCAGTAAGGACTGCGAGGCAGTCTTGGGATCCTCTTCCTTTCGGAGGATTTCTGAGAGCAAGCCCTGTAGGGAGGGAAAGAAAAAATATGCTGGAGAGTTAGCGGAGGTGAGCGCCTGTGAAGCTGTGGTCTGCAAAGCCACTGCCAACCAGTCCTCTTTCTTCCTTCCATTGGGCTGAGAACGAGAGCGGTAAATGCACCATCCACTCCACATAGGAATATATTAATGGCATTTTAGGTAGCAGAGAAGACAGCCTCAATTGTACCCTTAATTTTATTAAGCATCTGCTTTACATAAACTGAACCTGTCTAATAGGTCTCCTTCTTTTGACCGGCTTAACTTGCCACGAAATCTTTCACAGTCGACAGACAATCACAAGACGTTCAGAATAAGTGAAATACAGATAGTCCAGAGGCCTGACACTGGGGCGTTCTCAGACAAAACGCATAGCCAACCTAAAAAAATATGGCTTTCCATATTTCTAGCAACTTGAACAGCTCTTTGAAAGGAAGTGATATTTCACAACTAATCTGAGATGATAAACTTGTAACTTTCCTAAAGTAGTGCTTAACTAACTCCGGCCCATAATTTTTAGAAGTCAGCGTTTTGTTCTGAGAGTTGTATATTGGAGTTTAACAAGTGAGGAAACTCGGTGTTGGACACTCCCCCTCCTTCACCTTCCTCTTCCTCCCACCCTCCTCCTACCCTCCTCTTCTCACTAGCACAACCTAATCCTCACCTAGTCCATCATCTGGGCTATTTATTTGAGCACCTGCTGTGCAGGTCCTGCTTCCTGCATCCATTTACCTCTGTTGTCCTTTGACCACTTTCAGAGTCCAGCAACCACAGATAAAAACAAGCACTGGGAAACGAGAGAGAAACAGCAGAGAGGGCATCTGCAGCAGCAAGCCAGAGACGGGCAGGCTGCAGACGACAGCACACCGCCACAGCCTGCACAGACCACACCAGGCTTCCCACACAGTCATTTCACCTCAGACCTCAGCAATGGAGCGTGCCTGGCGGTCTGGGACACCTTATGAACCTGTGAGTGCAACTACAACTTTAATGTCAACAGGTTCTTGAAACCTCCCCGCTGCCAAATTCTCCTTTTAAATACGTCAGGCGTACAAAATGCTCTACTGTGCTGAAGTAACAAGGTGGTGATAAATTAACTTTTGCAAAAGGAAATGCTAACTTCTTTTTGGAATAAATGCTGTTGCCATGCTGGGACAAGGAGAGGGTTGGTTTAAGAGGCTTTTATTGCTTCTGTAACAAGGGAACAAGGATGTGGTTTTAAAGAAATAAGACAACCCGGTGTTTCTTTTCCTAAAGAACTGTTGCAAGTTATTTGGGATAATGGAGGGGTGAATGGAGGGAGGGAGACAGGCAATGAAAAAGCTAAAACTATGAGAGGCAATCCTGACTGAAGATACCATTCCTAAGGGAGTGCAACAGAAAGCTACAGCCCATGCATCAGCCTCTTCTGCAGGGAAGTCGGATGCTCACAGCACCTATAGGAGTTGTCACCTTTCTCAAAGGTCCTATCCTATCAGGCAAAAGCCCCTTACAAAGGTGCTGCAAAGCCGCTGCTCTCAGGCAGCCACGCTTAGGCAGGGTCAGAGCCCACCCAGTATCGCTCTGAACTCTGCATTTGCCCTGTCGCCCCTCCATCCCTCCTGGGCAGTGAGAATGGAGGTGTCAGTCACCACACTGGGGCCACTGTGGTCCTCAAAGACCTCTCTGTGCCTGCCTAACTAAGAGGGAAATGAGATGGAAAACACAAACAGTCTTTCCAGCACTAAGCAGGAAAAATAAGATGAAGAAGGATTAAAAAAATAAAATAATCCTGGAAGATACTTCCTTAGCGCTATTCTTCATCCCTCGTATTTTCTGGTATCCAGGCAGAAACTACTCAGAAGGTAAATAAACAAGTTACAGAAAAAGTGGCATCTGGGAGGAGTATAAGTTTTAAAATTTTTCTTAATGGTTATTCTAATAGTAAATTCACTTATTAGCAAATATGGGAATCAAATTCTCATCTACCATTTGCTTCTACTTCTAAGTACTCAAATCCACAGTTACCATTGTTTTGCCAGTGTTAGGGTTACACAACCCATCCTCCAAGGGAGGCAAGAAATGATTTTGTGCCATGGAGACAAGGCGAAGCTGTCTGCAAAGCACAGGATGTATACAGTAAATGGAACAGAATCGTTTAGGTTGGAACAGCCCTTTAAGGTGAGTCCAGCCGCTAACCCAGCACTGCCAAGTCCACCACTAAACCACGTCCTGCAGTGCCACATCAACACGTCTTGTAAATACCTCCAGAGATAGTGACTCAACCACTTCCCTGGGCAGCCTGTTCCAATCCTTGACAACCCTTTTCGGTGAAGAAATTTTTACTAATATCCAATTTAAACCTCTCCTGGCACAACTTGAGGCCGTTTCCTCTTGTCCTATCGCTTGTTATTTGGGAGAAGAGGCCCACACCCACCTCGCTAAAACCTCCTTTCAGGTAGTTGTAACACCTGATTTCTGACTGGTACTGTGCTGAAAAAAACATCGTCAGGATTAAAAAGAAGAAAGAAAAACTAAACTCAGCTGGACTGATCATTGGCAGAAAAGGAGACACTTTACCAGCAGCCAGCCCACTGCCGGCCACAGTCAACGTCCTTGAAAAATACTTTAGCCCATAATAAAAAATATTTGCTCATATAAGCCTTTGCCACATAGCAGGCAGCTAAAAAAAGCAGAAAAGGCTGGTTTTCTTGTGTAACTTTCCCCGTCTCAGTGAAATAAGTAAACAAAGAAAAACGGGTTTTGTATTTTTCCAGCGTTTGTCAGTGTAACCATTGCTGCAGGACACCTCTTGGTGATTAAATGCCATTAAGTATTCATTCCCCTCTCCTTCCCCCATCACTTCCATGACTCTTTGCATGAGCTGGGAGCAGAGCACAGGAATGCAGAGCGAGGAGGGGAGATGAGAGAGCAGGGAGAAGGCAAGGAGGAGGTGTTTGCTTCTAGGAGCTTTGAAACTAAAGGTCAGAATACGTGAGGAAATAACATGAAAAATAAAGTGTTGTACCAGGTGCAGGCAAAGTCTTACAATACAGTTTGCCTGCTTCAGATATTACTTCATTGCTACTGCCTCAATTTTCTAAGCATAAAACTTCAGCTAAAGATCATTAGATGATGTAAAATGGGAAAATCCTAGAAAGAGAATATCAGCTCTTGCATCCTGTCCCATGCTGATGTGCAGAGATTCACCATTTGTTTTACCAGGCTGGAACTGGTTTGCCAAGATGTAATTCTTGGTGTGATCTCCCGATATTGTACCTCAGGTCACATAAAAGTTAAATGCTGTTTTGCATAAATTATAAACACTGTTAGGCTCAGAGTCCTCCTCAGTGTTCCTCCCTTGTATTCTTTTTGCACTGGAAATATATTTTTTTAAAATGTTACCAGGTCCCATCAAAAAAAGGAAGTTTCCATGTCATCACAAGTATAATTCATTACTAATTGCACAAAAATGTTCAATAAATATTATCAGGGCTTTCAAAAGCTAATTATGAATTCTTTAAAGATGGAGATAAATGAAAGTGTCTGCCAATATGAACAAAACCACTGCTTGTCTGGCCCCCAGTTTGTCTCCTCTTTGAATGTAATCACTGATTCGAGTAGATTTTATCAGCCTGATAGATCTTCAAAGCTCGCAGAAGAAAAATGCAATGTGCCCCAAACTCCCTGAAACATGCAGAACATCCCTGAACACTATCCCTCTCCATCGCAGGATGCTCCCATCCCATGTCCAGGTGGAAGATTATTCGCAAGCTCCACCCACAAGCCTGGATCCCTGCCAAGTAAGTTATAAGCAGACACATTTATCTATGTCGCTTAGTAGCAAGAGGAGAGCTGTCATGATAGTGTAATAGCACCTTTTTACCTTTTATTCAATAGTGATATGGATAGTGTGCTTTTTCTTAAATTACACTACGAAGAATTATATGAATACAGTGGCAATTTCTGTTATACTTAAGCAGGCAAATTTCTCTCTACCACATAATTTACAGAACTCAAATTCAATAAAACATTACATGATGGTCCATTACTGTTATCAATTTTGAATAATCCATCTTCATTTTTCATTTTACTGGAAAATAAAGTGTGCCAAAGACAAAGTGGAAGGAAAAAAAAAATAAAAGTGCCTGGGAAGGTGGTTTGTGTAAACTTAGATTTTGTTTTAAAATTGCACGGAGCTGTTTCTTGCATCCAAGCATTCTCCCTTGAAATAGCAATTGCCCTGAATTTGCACAAGCACAGTCCTAAATACACAGAAGTTTCCACATATGAGAAAAGGCATTATGCATGAACGGAAGGCAATGAATTCTGGCAGCTAATATTTTAAAGCAGCATGGGGGTGAAGTAGAAAGGAGGGGGAGAGAAAAGGTATCTGGCAGAAACACTGAGAAGTACTCAAAAACCTTGAGATGAAAAACTATCACAAGTGGGAAGAAGAAAAATTACAATAGTCAGAGATGGCAAAAGCAGCAAAAAGCACTCCCCCTCCTTTTGCGAAGATGGAGCTGAGAGGTCATCTCCATACGGCAGCACCCGAGTCCATGCAGCAAATGTTACGGTTGAAAGTGTACACAAACAGCCAGGCAGCCCCGAGTTACGGTTCCAACCACAACCATGACTAACACGATTCCTTGCTCGCGCAGTACATACACGTCACCCTGCCCTGCGCCAGGTTAAGCTACACCTTCAAGTCAAATGTCAGCCTTGCGTGGGGGAAGCCAAAGCTTTGCGTTTCCTGACTCGTGTTTACATTGACAAACACAGGACAGAAATGGGTAGAGGAGTTTGTTTATTTGTTTAGGGCTCCGAAGGTGGTTCAGCTGCACAAAACACCAAAAGAAGAACAAAACAGAGTAGGCAACCTCCCAGTTTGACTGCAAATTTGCAGGGGCAGTCTGAGCCTGACTGCTGACGGGAGGCTGTGGCAGAGACGGTGGGGCACTGCGCCTTGGCGAGCTGCCCCCATGCATCCGTGCCATCACCTCGTGGCTGCGCCATCAGAAAAAATGCCATTTTCTGCCCAGCAAAGTGCAGGGAAATACTGAACTTGCCATTTCAAGAAAGCAGAGGTGTCTGCACAGTGCACTGGCATCAGCTGGAAGAAATGTTTATTAATTTGGTCGAACGGCAGCTGAAACAAAAGCAGCTCAATTTACCCTAGCAAACAAAGAGACTGAAAGACACATTTGGTAGCCATGCTTGAGGTGAAACTCAGACCTGCTAGTACAAATCCTGACTCGACAAACTTCCATGGTGCACTACTAAGAGGTGCTAACAGGATTCAATCTGCTTCTCTGCAGTCAGCAAGCTGTGAAATTTCACGTGTGGAGAGGTGCTCCACCCTCTGAAACTGCTTCTGCTCCCTACAACAACTGTTCTATTGTGTCTGTATATATGTTAATTTTCTTTCAAGTTAGAGCTATCCGGACCCTTCTTTGATTAAACTTTGCGAGGCACATTCCTGAGAACTACACATTTTTGAAACTACCATTCTGAAGTTAAGGGTTGCTGTTGAAGTTATCCAAGAAGATATTAAAGACATCCTTTCAATTTTCTGAGGGGGGGTGGGGGGTGGGGGGGCTCTACCTCATAAATAGATGATAATTATTTAACAATAAAAGACACCTTAGTTTTCAGAAGTAATTTTACTAAATTCTTTCCTTTGAGCTAGGAAGAAGTAGAAATATTTCTAGTTGACATTTTTGCCCCCAAATCAAAAATTTTTGAAAATCAGAGCCAAGTGTTCAATTACCAAGTTGAACTACTACACTAAGCTGGTAGAACTCCCCTTCCCACACAAAAATTCCAGCAAATTCTGTATTCATACTGCAGAACACAAGTCTGTAAAAAAGAAGTGCCAACACCTTCAACCAATTACACCAAAGTCCATTTTTATTGCCAAAATATTAAGCTAGATTACTCTTATAGTTCACTTCCTTCCTTAACTTTTACACTGAAAGCGAATCTCTCCCCGCATCTGAGACCATATCTCAACATCAGGGTTTTTTTGCACAGAACTCCTAACCAATTTCAGTGAGATCTTCTGCCTTTAGAAACTGATGGCATGATATGCTCCCTGGACACGGCTCAAATATGCTTATGACAGTTTCAAAAATGTCAGTTGTAAGCCTGAGTTAGCTTTGTATCTCAGAAAACAGCAGATGAATTTAAACAAGCATTTTCACTTGCTCTAGACAAAAAAAAAAAAAAAAAAGATATTACATCAATATTAGAAAATAACATGTAAATAGCATTGGTTATTAAAGCACTGCCCTAGTTTTAGTTAAATGTGACATATCCTTAAATAAGCTGTGATGAATTCCAAAGTACAGCAAGCAGAACAAATGTAAATGTTTTCATATGAGAATCACAAGTATCTCTGCCTACGTTTATACTTGGACATTAGCTGCTACCATGGGTAAAATTAACAATTTTCAGTTCTGCAAAGGTGAAATGTGCCTACAACAAACTCTGGATTTCAGTGGGGCTTTGCTTCATATGAAAAGTATGCTGAGATATTTCTTGGCAACACTGAGGCTAATATTGTCTAGGCTCCTAGTATTTTTCCTTTCGGTTCCCTACGTTTGCCACAATATATAACAAATACTGGAAAGTCTTATGTAGCTAACTGCAAATACTATTTGACTAGCTAAGACTATTTGTAGGATATAGGCATACTACCCTGTCTTTTTTCAAGTAGATCTGGTTGACAATTGCCAAAATATATTATAGGTATATGTCGCATCTCTTCAGGCGATTTGTTTTCAACGTTCATTTTGGGGTTTCCTCACAGTTTTGGGTCACTTTGAACATGTTTTACCAAGCTGGTTAACCACAACATCTGTGGATGAATTGAACTTCAACCAAATATTTAGTAACATTTGTAGTAAGAAAAATATATAGTAAGCAAAAATCAGTATTTGCATTAGAAATCTGGTTCTATAGCTGCATTTATCACATCTCAAAAGCATCCTCTCATATTGCATCACATAAATTCAATGTCCAGTCAGAATCAATCATCCTTGTATTTCAGGTAACAAATACTGCTCATGCACAAATGATAGACCAAAAGTTGCATGCAAAACTAGCTGACAAAAACTGAACAAATTACTTTGGAGGGGGAAGAAAGTGCAAAGAAAACAAGGTGATTTTAGGCATATCTGAAAAAGAACTAAATATATAGTAAACTATTTATTTTCTGAATTATTTGCTTGGATTTTTGTCCAGGTAAGATGGCAGCTGCAAGCCATTGCAACTTGAAGCTACTACTATTACTTCAGTACTTTATAGTATCAACAGTTAAAATATTAAACATTGTATTAAACAAAACTCTATGTCACTTACTTGTAAATATTACAAATGGTACTGCCTGGACCTAACTTACTTAAGTAATCCTTGCATGAGTTCATGTATCCCAAGAAATTTGGTACGAAAGACCCAGATCTTGAAAACCTCCTCTGCTGTTAAAAGGAAAGACACAAACACACAGAGCTCTACAGAAAATTCAGACAATGACTTTACTTTCTTCTAGCTAGAGGAGGATGTAAAAAATTTTAAGGCAATAATAATTCAGAACAATTATAAATGACATGCTTATTCAAATCTGGCATCAATGCATTTGAACCAGAATTTTTATTTTCTAAGGTATGAAGGGAGAAACATCAACATTGCAAGAGAAGCCCAAATTATGATATTTTTACTATATTCTACCATGGACTAATACTTGTTCATTAGGTTTAAAAATGTGGAATCTAAAGCAAACTTACCAATGTCTTTTTAAAATATTTTCTATTTACAAAACTGCTATTTTATTTTCTGTTAAAACAGAATACAAAAATTTTGAGATCTTATTATTTGCATTGGATATACTGTAATTTCTTCCATAATTTCTGCTTGATTAAATTCCATGCAACATGGCATTAAGTTAAATTCATAGAGCAGAATAAATTATAACAGGGTTAGCTTCTAAAACAGGTGTAAAAAATAACACATTTTAGTGTTACTTATCAGCTTTGCTAGGGCTAGCTTTTTCTGCATTGAAGAGCTGAAGTATATGTTCTGACGTGGACATCAGCAATCTCAGCAACTACTGTTTTTTGCAACAAACTACAAAAATACATGAAAAAAGTAGATGATCTAAAAATAAAGCTTTTAATTTTTAATCTTTTCAGAAGCCCGAGAAGATGTTATTAAGACTTTCACTAGAAAATACTAAAAAGAAATGGAAACAAGAATAAAAGACCGTCTCCATACACCTGTGAAAGAAGACAGGTTGTTCAGTGCATGCATGTGGTCAATACGCGTATACCTTTGCAACACAAAAGGCAATCTGTTGGGTGACTTTGTGAATGGTTCTGCACAGAGCTGCTCATATCCTTGCCAGAGAAGACTCAGCTATTCATAAACCATCACAACTGGAGAGGAACGAAGGTGTCTGTAAGAACAGCAGGTATTTCCACAAACCAATCACTGAAGATTTCTGTACTGTATCAACATGGACACTGGTCCTGCAAGGAAACGCGGTTCCTTCACAGGAGCTAAGTGACAAGGCAGAAATGAGGAGAGAGACATAAAAGGTGATAATGACTAAATAGAGAGAGAAAGAAAGGGAATCTTGGATTCTAAAAAAGTAAGGAAAAAGATGACTGACCTGAGTTCGATTAAAAGCCACACGTGCAAATACTGCCTGTGAGATTCCTGCTCGTTTCAGTTCGTCACGGACCCACTGGTAGATTTCGGAAGACACCTCTGTGTTTGTTGAGACCTGCTGCTCCAACGGCTTGTTCATGGATCTACTGACAGGAGGAGGGTGGTTCAAGTACTGTTGGTTTAAGGACTGCTGGGCTAGAAGTCTGTTCACTGCATACTGCTGGTTCAGCAACTGGGCCATTACCAACTGCTGATTTACCAGCTGAGGGCTAATGGGAGTAGATACAAGTCCAGGGTGCAGGTTTGGAAGCGGGGTCCGGACTGATGGTTGACTACCATGAGAAAGCTGAACAGGGGATGGAGGCTGTTCGGCTGTGTTCCCTGGGACTGGCTGTTGACCAAAGTTGACATGGTTGGCACCTTGCTGGGATAGTTCAGAAAGGCTATCCATCTCAACTACGGTGGAAAAGAAACATCAAAAAAGCTAGCATAAGACTGAAAATCACAAACTTCACACTCCTTGCAAGACATTCTAATAAAAATAAACACATATCAAATGGCACACATTCGGGATCAAGCTTAGTGAACTTTCAGCCTAGATCAGCAGGCCCATAACATCACTGTTGCGGCTATTTGCCTTCAAAATTTACCTACAAATAATGGCGTAGTAAATATTTTCTTAACAAAAAAAAAAAAAAAAAAAAAACAAAAAAAAACAAAAAACTGAGTGCCCATCATCTTCACTGGGCCCTCGAAGGAACCAACAGAACATCAGAGGCAAAAGTCACATGCTGGAAGCCACGTACAGCAAAGGAGTAACTTCCCATAAGCTTTGCCAAGGTGCAACGCAACCAAACGGCAAGCGCACGGCTGCAGAGCACATCCCTGCAGCAAGGGATGCAGGGACTTCAGACAAGGTGGTAAGCAACTAGAGAAGGGGCAAAGACATGACATGAGAAACCACTCTGTGTGCTGCAGAAGATGCAGGTGAAAAGGCAAGTGCATCTGCACAAAGGGTAAGGAGGGCTGTTACGGGAAAGCACACCCTGACCAGAGAGAGAAGCCCCTGGTGACTGGTTTTGTTCCTCCCATGGTGTCCCTGCCATGACATCTGCAGTCCCCAGCCACTTGAAATCTGTAACAAGCAGGCTGGGGTGTGGACCTCCCCATGCTCTGCTAATTTCTAGATGCTGCATCAATTGTATGGGACTGCTAGGAACTAGTATAATTTATGTAAATTACACAGATGGGCTGCTTTATCTTGCAACCATGTATGCATGGGTTTTTTCAGTGACTTGCAACATGGTTGAATTTTTTTTCTTATATTAACTCATCTGCCTTGACACACCCTCCTTTTTAATTAACAACACAGTTTTTTAAACTACAAGAGTTTTTCCAGCTCCCCTCTTGTGCACGATAAGACAATATAAAATAACTCCAGGCTGATGTAAAGGAGTCTCCTTTTTATCAATGTATGTCACTTTTTCATTTTAAACAATCTCAGTTCTAGAGCTTTAGCAATGCTGGTCTGGAAATAGCCTTAAGAAAACATGGTTTATTTAAAAACCAAAACGCCAGTATCTTCACAAAAGTGTCGTAGCAATTTTTTTCTTATGCTAGTAAAGCGTAAAGCATATTTCTTAAAAAAAGGCAGTGTCTGAGCTTTTCATAGTAATTATGATCTCCACTAACAGTCATTCTGTGTAAAACCACCCTTTCCTCCACAGGAATGAGCGCTGGAAGAAGATATCGGCACCTGGATTCCCACCTGCAGCCCTGCCTTCCCCCTCACTCCTATCATGGGCAGAAATCTAAAAACCAAAAAGCAAGCCAGTAGTTCTGCACAGTGGTCTGGTGTCCTTAGCCTGGACCAGCCCCCCAGCAGAGCACCCGATGCTCCTCACCCACGTGGCATTGGGGGCAATGGTGCCTCTCCCCCCAAGCATTAGGATACACAGGAACAGACACACACACACACATGTATGTATGGTTCCTATGCATTGGCTTCATTGTCCCCTCATGAATGGATGGTGAACCTGTCCTGGCAGGTCATGTAAGGAAATTTTTGCAGGGGTTGCCCCATGCAGGAGCGCTGCTGCAATGGAGGTGGGAGAGGCTGCTGCGGAAAGGTTCACCCTCCCATGCAGGCAATCTGCTCCTCGCACAGGAACCACCCAAAACCAAGTGAAGCCTTACCACTGACCTCGGTGGTGTCAGAGGAAGGGTTTGGTGTTGCACAGAAGGTACAAAGCAGATAAGGAAAGAAGCTGCCTTTTTTTCACTAGCGGGAAGTAGAGATCAACCCAAGTGGGCCATTCACTTGGAATAGTAATTCAAGCAATTATCACAAAAGTGATGCATTGTCTTCATTACAGCCTTAAGCTATAAAAGGCAAGGAACCAGTTTTGGTAGATGAATGATTTTGCTTCAAATACGGAAAGCTAAGTCAAGCTCAAAATTCAATCCAAACTGAGGTACCATTTCTTCATTCTGTTGAAAACTACATAGAAATTTTCTGACATAAAATGTTCAAAACTGTGTTAACAGGTTTAAGAAATAGTTTTAAAAACGGACAACGCAGAAAGACAAAAAGTATTACAGAATTAGTATGTCCCACTGATGGATTTTTTTTTCTCCATTATTTTCCTTGTGCTTACTACAACAAGCAAACAACTGTTACAACATCTATTTCTTAAAATGAATTGAAAATGGCCCCAAAGTTAGAGAAAGATAAGAATTTATAAAATTATAGCATTCTTCTTGGAAGGCAGTGATAGTTATAAAAGCCTATTTCTTTAAATATACATTAGCCAGCGCAAGAAAAAAATACACACATTAAAAAAAATCAGTCCATCACAGTTCCAGGAACAGGTTTTTTAAACAATTATTCTGGGTGGTAGAAGATCTCTAGATTTACAGAATGACAGCTTCACATCTCTGGCAACTCAAGTCAGTTTGGCTGTTTCAATAGCAAATATTTATTTAAATGAATTCTTTCACTATATATGTACTTTCTACATCTAATCATCAAAAGCATCCTAAACTTATCGTGAAGGGACCTGGCTTCTTATATGACTGTGACAGACCTCAACGTGACACATAATGGTATGTATCCACCATCACGGCTTTTTTTTCTTTTTTTTTTTTTTTTTTTCTGCTTACCCATCATATCTTTTGCCTTCTTGAAATGTTTATACCACCTTCCAAATTCCTGACATTTTGCTGCTGAGACATTTGCATAGTAAGTGCTGTTCACAATGGAAGAAATCATACTCTGTGTGAAAAGGGGAGAAGAAAAAAAATCTGTAATACAGAGCAGTACAAGTCAAAGCACAAATTATTTCAATTGTTGAAACCATTATATTTTTAGAGTTTGAGAACCATATTGCATTTTTAATCCTATCGTCCAAAGCTTTTTAAAAAACTTTGAGCATAATTGAGCATAAACCCTAACCAAGGTATATTGTAAATGGGAGCAAAAAAAAAAAAAAAGCAGATGCACTAAGGGAAGAACAAAGTTATCGACCAAGAAATATCAGGCAATGGGATGGGCTCCGGACGGAAGACGCTAATCTTGAAAGTGCATTTTGTTTGTGCTATTTCTGCTTTTAAACTTGACTGACCTTTCACATACCCACACAAGTTTACAGGCATACAAATCCTGCACTGACTCCAAATATGAAAGCAATGCCCCAAGTTACCCGTGCCCATTCCCTTTGTGCCACCTATCACAGGGTGGACCCCAGAAAATCATAGGATGCATGTTAATCTGAACAAACTATTTGCAGGATAAAATAAGGGAGCTTATAGTAGAATAAAATATGTATGTATCAACCCAAAATGAACCCAGACTTGCTTTTCCTAAACAGGGTACTTTAAGTGATTCGCAGAAACAGGCTTATGAAAAGCACTTATTGTCAGGTCTAATTCTGTAACTGAGTATTAGCTGTAAAATAGACCAAAGGATGATAGAAACAATTTTTTCTCAAAGGTTCTCGAGATATCAGATAGCTACAGTGAGAAATTTACCTTCTGCTCAGTTTTGACCAATTTTAAAATAGTGGAATTTACAATGCATAAAACTTTCAGTTCCAGTACATTCTTTTACAAAATCAATTAAGACTAAGCCTTGCAAAAATGAGATAATGCTTCAACTTGAAAATTATACTCAGTATATGATGTATGAACAACAAAATTAGCAAATATAATTTCAATAGACTGAACTTTGCCACCCTTTCAATTTCTATGTGGAAAGTAGTCACTTTTAGCTTAACTACAGGAATTGTCCAGCGTATTGAGAAAACAATGACAGTCAAGAGGACAAAGCCCTGATTATTATGTTTCTTCACTATTCAGCATGTAACATTTAGCTATGTGCTGTTGTAAAATCGATGTATAGCATCAACCCTTTGTTACACAAACTGCAATAACCACTGGAAGAAAAAGTTGGGAATAAAAATGCAATAAATATTACTATAAGTCTTCTTTTATAAGGCTAGTTCAGCTTCTGAGTAAAAGTACCTGGATTACTGATCTTAGTGAAGCTCACTAAACCATTTTCTAACATATTACTCAGTAACAAGCTATTTGTGGAGGCTTAGAACTGCTAGAGTGAAGCAGTATTATTTATGTCAAACGTGGACACCCTCTACTCACCAGGCAGCTATTTTAATGTTTCTCTGAATCACCAAAATTCTTACCATTCCTTGATATTAATCTGGCATTTCTGAAATTAGCTTGAAGCCTTTTGTCAGTGGTATAAAAGGAGAATGAAATCCTAATAGACTACTGCAACTCTAGCCTGAATGACCTGAACCAAGCTCAGCTGAACCCAATTTCAATTTCCAATATAACACCAGTATCATTAATGTCTAATACTTCCAAAATTATTGTTTAAGCCCTTTTAAAGATTAAACCATTTTAATGGCACATGTTACATTAAGACATGATTTAAAAAGTCTCGTGAATCTGAACAGGTAAATTCTGTGAATGCACAGTTACTGTATAAGCAAAACCTGCAGATCCGCATGTGCAAAATGGGGAACTGCACATGTAATGGGCCACCATCCCATATGAGCTTGTGCATATTTTGTGGACGTCATTTAGACTTCCAGGTGGTTTCCTCTATTTTTCTCTGCCCCTTTCAGGTACCTTCTCCTGCCCAAATAACATTAGGAAGTATGAAAACATGTATATTAGTAATAATTTTAGTAAATTACCTATTATTGATGAAGATGTTTCTCTAGGGTTTCCTAGTCCTCTCTTCCATGTCATTTTACAAAGAAGATATGCCAATGACATGGCAGTTTGTGACATCCCCTGCTTCTTCAGGAATAAATTTAATGCAGTTACTTTATTTTACAACCAGATAGGGGACTGGTGTGTAAAAATAACACTGGTAGGAATTTTAGCTGCTTTGACACAACATGAACTTCAGGCTCTGATGGCTAAGATTGGGGTTTTACTCCAGCTCTTCAAAGTAGATAAAATAAACCCCACAGAAATTATCAACATATTTAAAAATGAAAATTATCCTGCTTTTTCTTCAAGAACACTTCATGCAAACATTCAAGTGATATTACCTACACTAAGAATCCTCATCAGGAGGAATCAATGATTTATTTACTAATTCACTGAAGGCAAAATTTTACAAGCCAGATAAAATATTACTACCTTGTTAACTCAGAAAATAACATGACAACATTGAATTTCATTGTTTCTATGCTTTATTTATTGTCATCAAACCTGCAGTCACATCAGTGCAGCAAGATGCACTTTGCTATAGAAATTCCTATGAAATTCCTATTGCTGTAGAATTCCTATATGTTTTAATGGCAATCTACATATATGAATGCCCACTATGTTTAGGGCCTAAAACTGAAGATCAGCCCTGTGAGTTAGTGGTCTCAGAGAACCACGATCTAGACTGGAGGCATATTGAAGTTTTTCTTATTTCCCGGGTCATGACATGTGAGGAGCTCCCCATGTCTTGGCTTATACTTATCAATAATCAAAACGAAAATTATTATATTTGAGGCACATCATATTCAGGTACTACTGTATATAGGCATTCCTTATCTGTAAGGCACAGAGGCAGACGCTTCCCATGGACAAGGATGATGAATATTGATATATCATACAAATACTCAAATGCATCACATTCATCACTCATAATCTGATTTCTTTTTCACACGTCGCAAAGAAAATTGATAGAAGGCAAAAACTGGTCACAGATCTGCAGTCATAACGTATCTCCTAGAAGTTTATCCTTGAAAGCTGTGAGATTTCCAGATCCCAAATTTCCCTCTTTACCCCCTCTCCATCCCCACCCCCGCAACCACATCACTTGTAGTCCTGTTCTGAAAACCAGGAGATCTCATCTGAAATGGTGCCACCTTCACAGAAATCCCACTATTCTGGAATGATACCATCTGCTGCAGCCCAAGTGCTCTTTTTTTAGCCAAATAAGTTAATTATAATTAGGCATCCAAAAACTGTGTGGAGGTAGGGGTAGAATTCGTTCTGAAGTTCAGCTGAGGTTCACCCAGCGTAGTTTGAACCAAATCCCAGTCTCTCAGCAAGACTGAATACCCGAGATTTGAAAATCAGACACCATCATCTCTCAAAGAAGTTGGGGAACTCCCTGGGGAAATACCTTAAACCTTAACCAGAACTCTTTTCAAGTGCCCATCAAATAAACCCCACTAAAATGGCAGGACCCTTCACATTGCAGCAGAATCTCATGCAAGGTGCATCCTGCAAGACACGGGCAGGACCGAGCCTTTCGTGCCGGCTGGTTGCTGCAGCCACCGCTGCAGGTGCTACAAGGGAGGCATTTCTGAGTCATTGCCTCTAACACTGCTCTCCAACCAGGTGAAGTATTGTTCGATCATCGCTAAAAGTATACTGTTGTCCTTTTTGCAAAACAACAAAAACAATGTTAATCAGGTTAATTCAATCATCTAAACCAAAACTGTTCATGCTTTTCTGCCAAATCAACCAACCACAGCAAAATCTGTTATCAGTGATTGCTCAGCTTCCAGTCAAAAAAGCTTTTAACCCCCACAGTCCCAAAACTTCCCCTAAATAACCTTAAAATTATTTTCATATGGGCAGAATGAGGTTGTTTTCATGCCTCATGAAGGGGTAGTTGGGCTGCAGTATTTACACAGAACAAATACGTGCTAGCAGACTTAGCAGAGAGTAACAGACACAGCAGCTTCCTAAAACAACTCGGCTGAATTAGATATCGGGGATTCCTCTGCAAATGAAACATTTCCTTCAAAAGGAGCATTGTAACCAAAACTTCTTTAGGCCTTCCAGGTTGTTTAACTAGGAAAAAAAAAATCCGAGCTTTTTTGCAGCTCATTCATCGGTGTTTAAAGCTTCAAGCCTGCTCAGTGGAAGGGGCAAGGGCTGCAACAACTTATTTACACAATTATCTAAATACGATTAAACAGCTGATGGACAAATATTAAACTGGAAAATGTATAGTCATTTCAGCTTAATGTAATCCTCTTTCTGTAAACACCCAAGATGATTTTTTTTCAACCAGAACAGCCCTGACATCTCATAAGCCTAAGGGTGAATAGCAAGAGATTGTTTTTGATAGTTATAAATATTCAAAAGACATGCAGACCATCTGCTTTCATAATACAGGTAAAGCAAGACTGAAATGGTGACTGCTGTATAAAAATGGTTCTTTTAACAAAGTCTTCCTCTCCTCGAAAACTATAAAGACAGATGTCAAAAACTGTTTACACAGGGTAATCAGGAGCGTGCAAAATGTAATATTCCTTTTATACACAGTGCTTGCTAAAGAGATTTTTTTTTTTCTTTTTCTTCCCATCTGTGTGTTGCAACACATTTCTACAAGTTAAAAACATTTTTTCAAACAGAGATCTCATGAATACCCAAAAACATGCTATCTGGTTTCTGAATGCTAATTAATTTCAACTAAGGAATCTGATTTTTTTTCTGTAGGAAGGAATGCATGCTTTTGAAATGGAGTACTTCAACAATAACAGACACTGAAAACAGAACACCCCACAAGTTTAATTTTGCACTAGTTTGACACTGGCTATTTTCACAACTGTTTTACATTCAAACCCGCATCTGCTAAATCTGGCTATAAGACAGACAGCAACTATTCTCCAGCTTTTCAAATGAGATTTTATTTATGTTTTACTATTTGTCAAGTTTTTCAGTATAAAGCCTTGTAACAACATAATGGTTTTGTCAAGTGGTAAGTAGAAGACACCTCATCTTCCAAGCAGAGTATGAACAGTGCTGCCCATAAACCCTACAGTCAATTTTCAGAGCTGAAGCACTAATCTTGACAGTAACCTTTTAATGTATTATATTAATGGCACAGAGGCGTTAAGCACCTTTTTTATAATTCTCAATAAAACGAACATTTACTGAACAATCTGTCAAACTACTGGCTCCATTTTTTAAGGCCAAACTTTTAAGGCTCTATTCTATTTTCTCTTTCATAAATCCTCTACTTTACATCCCTAGACATCAACAGGGTAGCATGTTCCAATGCTGCAACCCTTAAGGAAAAGGAAAAAAAAAAAAAAAAAAGAAGAGAGACAAGCTACAAGGCTTTTGTCCCCAGACCTAGTTTGAATAGTGATAAAGTTGCAGAACAGAACAGAACTTAAAGATTGGGCAGGGGGGGGAGGGATCTTTTCACAAAGGACAGAGGAACTTTGTTTCCCCTATCCTAGCCACTATCACTGGCTTTTGTTTGCGTGGAAATCACAAGCATCAGTTTTAATACAAGCTGAACACTTAGGAGCGCTTATTTCTCAGGAGGCTCTACGTTAACATTTTTCAAATGAGAAGGGAACATTCAAGCCCCAACCGGATAACACAAGATTATCCCCAAATCAAAAGATTTTAGCCTGCCAGAGCCTACACCAACCCACGTACTGCAAAAACCCAACCAGGGCAAAATGTTGTTCCTAGTGTTCTGGTATGGCAGAGAATTATCATC
The DNA here is from genome assembly GCF_963210335.1 of Falco punctatus. Taxonomy (NCBI): domain Eukaryota; kingdom Metazoa; phylum Chordata; class Aves; order Falconiformes; family Falconidae; genus Falco; species Falco punctatus. The sequence continues at coordinate 106,929,708 of NC_137583.1, read as the reverse complement.
TGCCACTCCGAATAAAAGCAGACCAAACATACCCTGCCACTAGCTGTTTTTTGGATAAGGAATCACGAAACGGACAGTTTAATTGAGTATGAAGAATTATGTTAAATTCCTTGGTCTATTACCTTGAACTACAGCAAGTAATGCAAGGGAATTTGTTGTCATATGCCCTATAAACACGTAGGAAAGGGAAAAACCCACAGAGGAACAGAGAGGAAAAAACTTTTTTTTATGCCTTTGGCATTGCACTTGGATGGTTATCTGACCTCCATACTGCTGCCAGAGTCAGGCAAAGTAAGGTTCTGCATTGCAAATGCTGGTCATGTAAGTTAAAATCACCTAAAGGCAGATTTAAAATGATGGTACAAGCTTTTCTTCCAATACACAAGCATGTCTTTCCTCCTTTCTCCTAACCTTGTAAAGCCTAAATTATCTCCTCCTCCTTTTCTGCCTTATGTTGTCTTTAAGTATTATAAATGTATGTATTAATGTAAACAAAGCTACATTGAATGTAATGAGGGAAGATATAAAACCAAAAGAACCCAGATAAAATATACATCTATGAACATTTATTTATATTCGTACAGAAATATACCCACACACAAGAAGATTTTGAAAACCAGAAATGAGGATTCAGCATCTGAAGGAACTGATTCTTGCACTGATTATTTTTACCATTTTGTAATGTAAATTCCCGGTTGCTGCATGACAGAGCAGCATTCTCCCAATGTTTTCCAAGCATCTCCCACTGACAGATATAAATAAAGCTCAAGTAAGCTGCTTCCCAAGATACTAGTCTTATATCTACAAAGGTTAAAAGTCTAAAAGAGAGAAAGATAGGTAGGAGGGAAATGTTAATACAGATTTAAAGAACTTCATAACTGCTTTACAAGCTTTATGGCATAGTGCCTTAGACTTTAAAAAAAAAAAAAAAAAAAAAGAAATCACAACCTCAACCTATGTAAGATAAGGACACGTAACACATTTTCGTCTTCATTGGCAGGTGTCCGACATGGATCTTTTTAAGAATCCTGATTTTTATTGCATGCTATTTGTAAATGGCAGGTACTTAGTACTAAAAGTCCTGGGTAAATCCTTCCTAAAATCAACCTGGATGAAATATAAACTGCAAAATAATCAGTATTTAGTAAGTTAATTCTTGGTTTACTTTATGGAATGAAAATGGTCCTATATTTTGAGGGGTGAATTACTGCACTCTAAGATTTTGATTCTGCAAGTGCCTTTGCCAGAAGAGCTCCGAAACCTTAGAGCTCCATGGGTAAGGAAAGCACTATCCATTTCAGCAGGAATCTGCTTGAAAAAAACTTGTGAAGTAGATTGCTTTGGACTGCTCTTTTAGCTTGAATTAGGAATGCACATTTTCGAGGGCTCTCCCCATTGCTCCTACTTCGGTGCCCATCACAAAGCTATCTTGGGGCGTACAGGCAGAATTTCTGCTAGATGAAGCCAAACCCAGAAGCTCTGCTCCAACCATGGCTGGACTTCAAGTCCACAGGGTAAGTTCCATCACTCCTTCTCACTGCCACAATGTGGAGACAGGGTCCTCAGCCCCTTGCCAGGTTGCTGCTGTTCCTGTTCATGTGGCAATGCCACATGAAGCCTGCGTGCCTACATTCACCTCCTCTCCTTAGGACGCAGGGAACGAGAGTATGGGAAGCTGGAGCCCAGAAGGACAATCCAGATCATGCGCAATGGACGCGTACAGGGCAAACCAGCATTTCACGTACAGGAATGGGGTAGGTGGGGCCTTGGAGATCTCACAGACTGATCCAGTAAAAATCCAGAGTAAGAGGTACTTCAGCCTTCCTCTTGGGTGGATTGCTTTTATTTCCAACTACTCTGTTCCAGCCAGGTCAGAGTGCTTCTGACTTGTTTCCTATCTGGAAATGCTAATCCTAATGCACGTGCTTCCAAATGCTATCCTCATGCAAATGTTGTGTGTGATAAGGGGACATTTTAGCTCTATTAATGCATTACATTCAGCTGTAGGCACAGAAACCTCTTCCAAAAAAATGAAGTATATACATTCTGCTGATGGAGATGTTGATAATTGTTCTATCTTTAACCAGCCGCAATGGTTGTTTTAACTACAGTTTCTGTTAAAGACTCTTCAAAATTGCTTAGCATTATCCACCACGTTAAAAAAGACTTCCTTGCTGGGAAATAGGACATGATTTTCAGCATGTCTCTTCTCGGATTCCACTGTTCTGCTAGGCAAAGCATCAGATGTCTGGCATCAAGTTGAGCCCTAAGGCACAATGTCCAGACAAGAAGTCATCAGACTCAGTAGCACTAACAGTTGTCTTGCAGAATTTCTTTTGGCGTTCAGGATAAGCTTTTTCCTTGATCTCTTTTCCTTTTTCTACACAAGTTTTTGCAGATTTTTAAAGCCAAATGGGACCATTTTGAGCATCTGTTTGGACTCTATATAAAAGAGACCCTAGAAGCTTATCTAGGAATTTCTAAATTTGGCCAAGTTACCTGTGGCTGAGATAGAGCAAACATCTGATATTGATCTGAAGATTTCTTGTGCTGGATCTTTCACCACATCCCATGGTAATCTCTTTCACTAGATAGGTACCTTTTTTATTTTATTTTATTTTTTCATGTATGACTAGTTTTTAGTTTGAACTTCATTGATTTCTGCTCCTAGACAGTACCTCTCTCAGGCCTCTGATTGCTTGCTTAAATACCCCTCTAGTGCCAAATGTAACAACCCTTGCCTATCCTTTGTTTAAATGGTTAAGTGTCAGATTTATTGTTCCAGGCCATGTGCCTCTTTATGAGCCACCTGTACATCTGATTATTCTTAACCACATAGACCCAAATGCTGTGAGGATATTTATGCTGCTAAAAGCACACAAACAAACTACATTCTGTCCCGAGAAAAACGTAAAAATTTGTCAGGAGACAAATGAGTTACACTATGAAATTTGCTATGGATTCTTAACTTCTGCTAAGTAAAATCATATGAAAGTGACATTTTAAGCAGCTATGTTAGCCAAGATACTAGTTTCACCTCTGTGTTGCTGCCTTTCACTGACAAGAGTTTGTCAAAAGTATAGATGTTCTGAAGAATTCATAAAAAGATGCAAGTCTCTATGAAATTATCACAGAACAGAAATATTCCTGCTAGCTTTTCATGAGGAATACGCACAGGCACTTTCAGGGTCTATTTATTAATTTTTTTTCTTAGTTACCCTTTATATTGAAATATAATAAATCTAAAAAATGTAGCTCGATTAGGTCTAGTACACAAAGCTCCTTCTTACAAGAAGTTCAGAATAAGGAACAGAGCTTTAAGAGCTTGGGGACATACTAGCTGGCAAGTACATATATGTGTGTGTGTGTGTGTATACATACAACCCCCCACAATTCTGAAAAAGTCTAGATATACTGATTCAAATACAAACACACTACATAAACTTAGGGAACTGAAATCCCTTCCTCAACTCTAGAAAGGCCATTGACACTTAGGCCCTTCACGCGTGCTTCAGTTTTTCATCATTATGAAACCCACCCATCTCCATGAGTTCACTAAAAAGTATCAAATCCTTTGGAAAGGCGGCACAGTCAGGCACAGGTTATGCTTTAGCGCAGTTTTCCCCCTCTTCTGGCACAAGCTTACAAAAGAACTGCAACTCTCAGTGTAGGAAGTCTTAGTACTTAAAAAATAAAAATAATTAAGAGACCGGTGTATATGAGGAGAACCTTTCATCTGTTCCCACCCCTGGGGAACAGAACTTTCCCTTTTGAGTAGTTTGTTCCACGGCTTGCAGTAAGGCAGGTCTGAGGTTGCTGCTGTCCTGAAAAACCTGTCCTCTGATTGCTGCTGCAAAGCACCAGAGGAATCTGATAGTATTTGTACTGTTCTTAAAGAAGTGTCCAAGGAAAGACAGACAAAGCTCACCCTCACGTTAGGTTCTCTTACCATGTTTCTTGGAAATAAAAAGGAAGAATCTAATTGTTAATTAAAAAAGAAGGGGGGGGGAGGGAAAGCATTGGGGAGGGAACAAGCTCTGAGAGTTTTGCTCAGAGCCTGTTTAAAAAACACATCTCCCTTCTAAGTTATGATTAGAGTGAAGACACGCAATGAGTCTGGTCTGACAAGGCGAGGGTTGCTGCTCTCTTAGCATTGCCTCTCAATAAGTGGGTCCTCCTTTGCTTTCATTCCCGTCAGGTAAAAAATTATTACCAATTCAAGTAATTTTCTCCCAACACATCTTTAAGCCTACACCCTTGCATCCCCTAACACAGGCGTACCTCAGCTTTAAGTCTGCTGACAGTGACGCTACTGCACCTACAGCATTTGCTCAGCTTTTGGTAGGTTTTATAACCATGCTGATCTCCGTGCCTCCCACCACTGCTAGCAATAAATGAACCAGTCAGGGAAGGTCTCTGCAAACCAGTCGCAGCAGTGATTAAGATGTAGACATACATATCTCCTCGCCCTTTAAATAGAAGGCTTAATTGGCGATGTGGATAGCAGCTTCCTAATGGACAGAAATTAAACTCCATTTAATTCCTGAGCAGACACTTCCAATGCACAAGGTTTACCACACATTTGGAGTGAGGAGGGAGGGGGGAAGGAAGGAGCCGCACACACAAGTCTCTCTACCTCTGACAATCACTGAGGAAAAGCAACATGAGGACCAGAATGGCATAAGTGTGGCAGGTGTGAATTGACCTGCACTGGCAAAGCTGTGAGCTGGGAAACTTGCAAATCACATGATTGTGCAATACTTGGCTCCAGTCAGTGCTATCATGTTCTTTATAAAAGAAAAAAAAAATATCTTAAAGACATGTACATCAAGTTAAGGGATTAACTGTCAAGTGACATTACTGAAACAGAGACAATATATTTCTTTATTGTTAATGAAATTCAGTTAAAAGTGAAGGAAGTGATAAAGAAAGTACTGTTTTGTAATGTATTTTACATAAGAACGTAATATAGAAAGGGAAGTGCAATTAAATCTTAATGTGGACTTTTTTATTTTTAGTTTATCATCTGGTTTACATTTTGAGCCCCTCTGCAGCAGTAAATTATGCTGGCATTTCGTAGGGAATAACTGCCATGTTAATTTAGTTTAATAAAATAACTGACAGAAAAGGGGAAAAAGAAGCAAGAAGAGACAGTACCCCCACACACACGCACTCCTTATCTTTAGCTAAGTATTCAAACGCTTTCTCTATGAATTGTCCGTGGTCCAACTCCAGCACCATGTAATAATACAATACATTACAACACAGTACAATACAATCTTGGGTTTCTGTAGCGCCCTTCGTGCAAGCATCCCAGGGTGCTTTACAATCATTATGAGTTAAAATTAAAACTGAAGCACATACAATTCCTAATAGAATAATTTTAAAAATGCTAAACAGAACAAATAACTTTTAAGTCTAGATTTAAAAGTCCCAACAGCCAGAGCTTTCCTTACTTCAATTGGCAATGAGATCCAAAGCTAGGGAGCAAAGCGACTAAAGGCTCTCTCATGTTATGTTAAAGGATCTCTCATGTTGTTTATACTTGTGCAGTACTCTACAGCCAACAATTTGCCAATAAGAAGGGGAAAGAAAAAAAAAAAAAAAGAGACTTATTCGCAATCTTGCTTTAAAGGACACTGGAGGAGTGGCTTGTTAACCCTCTAATAAAGTTATGGGGAAAAAAAAAAAAATCAGTGTTTGCACTTGGCCATGATTGCGTTAAGAAGTATGCAAGAAACATGAATGAATGAATGCAGATTTCTGTAGCAGTGCATTACTTGACTGTTTCTTAACCCACTGAACGTAAAAATAAAAAAAGCAGCGCATAGGGGTTTTTTATATATATATAAAGCAGAACATCATCACAAATATTTAAAAAGCGAGTTATTCTATAGAACATTCTCAGGACCACTGAGTCGAGTAGGGCTCAGTTCTACAACACGTGCACGTTTCAGAAGCAAAATGTATCAGAAGATAATGGGCCCTGTTCCTTTTTTGTTCCATCACTTCCCTAAAACTCGAAGTCCATATGATACAGATAATCATTCACATGACACAGTTCTCAAAATTGCTGAGATACAACCCCAAGTGGTTAGCACACAAAGTGGGGAGCACAGTTCCAAAAATGTTACTCTCTTAGAAACACATGAATTTTGTACTTTGTTCACAGGACAGCCTGGCAGAAGACAGCTACTTACATCCTCATACAGCTGACTTCAGGAGTGTAAAAGAAATAAAAACCAAAACAAAATACACTACTAGCACAACCCCTCTATTGGACTCCTCACTTTTTCAGAAGCAGAAACAAGGCCTCACGCAGCGCGGATACTAAGGAACACACTGATGCTGCAGAGTCCTCTGAAGTCAGAAACTGCATTTATTTGAGAAACAAGGTATATTCCCCTCCTCCCCACAGCAAGTCCAGGCCCCATAAGTGGGGCACCCTCATTATAGTTAATTCTAATGAAGAGGCAGAAGAAAATAGCTATGTTTTTTCTCTTTTAACAGGGCACTGCTCAGATAAAACAGCTGCAGACAGACAGCTAGAGCTTTAACACAGAGAGTTTAGGTCATCTAAAGAACATAAATCAATGATCAAAAGATCAAGTGATTGAAAGGCCGAGTATCCTGCCAATGTCCTCACACCACTCTACCAACACACGTATTTCATCTTCCCTGTCCCATCAACAATAGGCTCAGTACTGCCCATTCTATCTGGATGGCTAAAAAACATAGGCACAAATTTTAATAGTCAATTAAAAATGTTTTACAAATCCAGATACACGTCAGCTTGAAGAGACATCAGAGTGAATCCTCTCAAGCAACTGAGGGGTGGGTTGAAAGGCCCCACCTGCCAAAACCTGAGCCCAGGCCCTCAAGGATTTACTTCCTTGAAATAATTAATGACAACTTTAAAATCTGAGGTACAGTAACTTCTAAAGTAGAAAAGGAGCTGCATTCCTTGCTTAGGTTATTAATTATTGGGGGAGGGGAGGAGGAGAAGAGGAGAGAAGAGAATGAGAAGGAACAAAGAAATCCAAGGGACTTGATCTCAGGTCTGGGCAGGTAAGGTTGAAAGGGGAGGGCAAAAAACACCTTTCATTTTTGTAAAGCATCGGTTAAAAATGGCTCATAAAAAGCATGTATTTTGGCAACTCTTAATAGCTCATTCCTTGGTTATTTATAGGTCTGGAAATTTTAATTTTAGCAAATGCAACTTTTTTTGTTTGGGTTTCGGGGGGGGAGGGGGGGCGGGTCAGAAGAGCAGCGAGGAGGCGCGTGCGGATTTCTGTTGCACTGCTTATTTGCTATGACGGCCAGGTGCCTTCGGATCAGGTGAACTGAGAAACACTGATGTTCTGAGCAGGCTTTCTGTCTGGTGTCTCTGCCAGATCACATAAAATCTGCACAACATCTGCATAAAACAGCACGCAAACTCAGGGCAGGTTATCTGAAGAAAAAGGGAAGTATATGATCTATAGCATGCCCGTGTCAGACACAGGCAATTATTCACTACAGCACAGAAGTTTGATCAAAATGCAGTCAGGATGGCTATATTTATCACAAGTGCAAAACTATTCAGACTTCGGTATCATACCAGCACTTGTTTCTGTGCGTGCATACATCTCATGGAATGCAAGCGTATATTCCTCTAACTGAGAAAACACCATTCCCTCATCATCAAGAGCGAAATTATGTAAAAGACATTAAAGACATGGGGGGGTGGGGGTGCACACAAATATCTTCAAAAAAATTAAAACAGTAATGTGATATCTGTAAATGACTGTGCAAGTATCGCATTCTTTGGATATATTCCACAGAAATCTTGCATGTCCCCTACAAAATATTTTAAAAAATAACAAGTCATGAGATTTGAGATTCTACTATACATCAAGGCCTGGAATTTCTCATCTGTAACGCACTGACTATTGGTTGCCCTGACAGTCAGGCTAGACGCAAGCAGTTTCAAAGGATGACCAAAGGAAAAAAAAACCCTAAATTCCACAAACAACAAGAAAAAAAAAAACACAGCAAAAAAAACCCTTCGCATTCCAGGATACTAGGAGAGAAGCAAAAGGATCCCTTGCTTCAGAAGTGCTTTTGCAGTGTTTTGATAAAGTGCCTGTTTGTGAATACTGATGACAATCGTTTAGAGCATCTTTTTGTAGAAAATAAAAAAAAAATCAGGTGAGATAATACTAGTAGAAAAGTCAATGTCATTTGATCACTGCCATATTTTCAAAGCAGCGCCCAGATACTAATTAATCTGTATGATCTCTTCGTTTGGTAGGTGACTTCTTATCTTCCTTTCAAGGAAAAGGTTACAGGAACTCAAGATAAGGGGTACATCTAAATGTTCAAAAGCACACAGTGAGTTTGCTCCAGAATTATCAAAAGAATTTCCAGCCTTTTCTCAGGCCAATAGCCCATGTTGCTCTCCTCTCCCTCATAACAACTTATCTAACTATATATATATATAGAGAGAGAGAATAATACAATAGGGACAAAACAAAACAAAAACTATTCATATCAGCATAAACACTGTCAGTAGTATTTCAGTTATTTCAACTGTGGAAGTAATAAGAGACTTCTGTGCTAAAAAAGAAAACAGAACACAACTATGGAAGTGAAGTATGAAAATGCTAGGACTAAGGTCAAGTAGAGGCATGAAAGAACTAACATTACACAAATAAATGCAACAGGCCAGCCTGCCTGCCTGATCACTTTAGAGCAGCTCCCAACAGACTGGAGTAGAGTAGAGCTTCCGTGCAAGGGGCTGGAAATAAGCATTGATGGTAGAACAATTTCTTCACAACCCTTTGGAGACTGAAGAGCCAAAACAGGAGGGAAATGAGATCTAGGCCACTCGCAAGATGCACCAATTTAATGGAATGCACAAGATGGCCCAAAATTGAGCCTCAGATTAAATTCCAAGTTGCTTTCCCCATCAAAAGAGGTCTGGAGAGGAAGCAGAAATGAAGCGAGTCATGCGAATCAAATGCGAAAAGTCTTTCACCTGGCATCTGCGTATGCTGCTAGTCTCTAGCAATAAAATCTGCAAACCCAAGGTAAAGAATGAAAATACATACTGCAGCGCATAATTCAGAACAGGCTTGGCTTGTCCATACAAAGTTTGCAGCGTCCTTTTACCTTGCCTGCTTGTTAGCAAAAATGTGAGACTAAACCTCTAGACAGATGCCTGCAATTCCATGGCAATTCAGAGCCATGTATTTGATCCAGTCTGTGCCGAGCACTCCAAGTCATGTTGACAGGGATTCCCTGTGATGCAGGCTCATACACTGAGCAATAAACCTGGCCTTCAGGGGTGACCACAGAAGTCACAGAGCAAGACAATTACAGTAGCTTCAAAAGAGAGTATGTATTCAACTCTCCTAATGAAAGCAAGATTCACAGTGGTGCTTTAGCAAGGAAGGCATGAAGAGTTTAATCCTGTACACTTTCAAGGTTTTAGTTCGACAAGAAAGCAAATGGTAAAAAAACTATGACCAAAAAAAAAAAAAAACAAACCCAAAACCAAAACAAACTTCGGTAGATGATGCTGTTAAGTTTTCCAGATCCTATAATAAAGACAAACTGGATCTCAAAGTTTGTTTGCTCACATATTTTCAAGCTATTAAATATATGTGCACTACAAAAAATAGTTTGCTTGGGGTTTTTTTGGAGTACGTAGAATGTCAGTATTCTGAATAAACTTGAGTAATTTTTTAATACACAAAATGCAAGACTAATTATGAAAATACAGTAAATTTTAAGGATGATGGTTCTCAGTTTTCTGAGCGTAGACGGGGCTTCAGAAATGCCATGCATTGAGCACAGCAACTTGAATACTTTGTAACAAATCCTTCCATATCTACACCAAATAGAGTACTGCTAACGACAGTGACAGAAAACGATAACTACTCTCATTCTCAATTTGAGTCATCTCATCATGTGGTTAATAAATGATATCCATAACAGTGTTAATAAGTTATGGTACGGTGTCATTGCATTAGTTTGCATTCGTGATGAAGCACTTCACATGGCATTACCTATGCCCATGAAGTACATAACAGGAGACACCACTTCTCTGCTCTCAGAAGATCTCTCCCATGCTGGCATTTTGATGGACCTTCAAAGGAAGCATTGCCTCCTGACCTCTGCCTTGCCCTTACTTCTCACCTCTGTCGCTGCAGCACGCCACTGCAGGGCAATTCACAAACTTTAATACATTTAATAGAACGCAGACACTCTTAAATCGGTGTCCCTTCCATAGGAGAAATATACGATGAGTTATTTAGGCAAATACGGGAAGCACGCAGATCAGTTTAGTCATGTGAAAAGGACACAGTCAGATCAACGCGTCCTCCCTCAAGCTCCCGGAGGGAAATGGGAAGATTTAGACTGATGGGCTCTCGATCAACCGCTGTAACAGCTTGTTCTTCTAAAAGTTAAGAATAAATAAATGTATTTTAAGCTTAATGTGATTTGGTCTTTAAAGAAAGAAGAAAAGCAGAAGCTATTTACATTCTTGCAACCCAACTACTGCAGTGCCAGTGGAGACAGAGATGACAAAAGTAATAAGCATGCTTTTAACAACAGAAAGAAGCTCACAGCTTTAAATATATAGTTTTACAAATAAAGAAGTGCAAAACAGTAAATAAACAGCCCCAAATGAGAGTTCTGTAATCTGGGGTTTTGGTCATCTCAAGTGCTAACTTCAAGAGCTGTGATTAGGCAAGATGCTTTCTGTCCATTAAAATTATTATATAAAGATGCAGTATAGTTTAAAAATCAACTTTTTAAAAGAGTGTAATTATTGAATTGTCTCCAGTACCATAATACTGTCTCTAGTGAAGTATTCCTTTTAAAAACTTTTTTCTGCTTTACCACTGCATCACCTACATATATACAGAAGCTGCTACATGAAAAAAAATGTCCAAATAGAAATTAAATATCCCATCTCGATAGAATTTACTTGCTTTCTATCAGTATCAATTAAAACACAGCACTATTAGATTAAAACGGAGAAAAATCCCAAATTACCTGCAGCCTCCATAAGCCAGCAGTGCAAAACCTCACATGCTTTTATAGTAGGTATGTACAAGATAACTTTGCAGACCTATTACTGGAATGGTTTGCAACCAGTGAAGATAATTTTGATTATTTCCACTTCAAAACTTCCTATATTGGAGCCACATCACTGAAAACAGTCTAGCCATAAGGGGAAAAAAAAGTGATGGGAAAACAACCTGCTAATATATCCACTGGAAAGACAAAGAGAGTAGTCCTCTATAGATTAACTGAAGTCTTTCAGAGACAAAGACTCCAATATTCTGAGCAAACAAAATAAAATTCCCATAAAAATCCCAAGACTTCCTTAATTTCCTTTTCCCCCTCCCTGCAACTAGCATAATTTATTTGTATACTGGATTTGTCTCCACTGCACCACAACAAAATGCATTTTAAAATTTAAAAGGTAAAAATAAATATGATGTTCCCACCACAGCCATCACTGGACACAGTACTGCATAGAAAAAACAAGTTGCGCCTTCACAGTTATTTCACAAAAGAATGACAAAAAGAACAATAAAACTAGGACTCGAGGAAAGCATCAGTTCAATTTTTAGCAATGTATAAATTGATGTTTCATTTTTGTTTAGGTATATTTTGATTAGAACTAATAAATGACTGATTTTCCTTTGGTTGTTTGCAACAACAGCACATCATCCAAAGAGCTTTATTCTTTATTCCCTGCTCATATAGCATGCCGAAGACTGTCTCATTTTATGAATTAGCATTTAAAACTACTGTAGGTTATCTAACAAGCATTCAGACTCAATAGTACTTTTGACAGCAGTAAGTAAAGAGCCTTTTAACATCTTGAACACATGTGCTTGAAAAAAGTAGTTGCATCAAAGCAGTTCAAAGACTGAAGACAAAAACCAGTTAAAATCCAGTTTGCTGTGAGACAATTTTAGTGTGGTGTAAACAACCTTTCACGACTCCCCATGGGAAACATTGTAAGACTACGTTCAAAATGAATCAGGCATATTTATAAAGATCACGAAGTGGTCAAATGAATTTGCATTTTTGGCAGATTCACTCCACGGGTACTACTTGCTACAGTCTGTAGAAATCTCAAATCTCACATCAGCGTTGCCTATAGTGCTTTATTATTTATTACATGTTATGCTAAGTACCTGTGAAAGGGGACATTCCTTGGCCAATGAACTCTGGTTCATATCCTTCAGTAAGTCCTTCAGAGCATTTCTTACTGTTGTGTGAGACCATTGTTCAGGAGGCAAGTCTTCTAGTTTAGGGCAACTATTTGAAACACAGATTAGAAAAGGGATTATTACAAGATTGCATCCTGCTGCAGAACATTCCTTTAAGACAGACAGATTTCATTTTGCGCATCAAGCAGATGCATCTGGAGATTGCTCTCGGTCTCCTGATTGTTCCGATTAGTTAATTACTTTATACAACACATCTGCTGTATTGATGCATGAATTATACATCAGCTGCATGTGGCGACTATTTTTTCATGTTACTTCTACCTTCCTGCTCTGATGCGCTTGGTAAAACAATTTAAGGTGTAATGCTTTCTCACGACTGATCATGAAAAGCATTAATATATTAACCATTTTTTTCTTTTTTGTTACCATGAAATTTAAGAACCTAGATAGCAACAATAAGTGTGAGCAAGTCATTCTTTTACAAAATGCACACAGATGGTACTGTTCATGATATGCAAAAATATTTTTCTCTTAAGTAAACTTTATGTAAAATGCCTTCTTGTAATGCATCATTTAATTGACTAAAATGCAATATAGTTTTAATGAGATATCCAAAGAAAATCTATGTATCAGAGCTATAAAAGTTTCCTGCAATAGTATACTGTAAGTTAAAGAAGAATTAGAGTAACTAAAAAGGAATTTAGATAAGCCTTTGTGCTTTGAGCAGACAGCACAGTGGGAATTAAATACAAGCAATATTAACAGTAAGAGCAGACAAGTAACAGTTCACGTCCCAGAACTGGTATGCAGCTTACCTGTGTAACTGGATTTTCAGTGTGACCACATGATACACATCTTGCAGCATGTCTGCTACTGTAGCATCAGGGGCATCTGTCACATAGGAGAGTGGAACTGGATTCCACTTCCCAACCTGGATAAGCCCTGTGGGATTTTTGTTTTTTGACAGGAGGGGGAGTGGGCAAGAAAGACAGGAAAAATTGAAAAAAGTAATTTACCTGTTAATTCCTAGGGGCAAAAGAAATCTCTGACTTTAACAAGATCACCACCTTTGTTTCTAGCCTCTTAAATCCGGCAAAACAAAAGACCACCACCACCCAAAACCCCCACCCACACACTACCAAGGATATGTGTTATCTATATTATGAAATTATACAAATGCATTACAGTAGAGATTTTTAATATGTATATAAGTGTATTTTCCTAAGTTCCCATGAATTCAACAGGACACGATATAATAGTTAGCATCCCTCTTAATAAATTAGAAAGGATTTTGCAATGCAAGGACTGTGTACATAAAAACCCCACAACTTTGCAGTCTATAAAATCATCAGGAACAAAATACAAGAAACAGAGCTGGATATTCAGTCATAAATGCAAGTTGACTCTCAACAGTCCATCTGCTCAAATATGCTTTACACTTCCTTGTGGATCCTCAGTGGAGCAGATTATTAAGGTCAATAAGCATACTAATGATTCAGTCAAAGTCTTTTTTTTTCTTTAAACAAAAACACAAAAAAAAAAAAAACACCAAAAAAAACACCCAACCAAAGAAAAAGAATTTACCTCCACATTCCCCATGAACAAAACATGTACTAACTAAACAAAATACATTAAGGAAAAAAGAAATCAGAGATAGAATCTGCAAGAAGTTTAAGTAGTAAAACCTGCATCACATTCCTGAAGGAAATCCTGCCCCTCCCCCAAGACCACACAAAAAACATAATTCATCGTACAATTTCATAATCTTATTTACCTTTTGCTTGGGCAGCAGAGCTGTGAGAATATCCAAGTGATAGCAATGCCATTTCAATCAGTTGGTTGAAAAGCATATCCTTCCTCACCAACACAAATTCTGCATGCTCCTCCTTTGAATCATATTCAATGGCATTTTCATAATGTTCCACTACACAGAAAACTGGAAGCATACTTCCTATAAAAAAAAAATTAAATTTAACGTATTAAACTTGAGTTATAGTAGAGTAGGTGGGTCTATACAGCATTATGTAAATAAAACCTGTACGAACAGGCACAGGAAGCATCAAGAATCATCACAAATATTTGATAAACATATTCCCCAAGTCCTTTCCCCTCACCCTCCCTAAAAAACAGAAAGTTCTACAAAACATACATCTCTGAAAAGCAGAAATGCCAATTTATCTCGCTTGATCAGATAGAGATTTAAAGAATTACCTTCTATAGAAATAACAAGGTTGACTGAAGAGAAGTTGATTCTCTCTGTCCTGCCTGATTTGTTGTGAGTAGCAGGCAGCATGAGAACCTAAATACATACTGCAGATGTCTTCACTGTAAGCCATTTTAGTACCAGCTACATAATTTTGTGCGTTAACATTAAAACTTTCTTAGCCCTGCCAAAAATATTTAATTGCCTTCAACATCAACAACAAATCACCTTGTGTGTCATACATTCACTCTGAAAAGAGTACACAAGGAAACAAGGCAAAAGTTAACACTAATTCGTGCTTCATTCACTGAGTGCACTTGAGCACTACTTTCACTCGCATCTTTAAGAATCAAATCATGATTTCAATGCCATTTTAAGAAGCGTACCTGCAGTTCACGCTTTTTTTGTTGTTGTTGCTGCTGCTGTTGTTGCCTCCTGCCCTTTACATTCCACTTTCTGGTATCCACTGCTATTTTGATATGCCTGAAAGTAATTACTAATTTCCAGTTTTGTAGCATCACACGACAAACCCTTCCCTATGTTGCACAGAATATTAAGCAAATAACCTTTTTCCTTTCCTTTTGCCTTTTTTTTTTAGTTGTTGTTTTCATTTTTTTCCCCTCCCTTTTGACAACAGACAGAGAAGTAACAAATGACTTGAGTTGTTTTGGGGACAAAGTCTCTCCCAGCAATCAGATTCCTAGACCTTGTGAAAACCCCTCCCAGCCTCCCAGCCGGACACCGATGACACGATGACCTCGGACCCGCCGTTTTAGGCCCCGGTCCTGTCTCACTGGCTCCAGCAGCACAGGTTAGGATCTCTTAATGATGGAAAGCAAAAGGGTTAAAAGCAGATGTACAGAACTGTCTTATGGCAGCCTGCCAGAGGGGTATCATCTTTAGCATAAATGATGACAAGGGTTATTTTAACAGGGCACCCAGGAACTCCAATTAGTCCTACAATGTTAATGCCTCTATAACCACTGCCCTCTGGACTTACGGAAACCTCCTAACCTGCTAAGGTGCACCAGACGTGCTGTAGTCTGAAAAGAAGATTTACTCTTGACAACAGATAAATGCTTTAAGACCGAGACTGTTGACTTGTGCTCTAATGTATAGCGAAAAATCACGATAAAAAAAGATACCTCTTAAGCACGTATATTTAAACTACATCTGTTCACCAGAGAGTCAATCCCTGGCAAACAAACCCCTTCAGGCTTGCTTGGAAAAGCTCACAAACTCACTCCAGTTTGCCCAATAGGCTCAGCATGAAAGACAAGACTAAAAGCTTGCCAATATTTATGTAGTGCAGGAAGGAGCTTTTTTTTTTTTTTTTTTGTCCTGTTTTTTCAAAACCTAAGTGAGCCTGGTCAGGAAGGGAGAGAAGACCAAAGCAAAAACAGTACATGCAAATTGGCGATTTCTTCATTGGTTTTAATTAAGCTGTGGAGAGCTTTCTAAAGCACACACACGCTTCATCTGCAAAAAGGTGGTGCGGGTGTTTCCCCCCCCCCCCCCCCCCCTTCCAGGCTCTCACAATTGATGTTTGACCTACTACCATCTGACTCAGAGTAAGGGTTCAAAATTCTTAAGTAGTTTCACAGTTAATACCTGAAGATGAAGTGTAAACAAAGCTTCATTTTAACAAACAGTGCAGATACACTCAAAAACAGCTAAAGCTTATTTGTTTTTCCCCTTATCAGTTCCTACAAATTAAGCCATGATCAGACACAAAACTAGCAACGCACAGGTACTTAGCTGCATATCAGCACACTTTTTGCCAGGGACACAGTCTCTTGAGTTGCAGCATTCTGGAAAATGTGGTACTTTAAACAACACGGGAGAACGTTCTGGCCAAATTGTGATGTACAGCGTAGATTATCAGAGGTGGATCCTGGTAGTGCGACACAGGTATCATCTGACTACAAATCAAGCCACTAAATCTTTTAGCAAACTGTCACTAGTGTCCTTCTGTTAATGTGAAAAATGTTATACAGGAGAGCACAATCTCAGCTGGCTGATCACTCCTGCTAGTACTTGGCAAGACTTCCAAGTGCAGCAACTTCATAACCTTCTAGTATTAAAGGGGAGAGCATTGGTCAGTGCTTGCTGCTAAAAATACAGAATGATTTAAACCTGAAGGCAGTGTTAGAGCTTTTGCTGAAGGTTTACGAGTCTGTGTAAACAGCACGTCTGCCATAAGGAGCAGTGAAGTCTGTAGAATCCTTGTCTAAAACTGTCCTGGCATTAAAGTTTGCTGTGCAAATATCACATAATACCAGAGACAGCTGAAATCTCCTATTTAGGAATTTATGGAACTTATATGTTTGCAGGCGTCAGAAAGTCCTTTTTATATAGCCCCACTGCTTCACTGTACAATGTTAATGCACTCTGCTTGAAAAGCCATAATAAATTATATTTTTAATGCTCTTACCCTGGCTTTCTTAAGATGCATACATTCTTGGCAAACAATCAATAAATAGGGTAATCATGAGCAGAGGCCAAAGAATTTGCTGAAGTGCTGTTTTTCCATTTTTAATAGATAAAGATCTAACAATACGGACTGCTGTGTCTGTTCATTTCAGGATCAATATATTCTTTGTTTTCACCAAACCAAGGAAAAAATAAATGATTGTACGATAAATGTTATGCATCAGACACAATGAAATTCCTCTGCCTTCTAACTTTGTGCATTTAATAGTCTTGGTTGCATTTTGCACTTTGCTTAGCAAATGCAAGAAAAATCTGGACTATAAACATACACCGATTATACTAAGGAAAGTAGAGGCTGTTTTAAAACAAATGCCAAATTACTTGCAGCGTATTTTGATTTAAATTAGCAAGCCTGCAGGACATGGTCAAAAAGACTTACACATTTTGAGAAGCAAAATTTATAGATAATCATCCATTAAAAGTATTTTCAGTGCAAACAAAAGCCATCCATATATAAACATCAATGATTCTAAATGTGCCTTTTCCTTGTGTAAATGTCTAATTACAGCAAACCAGCCACTGAAAAATATGACACCCAAGTTGTTCATTGTTCAATAATGAATTGTACTTAAGAAAATAAACTGCAAAGATTGACATCATAAATGACTTTTCCAATGTGATACCTAAAGATTTACACTCCCTCCTTTAAATCAACTTGCAACTGTTATGGAAATACTACTGCCCTTCCAAGCTTGGACCATCATTAAGAGGGAAGGCGAGAATTTGTTTTGGGGGTTCGGTATTTACTCTTAGATATTTTTGCGTTTCCTAGCCCAACACCTACTCAAAGAATTAATGCATTACATTACTTCTATTTCAATGTAGGAATTTGCTTTAATCAGGGCAGCTAGCCTTTACCTTAACAAAAATCAGACTCCACCCTGTAAAGCAAGATGCTCCACCCAAGCATGAAGCTTACATTTCCCAAATGTGATTTATATCAGAGTTGGGAATATATAGTATTTTAGAATGGAGATTTAATCCTGAAATATAAATGAAGTAGAGTCTGCAAAAGTATGCTTTTCCCCCAAAAATATTATCATCCATATTTCTCCAATGCAGAATTATCAAAAGTGTTACCTTTTCTAATATTAGTTTTCATCAGGTGTCCAGAGTGTTTTAAAGGCACTCCTTGCATTTTAGTTCCTGTACTTCCAAGTCTTCCTCTTCCTAATGGGCTCCCATTCTGTTCCAAGCGCGCAATTTTGGCTGGTGGACCCTTCGGATCGCTTACATTGTTAGACATTTCTGAATGTTCTTTCCCCTGAGTTGCCTCGTTCAAATGATCCATACTCAGTCCCGCCTCTAAAGATCACCTGCCATGATTCAAAAAAAAAAATATATGTTGTACACGTGTGCGCATATGTATACGTATACAGCCTGCACATGTACAGAGATATATATATATGTATCATAAGCTCACAAAGAAGAATAAATAACTATTTTAACTGGAAAGAAGATGCCTTTTTTAAAAGAAACAAACTTACTCTCCAAAAATGACCTCATACCCCAGTTTACAGAGAGATCGCATCATAATCGGGTGGAATTATTTCTTAAAAGCCAACTAGAGTACCCTTTAAAAAAAAAATAATCTTCAGAGATACTCTATTAAATCTGAGAGAGACTAAGACTCATCTAAACAATGATGATTGTCAAGGTATGTGCTCCAACACAGCTATTGTTACAAATCTCACAGAAAGGTCTGTTATTAATCCCGGGTGGTTTTAATATGTTAAGAGGAAGAGAGAGAAAGAAAAAGATTCTAGTGAGATATTTCTCAATCTATTTGATTAAAAAAAATGGATGCACAGCAATAGAGAGACTGTTAAAACTTTAGTTGAGGGAGCAACAGATTTATCAGAGATGTAGGAAATTGTTCATTTACAATTCCTTCTCCCCCCCCCCCCCCCCCCCCCCCCTTAAAAATAGAAGTTAGAGGATAATTTAACTTCGGAAACCAGTGGCGGGATATGGTTGCTTTTGAGTTTCCTAACCAATGCTATACAAAGAGTTTATCAACTTTGCAAAGTTAAAAATATGTCTGTGAAATTTTTCAGATGTTAAGCTTTAAGTGTTAAATGGAGTGATGTATTGAATTAAAAAAAATAATTGAGAAGAGCAGATAGCATCTCACAAAACATAATGCTGGGAAAAAACCCACAATTTCTACAGCACTTTTGAAGCCCTTAAATATATTTAAAAAAAAAAAATACCAACCAAACCTGGGGGATGATCGCTTACGTGTTGGCACAGCTATTTGAAACCAAAATCCAGCAGTATTTTCAATAGCAAATTAAGGAAAGCTATATGTTAGCATGCTTATATTACCCTTTTTATAAACTTTTTAAACCTCCGTCCATGAATAATGATTCCAGTTAAATCACTAAAAATCTCCCAAGCCTAGAACATAATGGATTAAGTTTAGAGGATTTTTGTCTCTCATCAGAATCTGTTTTGCTAATTATACTAAAAAACCCAAACAAACAAACACACACACCACACACACCCCCAAAAAAAATATCTGTTGCTGAGAACTGAGACATCTTTCTGGTTATGATTTCATTCCTCAATACTGTTTCATCCTACTTTCTCTAACTGAGAAAGGTGTGACTACACTGGCAATTATGTTATGTATATAATATAATGACTAAGGACAGGTGACTAGACATAAGTTTATGAACTAATATTTACATTAGCAAGTAAAAATACTAATACTGGGGAAGTCACATTTAGAAAGACTGGTGCGAATCTGATAATTGCTACTTTCTTTCAGTTGCCTAGTAATTCAATACATTTTCTGACATTTCATAGCAAAGCTATTAAAGCCTACACATCTTAGGTTTTTTTTTAATATATTTCTCTGTCATCGGTATATATGCCAATGACAATTCTGTAAACTATTTTTTTCTTGTTTGAATATCACGCTGCTTTTCCCCGATATGGTGAAGAAAGAGGTAATATATTAATCCGAACATTTACAAGCAACCTCAAGAATGCCACTGAATAGCTGAAGTTCAGAAAATCATTTTCCCTTATGCTGTAAGGTGACAGGCTAAGGTTTACCATTCATCTTGATCCCCCACCTGTTTTAGGTTGTGTGTCTCAATAACAGTAAACGTGCCTATTTTAGCCACTTTTCGAAAAGATTTTTTTTTCGTTGTTTACTGTGTTAACTGCAGCCTAAGCAAAGAATTACAGATTCAAATCATTAACATCTTCCGATGTTTCTGACGATGCTAACACGCTATAAAGCTGCTTTTCCGAGACTGGCCTCTCTCAAGAATAAGAATGTTAACAAAAAAGAGGAAAAAAGGGGGAGCGGGGGGAAGAGTAAAACCAAACCAAACAAAAATGCCTCAAACAAGAAAATCCTTATCACTTTTGGCAACTTCAGAAGTACTCTAAGGCACTGAGATTCTTTGCTACAAAAAGTATCTAGTCATCATGAGTCAGAATCGCACTACATCATGTACAGTGAATAAAAGTGATAGAACGCAGTTAAGTTAATGCACTGACTACAACCAAAACATCAAATGGGTCATTTTCGCTTGGCCCGAGAATACCCACCCATCGGCATCCTTTCACCGCTTAGTCATCTTGTAAAAAGCTTTATGTTACAAAGCAAAATTACATGCACATAAAACACCTAATTTACTCATTTAAACTCCATGCCCAAGGCTAAAGTTCACTGAAACCTCAGTTTGGAATAGTGATGAGCAACAACCAGCGTGGCCTGCCCAGGGAGAGGGTTGCAGAGAGGGAACTATCATCTCCGCCGGTTCCAGGCCAAGAGTTTCCCTGGGTTTCGCGTTTAGGCATCTCTCACAACTACAAGTTTTCATCACAGGCATTGAGAGAAGAGCACAATTTCAAGGCACAGTTTCCCAGAGACAGCGTACACACGTACGGGCACACCGCGCAATTTCTGAATGAGAGTCGGTGCGGTATCTCCTTTTGTCGCGACGTAACGCCACCGGTATTATATTATTTCTTTCTCTCCTCCTGAATCAGCCCCCTCCCCATGCCTTTCCCCTCCTCTTCCCTCCCTCCCTCCCCCATAAAAACCCATAATCACATTTGAGAGAGGCTCCGCACTTATCCGTTCCATATGGCTCTCACAATCCAGGCCAAGCTTTCCCTGTGACCTTTTAAAGAGACAAAGAAGCAAAGTACTTATCTAGAAACAGAAACACTGCAGTTTTCTGAGTGAAATTAGCAAAACCGACCCGAAACTCACCACTTCAAAACTTGACAGCATATAAATAACAAAAACAAAGGAGGTTTCCTTTGCAGCCCGGGTTCTTGAAGAGGAAGAAGTTCAAGACTGATGTTTTCTAGGTCCCCCCCTTTTTGGAGGGGGGGGAGAGGGGGGGCAGCAGACCTGAGGACTACTTCCCCTAATATCCCCTTATTTTTTCTTTTTTTTCTTGTTGCTATTTTCCTCTAGGCGGGGAGGGGCAAAAATAGATAGCGAGAAACAGAGTAGCCATGAGCAAAACCGGCAATGGACAAAAAATACAGATTAAATGTCTTTTGAGAAAGCCAGTTTTCGAGGTTTAGCAACGGAAGGAGCTGAAGATCAAATTGATCAGACAAGTGTAACGCTCAAAACAAGGAATTCATAACAATAATAAATAATAATAATAATAAAATAAAGTAGCAGGTTTAAATGGAGGTGGAGGGTGAATTAAGTCTAGCTATCCTTTCAAAAATAAAACCAATGCGTACAAAAGCAAGTGAGAAAGGGGGGTGTTAAGAAAAAAAAAATAAAAATAAAAAAAAAGGCAGCTTTTCTATCCAGTGTGAAGAGCAGAAAGTCTACTTCTAGGTTGTCACTTACACTATTATTCTCCAATAGGCACCCAGAGGAGCTGCACACACAGAAGGCGCCCGCTCCCCTCCCCCTCCGCAAAAATACACACCGTAACAGCCCCCAAACTTTCTGCGGAAACCTCAGCCCCAGAGATCGCTACTGAAGATTAAAAAAAAAAAAAAAAAAAAAAAAGTGCAGAGAAAACTGCAGGAAAAGGCACTAAAATGCCACTTTTAATCTCGCCTTTGCGGTCCGGGGAGGGGAGGGGGGGGGGGGGAAAAAGGCAGAGAGGACCTGTCTCCTCTCATTTACCGGGGGCTGTTGTGCGAGTGAGGGGGGAGAAAGGGAGCGAGAGAGGAGGGGAGAGAGAAAAAGAACAGAGGGGAGGAAGGAAACACACACAACAAGGCACACCACCACCACTACAAAAAGTGACGAGGTTTCACTCCCTCCGAGTCCAAAACCGGGAGAAATTATAATGAAAAAAAAAAAAAAATATCCCAAACCTCTCTATTAAAAAACAAAAAACCCCAAACAAATAAAAAAACCCACCAAAACACAAAAAACTGGTTCTGCTTCTGCAAAGAAGAAAAAAAAAAAAAAAAAAAAAAAAGGAAAATCTGGGAACTCCGAGAAGAGTTGCTCACAAGAAGGGGTAAAAAATACAAAATAGAAAGGTTGCAAAAAGCCAACAACAACAAAAACCAAGCCAGCAAAAACCCAATAATAATTGAAAAAGAATAATAATGGTAGGCTTTGTTTTTTTGTCTTTTTTTTTTTTTTTTTTTAATTCTCGTTTCCCCTGGCTGGCCGAGTATGGTTGTTATTTAGGCCGGTTTGGTGGTTGTTGCTGGATGTTACATGGATATACGTGTGTGTGTGTGTGTGTGTGTGTGTGTGTGTGTGTCCCCGGACGGAGCTGCCTTGCTCTGCTCTCTCCCCCCCTCCTCTCGCTCTCTCCCTCTCTCTCTGTTTCTGTCCCCATTAAATTATTACTTGACTCATCACTACTCCTCCTCCTCCTGCTGCTGCCGCCGCCGTCCCCTGCTCACAGCCTCCTCTCCTCCTCTCCGCTACCGCTCGCTGCCGCTGCTGCCGCTGCCGCTGCTTCTTCTTCCTCCTCCTCATTTTAATACAAAATAACACCGAGGCCACCGGCTTTTTTTTTTTTTTTTTTTTTTTTTTTTTTTTTTTTACAGCCCGAGACGGGAGGAGGACGCAGCCTCCCTGCTGCTGCCCGGAGCCCTTCCCCGGCGGCCCCGGATCATCCGACGCGTCCTGGGAGAGAGAGAGAAAGTGGCAGAGGAGGAGGAGGAGGAGGAGGTGGTGAAGGAGAGAGGCGGGGGGGGAGGGGAGGTCGGCGGAGCGGGGGGGGGGGGGGGGGGAAGCGGGGGGGTCGGGAGAGGAGAGGTGGCAAGGGGGACCGCAAGAAGGCGCGGGGAGGGGGCGCCGGGCCGGGGGGGCGGCCGCCGCCGGTAGGTGCGCGGGGGGGCCGGGGGAAGAGGGCGTGCGGCTTCCGGGCGCGCACGAATTTGCAGCCAGCTGGGTGCGGGTGAGGCGGCCCTGGCTGCGCCGCGCACAATGCCCGCCGCTCCGCGCGCCCCGCGCCGGCCGCGCGCCCCCTGCGCGCACGCACGCACATGGCAGATGGGGCCTGCGGCGGAGGGGGCGAGCCGGCGGCAGCGCGGAGTGAGGGGGACCGGGGGGGTGGCGAGGGGAAAGGGGGAGGGGGGGGGAGGAGGAGGAGGAGGAGGAGGAGGGGCGGGGGTGAAGGCTGAACAATATCCTGCCGGCGTGCCGAGCGCGCCGCGCCCGCGCAACCCCCGCCCCTCGGCGCAGAGACTGCGCGGGCCGTGCCGCGGCGGGCAGGTGCACGGCGGAGGCGGCGCGTTGCCCGGCCGGTGTCCGCGCCGGGGCCGGCGGGGGGGCCCGGGGCGCTCGGCCCCGCGCTGCCGCAGGTGGGGGCGCGGCGCGCCGCGGGGGCAGCCCCGGGCCGCCTGGGGGGCGAGGGCCGCCCGCCCCTGGCAGCGCGGAGGGGAAGGCGCAGCACAGGGCGCGCTGCCGGGCGGCGGCGGGGGCCGGGCGGCGCAGCCCCCGTTCCGCGCAGGGCACCGGCCGCCAGCCCCGGCGGGGTGAGGCGGGGGGCGCCGGGGCTGACCACGTCGTGCGGCCGCGCACCCCGCGGTGGGCGCAGTAAGTCGCTCCGTGCTCCTGCGGTGAGGTGCTGCGGGCCCGCCGCGCCGCGGGACGCTACGGGGCGGACCCCGTGTCGCCTCTGCGGAGCGGGACCGACAGCCGCCTCTGGAAGGGGAACGCTGGAAGGTGCAAACGTATTGACAGAATAAATAAGTGCCAGACAGACATGACTTTTTCCCGTCATGCACTTGGGGGGGGAAAAAGTAACCCAACTAGACAAACTTGAAAGCAACAAGTTTGTACAAGCTACGAGATAAGCAAAAAATTAAACTTCTTTATTGATAAAATGAACAGTGTTTGAATATGCTACGTCGAAAAGGAAAGTTGCGTCAGCGACCAAAGGAAACGTGAATTATTGCACAGATAGGTAACGAAAATATTTGGGATAGTAACTTTTTAAAAAAATAAACAAACCACCAACAAAACCCAAATACACACACACCCCCCCATACCGAACTGCACACACAAACTTGAAGCAGCAGCAAGAGTAGGCAAGTGAGGAGGCTAATACTGGTTCTTTAATACACAAAACAGTGTGGCCTCTGAACAAAGAAAAGGTGAATCAATAAATCTATGAAGAGCAAAATCATCGCTACACGCATATCACTATAAAAGAAGAGGATTGCATTGAGGCTAGGTAAAGAAACAAGCTGACGTTTACCAAAATGAGCACAAACAGCGTACAGGGCATGCAGGAAACAGAAAATGGTAATAGGGTGAAATACATGAAATATTTATCATATTCAGCAATGCA
This sequence comes from Falco punctatus, assembly GCF_963210335.1. Lineage (NCBI taxonomy): Eukaryota > Metazoa > Chordata > Aves > Falconiformes > Falconidae > Falco > Falco punctatus. Next base: position 106,905,010 of record NC_137583.1, on the reverse strand, counting down.
CAAAATAGATTATAATCTCAGAAGCAAAGAAATGCGGCGCTTGAAAATGAATGTGTTACATAATGCTATTATTCACAGCGGAGCAAGTGGAGGTGGCGCACAGAGGAAACGTGAAAAGTTGTGCCTGGGTGGCATGTCCTGAGAAAGGTTACTAATACTGTTACCGAGAGTGCGGAGAAGGAAAAAAGAAAACCAACCAAGAAACATGTCTCACAAAGAAAAACAAGGGAAAATGTAGATGACATCTTCCATAACATATGATGAAGGGATAACTGTCTGGTGGGTTGTTTATTTAGAAACCAATCTTTTTTCCAACAAGACTGATTATTATTCAGTCCCTCTAAAGGGGGGGTGGGGGGGGGTGCGCGCGGAAAAAGAGAATTATTATTTCCCAATACGTTTGAATACTTGGAGGAAAAACGGTGTTAAATTACTTGAATTCAAACTTTGCGGGCACAATGGAAAACACCAACATTGTATCCCTTGTCGTCCTTCTCTGGAAAGGGTGATACAGTGAACCTGAGCAGTGAGCAAGGCTGACCACTAAAGAGAATCGTGAAGGGTGAGCGTTTCAGCTGGCAGTATGCTGCCTGCAGTGTGATGGGAGAAAAGGACGTTCAAGATAATTTGAGAAATGCAGAGCTGATTAGAATTAGAGCAGATATTTAGAAATATGATTTGGAACAAGATTTGGGACTAAACCACCAGCGATTACAGGGTATGGCAATAACAAAAAAAAACAGAAGAACAACAACAAAAGATTAAAATCTGTTCTAAAATAACTCGCTTTGGTGTTCATAAACCATTCCCTTCATGGTCAAAAAAAGCCCTTAAAATGTCCAGATTAAAACAAAGTGATTAATCTAAAAAGCAGAGACAGTGAATTAAAGGAGCAGGGAGATAACAATCTGATAATACAGGAGCACAGAAGGCCTAATAATGATATTATTACGCACACTAACCAAACACTGACAAACAAATATTCTGTTAATTATATAATCATGCATATGCTTCCTATGCTTGAGATAAATGATAATGGAATATAACTCTCTTCTTGAAACTGCATGTATGTACTAAACCCTATAAACTCCCTACAACATGGATTAATCTAATTCCCATATATCGCTTATGCCTGGCAAAGTATTTACTACAGACTTGGAAGGCTCAGCGTGGAACCCTTGCTTTGACTAGAAAGTACGAATTACTGAAGGCTGCTACGTCTTGACGTATAGACAACCATCAGATATCTCTTATCAATACCAAACTACTTGGAATCAATTCAAGATACAGATATCTGATTTTACATTTGTCCTATTCCAATTTGCACTTCACTGTGTCAACTTTGATATTAAAATGTTCCACTAGAATAAAGAGATTTATAATAAAAACATATATAAAGAACAGAAGATGAATAGATATTGTCATGGATACATACGCAGGCAATCATTTAAACACGCAGCAATAGTAACATCACATTTTTCATAACTTCTAGTCAACATACAGCAGACAAATATATGCTTAATAAAGCTTATTAATCCTTAATAAAGTTGTTGCACTGTGTTTATGATACGAACATGCATTTTGCACCAGGTTGTGTTGAAATAAGACAAATACTTAAAAAGTTGGACTGTGTTTTTTCAACCCCCTGGTGAATTAACTCCTGAGTAGCAGTCTCAGTAGCTGAAAAGCAAAACAAATTCTCCAGTGTGGCAGGCCGCCTCGGTGCTTCCTAAGGTCTCTATTCCAATCTTTCCTTGTTCAAAATAAATGAGGAAATACGGGCCCAAATCTTGAGGCTTGGCTTTTGTGCAATGCAAACAGAAATGACCTGGCAGCAAAGCAAAACCAGCATGGCTGTGTATTCTCTTTTATCAGATTTCTTTGGGGAGATCAGGCTGATTGGGTTTTATACATACGTACTTCTGACAACTCTGTGGCCATTCGGGCAACTTGTAAGCACCAGCCCATGCTGGAGGTGATGCAGAGCTGTGCAGCGGCAGCAGGACTGCTGGGAAACTCACTTCAGTGGGGATTTGAATGCATTTTCCCCACTGCGAGGGGCGATGCGTGCACATTTATGGCTAATGGTAACTGCTGGACAGCAAAGCAATGAAAATACCAATCCACGGCTTCCTGAAGGTAAACACCTACGGCTAAAAGGTGGATGGCTTCCCGATGGGCTTGCGCCTAATTGCCGCATGGGTTAGACAGAATTGTGTGTGAAGGGGCATGCACCCTACCGCGCAAGCCTCAGCGTAGTCACCGCTGCAGTGCGGATGCAGTCCCCTGGCCCTACAACTTCTGCACCTCTGAAGTTGTTTTTCATTCGCCTCTGACTGACTTCCCCTCCATTTTTCCCTGAACAATAGTTGCCTCACACCACTCAAACCCTGTGACCAACCTGCCTGTGGCAATCTCAGCCTATGTACGACCCGAGAATCCGATGCACACTGATGCGAACTGCAGCATTCTGTGACATCCCCCACGCTGAACTCAAAAGTTGCATACCAACCTAGATTTTTTTGACTGCAACCTGCCCTAGCCTGGATAGGATGCCTGTCAAAAAGCAAAAGTGCTATGAAATGAAATTCATAGCACTGAAAGGCATCGCACACAAGCTGTCGTCCCCTCTCACATTTTGCATGAGCAATTTCTGCTCGTTTGTGTTCTCTCACACATGATGTCCTGAAACAGTTACGTAAAATGAATATTTAACTTACGATAGTCAGCTGTATTGAACTGCACTTAATTGCTTATTAAGTGAAGTAAATTATCCTTACCATATTCGTCAGAGGTGAAAAACCTACATATATGGCTACATGTAGTGCATTCATTAGTTTACAGACCCCAAATCCCTCGGAAAGTATCAGGTATCTACACAGTGTCCCATGGTGCAGCATTTTGTAGTTGGATGTCTCAGCTAGCTTGCAGATATGTAAAATCATATACAAACAGACATCTCCCTATTGATTGCCTCTGTGACGAGGCTCGTTTACTCCTGCAAACGTTTTCTGCAGTGTATTTCAATCATGGAATCTTTTTAAAAATAGAGTTGAATCAGAATATGCAAAATGTGGTTTTGGATAAAACAAGTTACTTTTAGCAAACCACTGCACCATTTTACACAAGTCCCTTTCATAGCTCTATGTCTATTTTGACTAAGATGCTTGTACAACCGAAGGAAATACATACATTTGCTGATATGGCCCCAACAGCCATTTCAGTTTGCCCCTTCGTGCCAAATGAGTCACGGAGCAGCAAAATGCTGGAAGAAAATTATGAAGTAAAACTCAACAAGACTGTTTGGCACGATGAAGTGAAGGGCGAACATGACTGCTAATGAGAATAGAGAGTCTTTCATCTCTGGCTGCCATGAGAAATCCTAGCTGGTTGAAATTCTAATAGACAGGTGTCCACTTTCCCACAAAAGACCACACCAATGAATATTAATGGTTAATCACATAAATTTTACTCTGTACTTAGCTGCACAGGCTCTGCCTGGTACGTGAACACTCTGAATTCACTTCCTAAATGAACGTGCATTGCAACTTCCACAAACATTATCTATACATTACTTAATATAAACCAATATTTTTGACGACTATGGATTTCAGAACTACTTCAAATAAAAAGCTTCAACTTCCAAAAAAGTGTTTTGTGGACTGTATCCTCTTCCATCCATAACAGCAGGCTAGATCCTTGATGAGTCATGCTTGTAATTTCCATGTGGTAGCTACAGCCAACTGCTTCCACAAAAAAGACCAAATAAAGAAAACGCAATAGAACTTTATATAATAATATTTAATGCAATTAGGCAGCTGGAAGAAAGGAGGAAAGTGGCATTTTAGGATGAGCCAAGTTACCTGTGTCATAAGTGTATGTTCAGCAGCTCACTAATTTCACGGCTTTCTCCCCAGAGGTATAATTTTTAGTCCTATCGTGTGAAGATGTTTAATGTGGAACGCTGGACATGGGACATGGGGGAGGTGAAAAAAAGAATGGTTCCTGTTAAACCCCTGATCGCTACAGTGCTAGGTAACTCCTAGTCATGAAATGGACATACAATTGTTACCTAAAAGAAGAGTTAGTGATAAGCGGTTATTTTAGCAATGTGTCTGAATAGGAACCCTATTAATTGAATAGCATCTGAGCCATGATCCCCAGACACATAAATCTGTAGTTTCATTTTTTTAACTTGTTAAAAGCAATGTTACACCAAGTTATCTCTAAAGTGGTTGCAACCTTGTTGACTAATTCCGCTTCTCTTTCCTTTCCCAAATCCTCTTCCATCACATCCAACAACTGCATTTCTTTCCCGGTCCAAAAAAAAAAAAAAAAAAAAAAAAAAGGATGCTTTTAGGAATACGGAAGTTTCATCCAGCAGTTCTGGGTGAGGATGAATTTCACACAGCCCAAGCAAAGCTGTCCATTATGGTAGAAAACAGTCCGAACCCCTGTGGTTAGCACTACAGAGGATTATTCAAGCATTATTAGCTAGAGCTTAGGTGCTCATGCTGTCAAGCTGAAACCACAGTGACTTGTTACATAGAAATACCTAATCAGCGGGGACAACCACCTTTTTCTTTTACTTGATAGTATGAATAAAATCTACTGATAAAAATTGAAAACATGGAAGAATTCTAGTCTGAGGAAATGGTTAGAACTGATTGATGACTTGAACTATGTCAAACTTTCATTATGAAACCCAAAACCACATGAAATGTCCTGTTTCCAGTTTCACTGTTAACTCAGAACTCTGCCCAGGTTCTACTACACTTTTTCTAAGGTTCAAAACCTTTTAAATAACACTGTGCATCTAATTACAGCCAAAGTTGACAGAAGTCAATATGCATTGTACATAAAATACATGCAAAATGTGTGGTTTTGGTGTAAAACAAATTGAAAGTTGGTGGTTTAGGCCGAATTTGCTTTTTCTTCTAGGGCTGGTTCCAATCTCAAACTCAGATGATTCCACAATAAGGAAGACTGAATGCACGAGTTTTTCACAGTTCTTTTCAGGAAGAAGTACCTGTTAATACACAGGCACTAACATAAAAACCTATATGCTAAATCTATACAATGTCACTAACCTTGAAGGTCACTTACACATGTGTCAGGGAATGCTTTCTTTAAATGCAAACACCAGGCAAAACCAAGTCACTCCAAAATGTTACTCTAAGTACCCCATAAATGTTCAATATTAAAAAAAAAAAAAAAAACCAACCAACAAAAACAAAGAACAGGAAAAAAAAAAACAAAACCAAAAGGGGGGCAAGGGGGGATTAACGAAAATGTATTCAAGTATTTAACGTATCTATTTGCTAAAACAACTACATTTCTAGATATCCTGCTAAGTAGCTCTAACGGAAACAAACTGAGATGGAGAACAGCAGTTGGGAACCCACTAGATTACAATATTTTTAGGGCAAAATGAGGTTAATATTTATGATAGTTCATTTATACTCATGCAAGCACCAGAAGGGAATGCCTGAGTAAGTGTGTAAAAATTAGTTCCTGTTTTAAACACAAAAACTGGGGGGGAACGTTTGTATTTTACATGAACATAAGAATAGCTGAGTAAGAAGAAACTGAGGCACGCACATGAAGTTACCTAGCAGAGCTTCAGCTGTGAAAGAAGAAATAACATTCGAAACTAATTATTTTCACAGCATCTGTGTTCATTTCCTTAGGATCTCTTCTATATAATTTGTTTCTGGCAGGTTACACAACAAACTCCTTCCTGTATTAGATTTTTTTTCTTCTTCACAAATGTTAATAAGATGCTCACGAGAAATTTTGAAATATTCTGCTCATGAAAAAGATGCGGTGCGTTCTCTCAACTCATTTTTCTTTATAGGTATACAGATGGAAAATCTCTCTGCACCACATAGGAAAATGTGCTGCTTCAAAGGTGGGTGGAGCCAGGTGAAGATATGCTCCAAATTATCCCAGTCATAGAAAAGTAATGTCCAAATCAAGTTACCCCTGTGTTTCTGAAACACGAGACACCTTCAAATACAAGAATCCCTCAACACGCTGGCATGAATGAACTACACAAAAAAACCTGTCAGCTCACACCTAAGCCTGTGCTTAAACCACTTTTAAAGATTCCTGTGTAAAAAGAGGAAGAAAACACATTTAGCTCTTCTTAATACCAACCGATTGATGCTGTGGGCATATCACAAAGGGTTATCGTATATTCAGCTTGATTGTGGTCTGGGAAAATCTTTCCATGACCAAAAGAAATATTATGCCCAGTCCATACTGAACTTTTTAATAAAAAGCAATCTGCTTCATTGTCAAATGATTGAAAGAAATTTAATTAATGCCTTTGGAGGGAACGCCTATATTAAGTATCACAATCACAAGAATGCGTGTATATGCACATATGAATATATATACAGTCACAGTCTACCCTGTTGCTTTAATGTCATAACACTATAGGCCATAAGCAGCTGAAGGCAGAAGTGAACTCACACAATTTAAAATATCATGCTGACACAATTTTAAGGTTAAACGATGTTGTGTAACTTACTGGAAGATTAAATGCTGGCTTCATCATAGGACAGTTTAGCCCTAGAAAAGGAAGGCAGTATAGAAATGCTAGCAGACAAACAAATTAAAAATAGTAAGTTATAAACAGGGGAAAATGAGTTTATGCCACACCAACAAAACCAAAAAGAAACAAAAAACCCCAAACCCAAAAAGCAAAAAAACACAAAGATGCTTGAAAAGCAGTATGCTATGTTAGATGTTTATCTATACATAAGAGACAGGTGTCACAAAAACAAAACAAAAAAATCACGAAGCTAAAGAGAAACTTTAACTCACCAGTTTCCATCTGTTATATCTGAATTCATGCATAATTGATTATCCATGACTGGTAAGTTCTTTTTTTTCACTAGCCTAACAGAGTTTTCTAAACATTATGTGTTAAATCACCACCAAAGTAAAGGGTGTTTGAGAAACCGTAAGGGCAGAATAAAATTTTTTTAATGAAAAATAACATGTCAGTTAATAATAGAGCTGACCTATGTTTAAGAGAGAAATTTTAATCATGTGCATATTAAATATTAATAACCTATTCTGTTATTGTTATAATAAGGTTAAGTAAGCTTCTCCATGCTTAAGGAAAGAGAAAAAGTAGGAATATGTAACAGTGAAAAAAACCACTGAGAAGCAGAGACATAAGGAAAATGTGTCAACAATAAACAAGAGGAAATGAGAAAGAAGGAAAAGATGAAGGTGGAAACTAATCTGTGTGTGTCATTATGACTGCCAGAGTACTGGCAAAGAAGCAGCATCCTTTTATTTCAATTTTAATCATTTCTGAATTTTAATACCCTGCTCCTTTTGTAATTCTCCTGGCATTCCCTATATGCATCCATCCCAGCCAAAACACCAGTGTAAATTAAATGGCACGCAACCACACCACTGATGTAGTTCTCCCAGCAGAACCAACTGAGTGACCAAAAAGCAGAGGAGGTATGACTACTTTGTGTCCCCGTAGACCACTGGCCAATTAAGTGACTTAATGTTCTTCAATTCCTTTAATTTTGAAAAGAAGGGCAGTGGTTAGGTAACCCAGCAATATAGAGCCATTAAAAAAAAATAAAGCAAGCCAGTAGTAATACAATAATCAGTGACCATCAGGGCCTGGAAAAATGAGTTTGCTCTCACTGGCACTAAGGAGCATCACATGATTATTTAATTACAGCTCTAATTTTTGTCTCGTGGATGGCAACATATCAACAATTAATAGGGCAAATAGAGGAGACTGCATTTTTAAAGAGACAGAACCTATATGAAATACAGCTTGGAAATGCAATTTATCAGACAGTATAATGTTTCTTAAGGCGTATCTGTCATCATGCTACACATACAAAAAAAATGCTACTGGTTCAATTTTCTTGCACGGTATCTATAAAATTCTTCTGGAATGCTTAGAAAATAAAAACTACATCTATGAGTATCCTAACTGTCATTTTAAGTGGCAATGCAGAAGTCAGTCTCTCACAGGACATGCAGTTCCAATAAAGTAAGCAGTGGAATCACAAGTTTTGAATATAAAAATATTATTATGAAATTATTACATCCTTATCTTAAAAATATCATTAAAAAATTATTCAGGAATGGACAAAAGGTTATGGTATTCAGTGAGTCAGGTGAAGAAAAGAAAAAAAGAAAAAGTCAATAAAATACAGTCAATGGGACAGAGATTGATTTTGATTGATTGATTTTCCTGTGAGATTTTCTTACAAAGCATACCGAAACTAAGGGCTCAACACCAATGTTGTACCATTCCTGCACGCTACTGCTAGTTAAGAAGTGAAAACCAGAACCCGCAAGAGGACATAAATATGATCGATCGAAAAGCTCTGCTCTGAAATGGTTGGATGCGGTTCCATTGTGCCTCGTCCTGCAACGACCGCAGTGCAAAACACGGGGAACTGTGGGAAGTTCAGTATGTGGAGGAGCACTTCTCGCAAGCTGCACAATTATAGGAATCTGCAAATGTATCAAAAGAAAACCTCTAATTTTATGCACCTGATCTTTCTTGCAAGTGCACTCTCTTTTCTGCAGCAATGTGTGGACCAAGTTACAAACCCCATAAATTTACATTATCCAGAATGTGATTCTGACAATATTCAATATGTGACATGGCAAGCTCCAAATTTCCTCCAAGCACTAAGCTGTACATGTGAATAACCTACCAAACTACTCTTAGATTTTTTTAATCTTACTTCTCAATATAGAACTTAAATGTGTTTTTTTTCATTTGGTATTCTAAAATCTATCCTTTGAACAAGCAAAGAAGCACTGAGTTTGGGCCCTTGCACAGAAAAAAACCCAAACCACAACAACCCTGCTAAAAGCCAGTTTCAGTATTATTGCAAAAAGAAGTGTAGCAGAAGAAACACTATTGCATTGTGCCCCATTCCTCCCCAAAATTCTGTAAAATTAAGTTGTTTTCATTGAAGACATGAACATTCTGGATTGGAGATCTTAATCTATAATCTTAAAAAGAAAGCTGGCAAGCAAGAGCTTGTATGTAAAATTATATATCATTCTTTTTATGCACTGGTTACTATACAGATAACATGTCTCACAAAGACTGTAATTAAATGTCTAGTGCAGAACTAACACCAAAAAGCATACAGTATTATTATATTACAATGAACTCTTAGAAGCTAAAACTGTCATTTTTTAAGTTTTAAGATGCCTTTAATTATTCTTGAGACTTCTTACATTTATCAAGGAGGCCCACCTATGATGAGACGTGTTAATGATTTAAAAATCTTCCTAATATGGCTCTCCACAAAAATATTAATTTAATCTTTGATTATAAACATTTTAAAACTCACTCTGCAATTTCTCTCCACTTTGTTTTTTGCCTTTGGTCTTTCTGTGAGTTTGTGCACACACATACTCTCTCTCCCCTCCTCTCTGTCTGTCTTTTATTCAATGCATTGCAATTGGGAATACAGGGCGTGTATGATATTTAGAATTTTTCTCCTGTTCATTGAAAACGTTTTTGATTACTTGGCTGTTACAAACAGAGATATATTCTAAGCGCAGTAACTGAAAAGGAAATATCTTTGTTGTCCCTTTGCATGTGGGTTTGAGTTTAGAGCAGCAATCCTTTGCACTTGTGCTGTACCATGCTTTCTGCTTTAGGATTGAGTTACAAATATAAAGAAATATTTAATCCTTCGGTGTTCTATGAAACATATATATATATATGTTAGTAATTTTATATGTGGGTAAATAAGCCAGGGGCATATTGAGGCTGCATTTATAGAGGGACTGTGTGCTGCAGCTTCCTTTTCTTTCATACGAAGTTGTGAGTGCTAGGTATTTGCAAAATCAGGGTTACGGCATTAAGGATTGCAAATGTGGCGCGGTCAGTTTTTTACCCAAGATCACCCATTTTTGTCAGGGCTCAACCAGAACCAAGAGTCCAGACACCAGAAAAGATTACGAGACAATCCTCCAGGCATACACGATCCGAGTGCACCACCACTTCTTCTAGTGAGCAGCAAGTGGGACGACACACAAATGATTGCTGCTGGCCAAATAAATCCTGTCAGAGCAGGATCCTGGGAAGATGAGATGCACTCGAGGTTTAAAGCACCTCCCTCATCTCCTCAGGTCATATCATGTCATACTGTGCCAAGGGAAAGAGATAGAGCAGATAGTCGCTGGGAGTTACGCAAGGCCAACACAGCCGATAGACGGACGTGGCCCATCCTGATGTTCTGCACCCAGGTGCAGCTGGGGTGACTGAGGTCCATCTGCAGGCGAGCAGATGCTTCTGCCGATCCAACCCGCAGTTCACGACAGAAAAGCACAAGCTGGCGAGAGTTAACTCCTGGGAACCTACAGCTGTGGAGACCTGTTTTCGGTGATGCCTTACCACAGGTCAGAGAACCTAGCTCAGGCTCTGGTGAGAGGGAGCCTCCTTACAGCCTGTCCTAATCCCAGCATACACAAATGCACACAGTCTCACAGGAAAATTGAGCTCCGAAGAGATCGCTGCGTACTGGTGTCCTAAATAAATGCTGAAAGGTGACCTTGGCATAAACAGAGTGGTAGCGTGTCCCTCAGCCTGTCTGAACACCTAACGCTCATCCCTTACAAGAACTGTAAAAACGAAGTCTACCAACCTCGGCAGAGATACACCAGTGTGCATGGGAGGAAAGTCAGGCCCAGCAAGTTTAAAAGGAGGTATTTACAATTCAGATGGTCCCTGAGGTGTGTTACTATGCTCTACTCCTGTACTCTACTATTACTATGCCGTTCCTACTACACTGCACCAGATTACGCAGATTGAGTAGATTACAGCTGGTGCAGGGCACAAGGACCAGAGCAGAACACATGAACAAGATCAGTACCGGTAAATCTCTTTAAAATTAATCTCTATCATGACTTACACCTACTGAGAGCAATGCAGTGCAGAAACCATTAGGAAGTCGACATTTGCAGAGCATCAAAATGGATATCAATTAAGTAATGAAGCGTTGGTGATAACTGTGGTAAACGTAGATGCCACAGGATGGCAAATGTTGGAAAATACCTGCATTTTTTAAGGGAACATGATAGTATACCCTTTTTGAAGTGACACAAGTCGTGATGAGGGGGCAGTTGAGAGTTCATGATGCTGCTCACATGGAAACTGACATACAAGCTAACTTAATGTTAAGTATAATAATTTCAGAATCTGAGGAAAAAATGGGCCTCCCAGGTAGAGGTTATTAATGGAATCCTCTGACGGAGAATTTAGGGAAGCTTTCTGCAAACTGTAGGCTATTCTGACTGCAGCTATCTTCAGTTCAAAAGCCAGCTACTTAGATGCATTAGTCCAAGATTACAAGTAACATCAATAGGGTTTTCTGACACAGACTTTTATAAAGTTGCAAAATTTCCGTAAAACAAGCAATAAGAACTGGAAGTTACTCTTTAACCATCAAACTGTTTTACTTTTTTTTTTTTTTTTTTTTTTTTTTTTTTTTTTTTTTTAGAATCAGTAGCAACTTTGTGACAACCAAAGTTTAAAAAATGCACTTGATTGCATAGTGACAGATTTGCAGAACATTTTTCATCACACACACATATGTGCTTTCAGTTATTAATAAAATGCTTCTGCCCTTAATCTGCCATTGCCTGAATATACAATTTCAGTGACTTGGATAGACAAATACTGTTAAGGAATTCTGTTTTCCCTGTTTGAGATGCAATTCAAATACACCAAGTAAAACTGAATGCTATGTCTTTAAAACTGGCTTCTGCATGCCACAGAAAGGAATACCGAATCACTTTTCTATTAGGTTCCTCTTGGAGTGGCATGATAACAAAACTTTCTCTTCTTCTCACCCCCCCATTCCTTTTTTCCTCATTTTAAACAGGGAAGAGCCAGCTGCCCTGGATAACACCACAGGTAGATATTAAAATGGAGACAGCCATTATTTAGTGGCGACAGGAATATAAATACATGCACTAACCTATAAACTGGTGTTTACTTCAGGAAAGTAAGTCATATTTTTCCTCTGATTGCCGTGCTGTCAGTTTAATGCAGCGTAAATAAACAGTAGGTGCATGATAGCTTTAAGTAGAAAGTGTTCATTCCACAAGAGGAACAGATTACTGAATCCTGATGCTTATAATGGCAAAAGCAGAACTTCCATTTTACCTGAAAATATAGCCCCCCATGCGAAGAGACTTGTGGCTTTTCTATTCAATTAATTTGTCAGAATTCTATGAAAAATACTACGTACTCAAAGAACTTTACCAAAAACATTCATTTTTGCAGCCCTCCACTTGAACCATTTGAAAAAAAACAAAAGCCAATCACTCCTCTGTAATTTCATCATCCCATCACTCTAAATGAAAGCTTTATATAATCAACCTAATATAACAGAAAATAAAATGATATATAGAATTGCCTATACTTTGAGTTATTTTGTTCTTATAAATATATTCCCTGACTGAAAGTAAAAAAAATCCCCTTTGGAAAAAGCAATGATTTCGGAGAAGATTGTATATACACTCTACATCTATTAACATAAATTATAAGAAAGTAAAATGTTCCAGATGTGTTTAAACTGTTGTAGAAGGAAAGTTTGTGGCTTCACTGGATATATATTAAATATACCTAGAGAGAGCAATGGCAGTTATATACAAGAAGGCAATATAATGCTTCAGTAGTATCTATGTTAAAATAGCGTAGTTCCTAGAAATATGACTGAAACATTTCAGAAATCCTATTTCCTACATTTCTAATCCAGAAATCTACTTTTAACATATTTCTTCTATATATTGTAAAGTATTTTATTAATAAAATAATCTCCTATATTTTTCCCCCCAAAATACAGCTGGAAACCTTAAGAAGGACTTCAAATTCATCTGATGATGTCTAGAGTAAAAAAACAGGTGACAATAAAAAGAGGTGACAATACTTCCAAAAACTGAGTGGTTGATACAATTAAAAGATTTGGAGGTTTTTTCCCCCAAGAACACCAGACTTCAGCTGATCATCATCTAAAGGGCAGTCACACACATTTAAACCCTTCCCTGTCCCAAACCCGAAACGTGGGATGAGTTAGTGCTTATTCAGGACTTTCCTACCCTGCAGAGGTTTTTGCGCGGGAGGGGTGGCCGTGCGGGCAGGACTGAGGGTGGCGGTGCCCGTGGGATGCTGGCAGGGCTGCAGGCAGGGCTGCAGGCAGGGCTGCAGGCAGGGCTGGTGCTGCCTGCCCTGCCTTGGGAGGCTCGGCGAGAGGGCAGGTGCTCATCAGCTGACCTGCTGGGCCTAGGCTGCAAACCCCAAAGGTGCCCTGCTCGTGCACAAGCTCGGGCTGTCGTGACAGACCCTCTGCGTCTCATCCTGCCAAAGCACCGTGTCCCAGCAGCGAGTCAGAGATGGACTTGCCTGCCTTCACAGTGCTTTCTCAGGAGTGTGCAGCAGTAGGTTGGGACTCACGTGTATCACTAAAATAACAGGAGAGGAGAAACTGCGAGAGCTACTTTCCTATTTGAAGTATTAAGAACAAAGAATATAAAAAGGAAACGGCCAGTTTTTCGAAGTGTACGCACAACCAGCATTCCATTTAAATGTTTTTTGTTCCAGTCAACTCTTTTGCATACAAAGGGCTTATTTATTACATATTTGAACTTGTGGGAAAAGGGAAGGAACGCACTGATTCCTGAAATAACTCTACGGTCTTTTTGGAGACTTCACTCTTCTGTGCTCTTGTCCTACTCAGAAGAGTTTTATTCCAGGGATGCAGGAATTCCTTGGAGTCAGTTGTTTCTTTTCCACTAGCTGTTTGCATTCAAGTGTGGGCACACATAGCATACTAGCCAGTGTTTTTAATTTCTCCTCTGTTACCTTATTATGTGTGTGTGTGCTATCTGCTCAGACGCATGCTTATACATGAACACGTTGCACTTGCTGCCTGCTTGTTTTGTTACCTACTCCACGTTATTAGACATTTCTGTGCAAACCATTGCTTCGACTTGAAAAGCAAGGTAATACCAGTAACAATCTCACAGAGAAAATGAATGAGAAAATGAGCGTAGTACAAAATTGCTAAAGAGCATATAGGAATACGGGATTGAGAAGAGCACTCTCAAATTCTACAAACAGCGCTGCACAGTAATTAGAAGATAGAAATTGCAGAGAACATCCTACATTCACGTCTTTACGCTTACTGTTTCAAGTTGTTTTTGAATAGTGCGCCTGATTTGACACATTTCTATCTGGTGATTGTGTTAAATGCTTGAAGAGATAGTGAAATATCCAAGCATTCCTTGTGCTAACTACAGCTGAAATTTTACACTTATTGTAACCTTTTCTAACAATGTGAGAAAAACAGAGTAAATATATTAAATTTGTTTCACAACAGATGCTTAGGTTGTTAATATTTAAGATGCCTATTCATGCTATTCCTGTCTGCACATTTGTCAAAAATGTAAGCTTGAATGCTAATGTTTGCCAGCAGACTACAGCAGACAAATATATGAATGCACTGTGCCGAAATAATATAAAGTAGAAGTAAGGGACGGCCGCTAACTCCCACCCAAGTAGCAGGGACCGGAGGGAAAGGGGCACTACGGGCTCGTACGCCCGGGAGTCTCTGCGTCTGAATTTGTGAATTCTTCTCACAGAAGCGCTGCGCTCGGTGGGACCGGCTGCAGCCCGCGGAGAGCCTGCCTCAGCTTAAACTCATCGCAGCTCAGGAGCTGGTGCGAAGTGTCGCATCCAACTTGGTTTTAGCGAAGTTTCTCTCGCGGTCCGGGAAGCCCGAGGCTGGCGGAGGGAAACTCCGGCCCGGGCAGGTGCCTGTCAGGAGCGCTCCCCCGGGCAGCCGCCGCAGCCGGCGACAAAAGGACGGCGGTTTGAGGAAAACCTCGGGCGGCGGGTGTGGAGACGGAGCGGAAAAATCACAAATAAAATCCCGGAGCACAGAGGCGAGTTCCTGGCACCGCTCCCCGCGGCAGCGGCGGGTCGTGCCGCAGGCGGCCGGGGGGGACGTGCCACCCACCGCCACGGGCGCGCCCCCGGCGGGGCGATCCGCGCCCGCCCGCGCAGCCCCCGCGCCCCCCGCCGCGGAAGCGCCACCCCGCGACCCCCTTCCCGCACCCGCCCCGAGCCGCCGCTTCGCCCCGCGCCCCCCGCCGTCGGGGGTGCTGCCGCCCCGCCGCCCCGCGCCCGCCGCTGCCGGGAGGCGCGCGGGGCCGGGGAAGAAGTTTGCCAAACTTTCCGGGGTTTCGGCTCTCCCCCGGCCCCCGCTCCCCCCGCTCCCCCCCGCGTCGGCGGCGGGCGAGGCGGCGGGCAGGGGAGCGGAGCGGGGCCGGCGGCCGCCCGCGGCGCGGCGGCAGGTGTGAGCCCGTGGCGGCCGGGAGGCTCCGGCAGCGGCAGCGCCGAGCGGAGCCCCCCGCCCCGCGCCTCCCCCCCGCCCGCCCGGGTCGGCACCGCCGGCCGCGGTAAATCACGGCGGCGGGTGCCCCCGGCACGGCCCCGTCCCCCCCCCGTCCCCGAGGAGCGACGCCGAAGGAGCGGGACCGACTCACTCATGGGAGCGCGGCGGGCGAGGCCGGCGACACCTCCGGCTTCCGAGGCGCCGGCGAAGTTAATTGCACTGAAGTTCAAGTTGTCTTTTCACCCATCAGGAGTGGGCGTTTAAAGGAAGGAGAGCGAGGAGGAGGAGGGGGAGGGGGAGGGGGGAGAGTCTCTCTCGCTCTCGCTCGCTCTCGCACACACACACAGACACACACAGACACACACACACCCGCCCGCTCGGCTCCGCTCCCGAGCTGCCTCAGCAAGGAGGAGCCCGGACGGAAAACACCCGGGCAGCAAGGTACCGGCGTGGGGCAGCCCTGCCGCTGGCTGGCCGTGTGCGTGTGCGTGTGCCTGTCTCTGTGTGTGTGCGTGTGCGTGTGCGTGTGTGTGTGTCTGCGCCCCCCCCGCCCGCTGCCGCGCACGGCCCTTTCGGGCGGGGAGGTGCGCGCTGCCCCCGGGGAGGGGGCGGCGGTGCCGTCGGGGCAGCGCGGCGGCGGAGGCCGCGGGGGGGGCGGGGGGGGGGCGCCGCCGCCTGCTCCGCGCCTGCTGCCTCCCGCCTGCGCGGCGGCGGGGGGCTGCGGGACACACGCACACACACACACACCCCGAGCGGCGGCTGCGTGTGCGCCTGTGTGTGTGCGTGTGTGTGTGTGTGCGTGTGTGTGTGTGCGCGTCGTCCCCGCCCGCTGCCGGCCCCCGGCCCCGCGTGGCGGTGGGGCTGACTTGGTGGCACTGCCGGGGTGGGGGTGTGTGCGTGTGCGCGCCCCCCCTGCCGCCCCCCCTGCCCTGCGAGAGGGGCCTGAGCCCTCCTCCGCCCTCGCGTTGCATTCCCCGGGCACGGCGCCCCCGGCCCCCTCCCCGCTGCCCCGCGGGCCCCCTCCCCGCATCCTTCCCCCGCTCCTTTATGTCCACACCTGCCCCCCGCCCCCGCTGCTCCCTGCGCCCCGGCGCGGGCCCCGCTCGGGCGGGCAGCGCCCCGCGGCCGCCGGCCATTAGAGGCGGCTGAGGCCGAAGCTCCGCGACCGCGCCGGCGGCCTCGGCGGGACGGGGATGCCCGGGGCGAGGGCGGCATCCCCGGGGGTCGCCGCCCGCCGCTGCCCCGGCGGGGCCGTGTCCCACCGCGCATCACCCGCGGCTCGCGCGCCGGTGGCACCACGTGCTCCGCAGTAACGCGGGCTGAGAATTGCCTTTATTCGTGTTAACTTCTCCTTGGGGAGGGACTTGTTCTCTCCTCTTTTGTTTTTAAGCCCTTTCCCATCCTCGCCGGTACAGGGTATGGAAGTGGAGTTCCCGGAGAGTGAACCTGGCGATGGAGCGCAGCTTTCCCCGAAACCTGAGGCTGTTTCGCTCCCTAGGAGACTGAGAAGAGGGGACCCTGGATGTCAGCCCAATCTCCGGGTTTTGTTTGCCTTGATTTGAGGCAGATTTCCTCATTCAGCTCTGGGAACTGACAGGTACTATTCCTGCAGGTGCCTTTGCATGTCTGGGAAACAGGACCAAGACCATGAGGTCCATACCTCAGTGCTTTTCCTAGTTAACCAGTGGTACGCCCTTCCACTAATTGCTTTTAGAAAGTGCAACCTTGTAGCACAGTTATTGAATAATCATTAATCCGTGGAGGATACACAAGCCCAAAGGTTAATAATAGGAATAACAATTAATAATATTGACCTTGCCAGTGGGGAGAGTATTTTTGTTATAGTTATTAACAGGCACTCCTATTTATACTATATACGGTGGTGTAAATTTGGACCCCATATGTTGAGTACCGAATTACTGCAGCAACACCAGAAATTAATTTACCCCATTATCTCCATGTTATCAGGCCTCTGACTTTTTCTCCCTTTAAAATGTATCATCCACTACTCTCATTTTAAATAGAAATGCTAAGTCTTTAATCAATTGTGGCATTTCCACTAGAAAATAACATCGAGCTCTCTTATACAGATAAAAAATTATTTGCCTGCAGATGATTTGTTGTAGCGCTTTGGACCTGTTCATTTCTCAGAGAGGACTTAGCTTTTTATGGTCTTTAGGTACCACAGGGCAATAAACAGAAAGTCAGTACAAACGGGGCATTCTCACTTTTATAGGTCCAACTATCCGCACCCTAGAGCTGCCTCCTCACATAGCACTGAGACTGACTGACTGACTCACCAGCATCCTTCTGTTGTCAAAGACCCATCTCCTTTATTTGTATCTTCTGACTAGCTGGTCAGTAAGTCCTAATAATAATCATGTTTCATGTCTCAGAAATCTAATAATCAAGTTACTCATTCTCATAAATTGCAGCTAAGCTATTTGTGTTAGTCACATTTTATTCCCACTTTAAAGGCAGGGAAACTGAAACAGGAAAATTAACACATTTGCCTGAGGCCACACATGGATTTAAGAGTAGATCCAGGACTGGAACTGAATTTAGACCAAGCTCCCTCTTAAAGATGCTCAAGTTCAATATGGAAAAGGCTTCTTAAAAAAAAAAAAAAAGTAACATAAACCTTACTTTTCGTCAGTTTTGTATATTAGTCAAAATACACATCCCTTTTTTTAGATCACATTTCCTTTCCTAAAGATGAGATTTATCCAGCTTTTTTAAAAGTGTGGTGATACCTTTCAACTACATAGGGCCATTTACTTTGGAAACAAGAAACATTTAATATGAGATTGTGAGCTGTAACAGGAACAGAATTGCTCATTATTAGGTTACTGTAAACAGTGTTTGCTGGATGTTATGTAGTTCCAGGCCAACAAAATATAATGAGCAGTCCATCATTAGTATAGATAAGGTGCTGTTGCTTACTTCGTGTGCTTCTGTTTTCACCATCATGCTCCTTCAGTGCTTTCGGTAGCAAAATACTTAGCATGGGTCTAAACACTGAAAAACGTACGGGGCAACCATATACTGCGGCTGAGAGTTATGATTGATACCATTAAGCAGAGAGTTTTACCAAGCTGTGTCACTCAGATCAATGAAACAAGATGTATATTGCTGGTCTTGTAGCTGTGGCATGTCATCAAAGCGATGTTATGGTATGACTGAGCGCAGGTGGCATGCCTAAAAAGCAGGTGTACAATATAAATTTCCTATTACTGACACGTAGATACTTCCTCTTCCGCAATGTCCACCCTCAGATGCTTGCTTGCCCAACCTTCTACAGGAACTACAGAAAGTCCTGCTCATCCTGCTCATCCCTGATGGCTGGAATTGTACAGTCAAAACCCTATACAGAATAAATGTTCACATATTTTTTTATGTATTTATGCTGACAGCTCCATTTTGAGCATTTTTAGAGTCCTGATTTGAGGGAAGTGGGTGCAAATCTTATTCAAATAGTCATTCTCCAATACCATTAGCATTACCTGCCAAAAATGAAAGTGCCATATGAATCACAGTGAGCCACTCATGAATTTGTGGATTAGAGCCTGCCAAGGAACACCAGAAATCCACATGATTTCAAAGTGCTATGAGTTTTAGGGATTTGCACAACTTGTAAAAGTACATTTATCCAGGAACCATCTTATGGATGACCCATCCTAGAAGGACTACAGACATAGCCAATTCAAGTGAACGACAATATTAACTGAAAATAGTTCTGTTCAAATCTTTCTCTTTCAAGTGAGGTAGTGAAAGTTGTGGTTCTGCTAATTGAAACTGTCAGAGGCCCTTCCTGAGGTGCCCCTTACTGAAGTGCTGCTGTGACATAGAGATGTGGAAATACGCCTTTGTGTGAGAAGAGCTATCAGATCCTCTGGGAAATATCACAGATGCTTTCCAGTTCCTTTCAGACATGTAAATATCTTTATCTTTAGACAGGAGTAGAGAGGGGTGGGAAGTGGAGCGAGGAGTGGAGTGGGGTTAAAAGCACCCACATAAATCCAGGAACCAGATAAATACCTGTGGAGGTTTTTTTCTGTATCTGATATTAGCTGGGGCTTGAAATGAAATGTTCATTATTAAGAAGAAATGCTGCGTGGACGTGTGCATACTTGAGAGTTATGTTGACCCATGGTTGATAGAGTAGACCATCTTCTGCCTGAAATTACAGATGGCCAGCAGAGCTTTCAGTAACGCTCAGAACGCTTATGTCATTCTCAAGTAATATGTATCTAACCAAGTATGGTTTATTTCCAGCTTGTATATGGCTAATGCTGTAGCAGTGAAAAACAGTACATGCCACCACTTCTTATGATTGCTTGCCTTCTTCATGGTTTGCTTTAAGCTAAGCACATCAGAAACTGAAAATAACATTCGTGTCTTTTTTTCCCTCTTAACATATAAAAACAGCAGCCTAAGTTTTGTAATCTATTTTTATGTTAGTACTTGTGAAACATAGCAAAAAAACCTGCTTACCAGCACGGTCTACACAGAGCTGTCTCAGCACCTTGATGAAATGTTAAGACTTGGTTTGAATAACTATATTCCAACAGGTATTAGTGTTATCTGTCAGATGAAAATGGCGCTGAACGACTACAACGAGGCTTTGTGTGCATGTTTTAAGTGCAAGTGGCCATTACCACAGTGGTACCATAATGGTGGCTCAGTGGAAGACACTCAGATAACTTTTTCTGAATGTGGCTGCTACTTTCACTGCATTTCTGTAGTCTTTTGATTATTCTACTCTTTGTTGGTTAGACACCAATCTCCTGAGCTTAGGCCTATGCCACCTCACTACCTGAATGTTTTTCCTGAAAATGCGTTGACTGAAATGTGCATCATGTCAATAGTAACGAATTCATCTGTCTGTCTCCACACTGGCTTAAGTTTCTTCCAGTCATTCATTAAAGGTTCATGTTTACAGGCCCTGATGCTACACAGTACCTCAGTCCATTCAGCTTCTCTCCAAGGTGACAACTATTTTCTGCTCCACATCTCTGTTGCAGGGCATCTTTTGATTACCTAAAATTGTAAACTGCACCCTTTACGTTTCCTTAAAACATCTGCTTTACGGAAGAGAAAATCAACTTGTTGCAGGTTCATCAGTGACATCAGGCTCACTTCTCTTTTGCCTGACTGCCCTCTCCATCTTCTTTCAGTCTAAATTCATAACTTTTGAAAGGATTGAAGGAGTTGTTTTATTATTTGTGTGAACCACTTTTCCTGCACATTGTCTGTTCTGCTTTTCTCCTTCCTCTTGGTGTCTGGTTCGCCTTGGCTGCTTTTAAAAATTCTGTTGCCTCTAGTGAGGGACTGCCAGATTAAACCAGTGAAGAGAAACCAGGTGACTGTCTACTTTCACAAATATAGGTTGTGTATAATAAATTCAGGTTTTACATCTATGCAAATTAAAATCATCATATGATTCTGACTACATGCATTTTTTATCAAATATGGCATATATTTCACAAATTATATTTAACTTATAGTCATGTTGCTATTCTGAATACCTAACTAGGAGTTACAAGGTGTGCCACTAGATCTTAGTAAATGGGCTTATGTAAACAAGAAATAAGAGAAAATCACCTTTTTTTCTTGTATTCCTGCTAAGTGCAGTGGAAAGGCTTTTCCTGCTATTACATATAGAGAGAATATAACCACCTCACCACTGAGTTGCTTACAGACACAAGTACCTCTTGTTATTAGAAGTGTAGAGATTTTGTAAAAGCCTCTGCAGAACATGCCCAGAATAAGGAAGTTTTAAAGCAATGTGTCTTTGGTCTGTAGTTTACCATATCTAGTTAGTAAGGCCTTCTACTAATGCTTCTGTATGGAGTGCAAGACATTAGTCACAATGTCAAACCAAACATTTTACTTACGCAAAATTATATTTTCACCTTAGGAATATTGTGAAGTGAAAACAGGATTTAGCACAATTCTTCCTTCGGGGTTTATCGACAGACAGGGCAGTTTTAGTTTAAAGCCCTAAGCCCTGCAATATGATTCCCAGCCATAGGTGCACCACACTTTGAATAATCAATCTGTCAGCTGAGCTATGACAAGGATTATGCTGTGAAGGTAACAACTCAATATTTTCAACGTTAAGTGTCCTCACTAACTGCTGCTGGTTGGTTGTTTTCTTTTCATAAATAAAAATATATTTTGGTGAGCGCAAAGATGTCTCTGTCAGTACTTGCATTTTGGTCAATAAGAGGGTCTGGATGGTGTGAAGAGTGGGGCTTGGGTAGAATTCAAGCATGTGAAAAAACAGGTGTGATTCCAAAAACCTCTGCCGAGCAGTTGCCTAAACCTCAAAGAACTACGTTTGCCTCTCATGATTCATGCCTTGGATTAATTCCTTTTCCACCTGGGACTCCTGAGCTCATGCGCAAGTCCTCTGGACCCCAGGACTGTGACATTCCTCCACCCAAGTGTCCCGGTTGTCTTGACCTCCTGGCCATTCCTGGAGCGTGCCACAGACTGGTTCCTTGACAAAGTGCAGCAGGGTCACAATGGGAATGATGGCACCTACTCCCAGGACATTTTTGAGGGGGGTGTTGTGTGTATTCTGCAACAATTTAACAGAGCGAAGACAGAAATAATCCCAAGAAAACTCGGTGTGTGCCCCAGCCCTGGGAATAACCTAAACATTAGATTATGATCTAAGGAATCTTGAATTTGTTTGTGCTCAAGGGCACTGTTTCAGCAGAAGGGTCGAGACAGCCTTTTCTAAAATAACCATCAGCCTGATGGTCAGAGCCCTCCCTGGGGTGAGAGGAGTTGTGAATTGGGGCCTTTCAGGGCATGAGAGATGAATCCCATGATTGCCTGAGTGCTCTAATCACAGAGTCGTTATATTGAGGGAGATGGGAAGCTGGCTTCTCCTCCAGCTATGTTTTAATAAAACATAAGTTTTGAAGGAAAGATCACAGGAACCTATTTTCATAAAAAGAATCAAGGTGTAGATGCTGAGTGGATGGAGGCATCTCTCAGGACAGCCCTGGATAGAGCCCTGTCTTTAGAGGTAACCCTCAGGTAAAGCCCTGGCTTTAAAGGGAGGCAGGATTTTAGGTATGGGATAAACCTCATTTTTTCCCTGGTTAACTCCAGTCATCTTATGTCGAGGTCAAGGCATGCTGTCCAGGCCACCCAGGTGCCTCCATGTACAACACAGGAAGTCGCACTTGTAAAACATGATGCTGAATACCTGGTGGGGGACCATGGGCCAAAAAGTTCAATGGTGGAGCACCAAAGGTTTTTGGAGTGCCAGAATCCTTTATAGGATTAGGCCATAAAGCATATAAATCAGTATCTTTATTCATAACAGGTGATTTCGTATTAACACCAGTACTTAGTATCTGCTCACAACTGCTCTTTTCAGTAGAGTTTCTAGTCCATTTTTATTTTGTATCACAAAGGACAGCACAGGAAAACTGTTGGATTGCATATTATTTATAATGAAAATTCTCAGTGTGTTTCCCACTAGAAGCTGTAATGGTAGCATGGCTAGACACTCATATTGATTTGAGTCCTGTGAGATACAAGGTTGGAATTATATTTTTATGGAATTTAACTAAATTAAAATGAAAATACATACTAAAATTTTGACCTGTTTTAGGAAAAGTATAGTGAAATTCAAAGATGCTTATTTCTCCTTTAAAATTAAATTCATTTTACCTATTTTTAGACTTCCAAAATCAAGGGACAATGTATTCCTCCAAAAAGGTAACAACGTGCCAGCAGTCCAGTGCAGATTTCCCCTGCCGTGGTGTGACTGACTGCTTTTGCCACATGCAGGATGTATGGGCACAGTTCAGACAGACTGTCCCATGGATGTTTCCTTCCCCAAACCTGCTTGATACAACTGAAGAGGAGGTTACAAAGCTGCCCTGGAACCCTTCCACTTGTGATCTGCATCCTACAATAAGGAATATTCTAAATATCATGGGCTTTCCCTAGCTAACAAGCTGGTTATTCTGGCTATGCATGAAGATACAGATTTGGGTCTTAATTAACATCTGTAGTTTAATCAAACCATTTACGATCCTGAGAAATCTGAACTGTAGACTTTCTGGTTTTTCTGATGACAGACAAATACCATAAACAAAAAGGGACTAAAATAATGGTTTAGTACGTAAACTGCACCAGCTATGGCTGTGGTAGCTTTTGTGGAAAACTGGCAATTCCAAAGACCGTCCTTCCCGGTGTTTGACAAAGATTTCAAAGATAATAGGCATGAGAATAATACATTAGGGTCCTCACAAAAGTTTTTGGTATTTAAGTTTAAACAGCATTCTACTTAATTTTACAGGGCCTAACTCTCCTGCAGTGACAATGCCGTAAATCTCCAGCTAGGCCCAGTTTTACTACAAAAGAAGCTGGCCCAAAAGAGAAAATCTGGAATAAATTGCCGTGAAAGTGGATTGGCCTGTTTAGTCTGGTGACCTAGTGAAACAGTGCAGGACTTTATAATCTTCAATGCAGACAGGTCTTCATTCTTGAAGGAAGCAGGAAGTGTAAAGAGGGCTGTAATTGCATATTCTTTAATAAGAAATATAATTGTTGCTTTCTCCAAACAGATCTCAGACAGATTTTAATAGTGTGCACACATTGAAAAGCCTCTGAAACACACCCTTCTACCCTAATTTGTTCATATACATTGATATATTCTAATGTATTTGTACCTTCTAAAAATGTAGTCCGTGTAGAGCATTTCTGATGTGCAGCATTCCTTACTCTTTTTTTCCCTTTAGACTGATTATGATGTAGAGAAATACAATGGAGCAAGATTCAGTAAGAGGAAAAAAAGGTCCAGTAGATGTGTTTCTTCCGATACATTGAAGTTTCTGTCTTAAAATAAGGGCTTAGCATTGCCATGATTACAGAGGTCAGTCTTTACTGCCACGTCAGGACTATGCCATCATTCATATTTATTGAAACCGTTCCAGTTGTGCCGCATGTTTAAAAAAAAACACCCAGAAACCCAGTATTGCTTTTTGTTTTAGGAAACTTCAAATTAGGAAAGTAGATTTGTGAAGTAGTATAATTTTCTTTTCTGAATTTGAAGGGATCACATCTTTTGTTAAACTAATATCAATATAAATCTTGGTCAGTATGAGGAAAAGTGGTGTTGTGCAAAGCCTACTGTAACTGGTGAATATGAAGTTCAGCAAAAGCAGACATGAGCTTCTCCTAACACAGCATTATCTTTGGTGGCTGAAATTCAGGGGTTTTTATTTCTTCATGTTCTCGACACTTGATCTAGCCATAACAAAACAAATGATCTTTTTAACTGGCATTAGGTGTACGGCTTCCCATGAACCATGGTAACTGAGGCTTAGGATTTATGAATGATTGTTCAGTTTTCATCAAACTCCCTCAATCTGTAGATCTAAGAAAAATCATGCCATATGTTGGAAATTATTTCAGTAGGGACTGTCCTTCAGCAGCTGTGCTAAATTTGTATTGTTCTGCAGCGCCATGGACAGCTTTTTTCAGGACAACTGAGATCACAGGTATATATTAAATTATTTTTATTTCCATTGAGTAACATATTCTAAAAGCCTTCAGTTCTTCTCCTGTCAAATATGAAGTTAGGAAAACAGAAAACACTAGCTTTTCACCCCAGGAAACTCATGCCTACGGTTTATTTGCAGAAAAGGTACACCATGGATAGTGGACTTGCAAGATTCTCCATGGTGACCTGAGTTTAGAATATAATAGAATAAAATAGTTCAAAAAATTAAGAAGGCTCAAAAATGTTAAAGATTTCAGGCTTTGTACCCATAAAGCTCAGTATTTTTTTTACTACCAAAAAAAAAAAAAAAAAAAAAAGCTGCATTCCCTTGAAATTTGGTATTGGTTTTAAGAGTATAAAGGCTCATCCGATAGTAACTGATGTGAGTTCATCAACTCCTTGTATTATGTTCCACTAATCAGTCACACCCTGATAAAAGCTTCCATGACTCAGGTGACCTATGTGTGAAGTATCCCACTTCAGTCCTTGAGGGGTACTCCATATCATCTACCTGATCAAGGAAGAGTAGGACAGTCTGCAGTATCTACTGATGAGATTTTAACAAAAGGGGTTTAGAAAGAGATGTTATTAAAAAGGGTATCTGCAGAAGAAAGAAAAGGAACACTACTGCTTGTCATAGTTCATATGATTTGTCTTTTTTAAAACCGCATGTTATGGTAAGTTGTATCCATGCAAGCAGGAAAATGAAATCGTGGTTTGCTACTGCTTGGAAATATTCATGCACTGAGTCAAGTCAACAATACTGAGGTTGAGAAGAACACAAACCAAGGAGGTTGCCCATGCAAATGGTACATCCTGGTTGCTTCCTCATGAACTCTTCCATGAAATCTTGCTGCACCCATCTTGATTGCATATGCTAATCATGGCTTCTTAATTGACTCATAACAGATTTATCTGGATTTCCAACTTCCTCTTCTCTTTAGAATGTTAATTAAAAGAAAAACGATTACACTTAAGATATTCATGACAATAACAGAGTTTTCTGCTAGAGGTGTTCAGAGCCAAATCTTGCTTTTATTTATATGGGACTATTTAAAATCAATGAGCTTGAGTCTGTTTTGCGCTAGGGACCTTTTGATACCCACACAATAAAAAATGGCCTGAGCAGGAATGGAAGACAGTTCATAGAGTATATTTTCTAAATTTTACCTAATAGAGTAAAATTGAGGAAAAGCCCCCAGCTTTTAGAATAAAATATATATAACTAGTCAAAAGCCAGTTTGTTTGGATGAAAATGAGCACAGAAGTGCTCATGCAGACTTGTATATTCTCCCTCTCTTCTCCTAAATCAGTCACTGTCACTATTAGGCCAGCAGAACTAGGGAAAAGAGGGTTTCAATATTCTCTGTATGGAATATAGAGATTTTGAGTCATGTCCCTAGCATAAACATATAGTTGTCCTTTGTTATTTCTTAAGCCAGATGTGGAGCTTGTTTATTTGTATTCAGGATTTAGGAACTCTTTAAATAATAGTTATGATTTTTGTCATATGGACAAAATGAGATTTAATTGAAGAAGGAGAAGTAGAATGCGAATGCTCTTTCTTCTTTTTTTAAAAAAAAAAACTTCATTCCTACTGTGGACTTGTACAGGGCTTTTTTTGTGGTTTTGTGTTTGTTTTTCCTTAGCAAGGCACTTTGTAGTCATACTTTTGCTTGGTACCCCACCACATTGTTGTTGGTGATTTTTTTTTTTTAGTATTAAGTAGATTAAATCATACTATCCTATTTGGGATCTTCCCACCATTACAGCTTTTGCCACCCATAACCTTATTTTATGATCAAAGGAGAAATAAAGGGAAAGCAGTAATGATAATAGGCTTTCCCATGCAGTCTCTCTGGGAATGGTCTTTTTATAAGTGTCTTGAACTTGACCTCTTCAGAAGGCCCAAAGGTCCAACACACATTTTTAAAGTTGCATTTAAATTTTAATATTTTTATTCTGTGAAGCCATTTAAAACCTGGCCCTCAAAACACAAAGCATAAATCTTTCAGGACAGTCATACAGTAAAATTGATGTGTGCGGAAGAGAAGATCCGGAAAACCCCTGAAGCTCTGTTGCTTTGCTTTTCATGTTGTTTTATAGATACATTCCCTACAACACTACCAAATAATCAAACAAAATCCAATGAATAATATTGTGATTTCATCACTCTGGCATTTGAACTTGCAAATACAATTTAGCAATGAATTAGGAGAGGAAAAGTTTTGCATTGCCCCACCCTCATTATAAAAATGTTCTTCAGAGCCAAACATTTAAGGCATTAGAAAGATTTACAGTAATAATATAAGTAGCTATAATGAACTTGGGAACAAGGGAGTCTTGTAAGAGATTCTCAGAATGAGAGAGGTTTTGTAAGCAATTCTATCAACACTAAATAAATATTTAGGAAGATTTCTTCTCTTAGTGAGTCTGTATAATAATTGTAGTGCTAATAGGAAGTATATGATTTGGATATGAGAAGATACGTATCTCTGAGTCCATACAACTTGTTTGTGTGGGTGAATCTAGTTCTCATTAAAGGTACTGGTTTGACTGTCCTGATTGCTGCAGTCTTCTTTCCATGAAAATAAGTCAGCTTTGTCACCAGCTGTGCAAGGTTTCCAGCCATCCCTCAGTTCATCTGAGGGCAATCTCTTTTGTCTGCAGTCTCTGGTTTTGGGATGGTCAGCAAGGCAGCCAGATGTGACAGGTCAATTTGATAAGATACTTGGAAAGGAGAAGAGCACCTGTTAAATGATTGAACTTGACCTGTATGTGGGGGTCATGCCATTGCCCATCACTGTAATGTCAGTGGGCACTCCCCAAGCTCGGTAACACACACAGCTCCCATTTAATTTTCCTTTCTTTACTTGTGCAACCTTCCTAGCTCCAACTACTAAACCCAAATCCCTGACTACACCAGTAAACAGAGAAAAGTGGGCAACAGGGAAAGGCAGGGAATGAAGGAGGCAGGTGAGACTGGCTACTGTTCACCTCTGGCTCGTCTGCCCTGACACCTCAGTTCGGTGTCCTGCTGCAGAGGGAGCGGCTGGGATGGAGCATGACCTCTTGCTCTGCCACTCGCCCTGGCTCCCTGTGTGCAAGGCTGAGCCGAGGATGTGGGCACAGAAACAGGGAATCCCGTTCAAATTGCTGGAAAAAAACTCTCATTAACTTAATGAGATTTGGAACATTACAAGGGAACTCCAGCTGGAACCAGATCTGAACCTGAGTGCGAAACATTCCTGAATATACTACCACAAACTTGTTTCAAGGAGAATATGTGCTCAGACATACAAATGGCTAGATTCTGATCTCAGTAACGCCAGCGTGAGTCTCTTGACTCATATAAACTGCACTCAGAGGACTATCCCTGAAGTCTATAAAAAGAAGACGCACACATGCCACAGGAGACCGTGAAAGGAGGGTGGAGCCGTGACGATGTAGCCACACACCTTGCTGGAACACCTTAAGACAGGTAGACCTGGCAGCAGTTGGCTGAGACGGGACTTTCATCCTGCATAATCACTGCTTTCCATAATTAAGTGCAGAGTCTGACTGGGTTCACACTTCATTGTGCTGCAGTCTAGCTATGCTCAGACTCTCAATACCAGACTTCTTGCCCAGCTCTCTAACAAACACACTTCACTTCCATTTGTTTAAGATAAGTGGCTGAGCTGCCATGATGGTTGGGCTTCTCGGCGGGCAGAGGACTGTCTTGTGAATATCAAAAAAAGAGATGGAGGAGAGAAGAAACAGATTCTCTCTTCAGCATAATGCAATAAGGCAGCAGGCTGGGCTCAAAATAGGCAAAGGAAGTGCTGAGTGACCCAAGTGATGACAGGCTTGGTGGCATTCTCCTGTGTGTACAGAAGACACTTGTTTTGTCCATATGTCTCCATCCTGTAGCTGAGAAACAACTGTGGTTCTCCTGGAGTGATATTCAGACCACGAGTTTAATCTGAAGGGGAAGCCAGTCTGTTTCCATTGAAAAATGTCAGTAGAATAAAGATCTCTACATTAACTAGTCTGTATACTTTTCCATCTGTGGAAGTACCAAAAGCTCTCACTTTGATCAAAGTTAATATGAGTTTTCCTGGAATAAGAATCGGCCCTTGATAGAGCTTTGACTTGTCACCTATTTAAGAGTGTTTTCATTATTTTCTGATTACTTACCCAGCGTTGCCAAATTTAACTTTTCTTTATTAAGTAATTTAATACTCAGAGCTCACAGAAAACTTAACTTGTCATCCATCTCTTTCATTTTAACTGATTCAAAGCAAACTCCGTTTCTTAAAGTAGATGCTTTTTTTTTCACATTGCACATCTGAACTTGCAATGAGAGAGACTAATACAACACAAATAAAAACTTTCTTTTTTGAAACTTTTGAACAAGTTAAAACACATCCAAAACTCTATTCGCAGTAATTGATACTAATTAAAATGCTGAAGCTGCATTAACAAGAAATGAAAAGGAGTATTTTGGGTCTTATCTTCTGCAACGTGAATGTTTTTCATGCTCAGCTTTTCATAAATGCGGAAATATTATACCTTGTATTATTTCCGTGGAAAATGCTATTGCTGTTTGGCATTTTATGGGGTGTGGTTTATAATTTTATTAACACCATCTGTTGTTTAAAAGATAATATAGAACATTTAAATATTACCAAAAATGCTGGTGTACACAGAATCAGGAGCAGCATTTGCAGTTTGCTCTTTGCCTGGCAATTTATCTGCACATAAAACTGATTCATACTGAAGCCAGTTGAATTTAACTCCTTATCGTTCATGTGATGCTTTAAATATCTGCACTGGACTATGCATTAAACACTATTAGTATCATGAACACATTCTTTATCTGAAACAGCCTTTGCTGCCAGAACTTCTTTAAAAAGCTAAAGGGTAAGGAGGGAAATGAAAGGGCATATTATGAAAGGACTGAGGACCCTGAAGATCACCTTCAAACGGAATTACATGTCTTTATAAGGGAAAGGAGAGCCAGCAAGATGAATGAGAAATGGATTTGTTTGCGTGACTTATGTTTCTGCTAGAAATGCTTAGACACATCTAAAGGCAAAAAAGAGTTTTTAATTATTGAATAAACCTTTTTTCCTGAAGCTGAATGGAAACACAGCATCATGGGCAGGTGGTTTTACACATTTCACTCCACCCACAGCCTGAGAGCAGAGCCAGTTAAAATACAAAGGCAGGAGAGGTCATAAATACAGGAGGTAAGGGATGCTTGAGTGAACTTGGAGAAAGATCAGTGATAAAAGACCAGGAGAGATGCCTGTGGTTGGCCCGTGTCTTGGCCAGGTGGAGAGCTATTTCAGCTTTGCTTAACAGGAAAACCATCATGGTCTTCTCTGATCTTTGTCTATTACCTAACTGCTTAAAATAAATAGCCAGCTGCATTTAGGGAGAAAGGAGAGACAAAACACTATTAGATCAGAGTTTGTTAGTCACAATTTGACTCTTCCGGATTTATGGGGCAGAGACAATTGCTCTCTTTTGCTAGAGATGTACAAAAAAGATATTTTCCAGTGTGATCCCACAAAATAAAATTTGCAACACTTTGGCTTCCAGCTATGGATTTTCTATCTGAAGAATATGCTGAGGAAGTCAAGTCCCCTGTTACCAAGGAACAGAAAAACCATGTCAAGGAAAGGCCCATCAGCTTGCTACTGGCTGCCAACACAAATATTTTGGACTGAGAAAAACTGCACTTCAAACTAACAAGAATCCAGGTGACAGACATTTTCTTTAACTCGATACCATAACTTTATCTATAAGGAAAAATGGCCTAACATAGCTGTTCCAGGGGGAAAAAAAGTATGTTCCGGCTATTCTCCTACAGTATTCATAATCTGGGGTAAAAAACCCAAACCCCAAACAAACAGACAAAAACTCCTGCATGGGTGTATACACTTTATCTGGAAATTAGACTGATTTTTATTCTAGAATAATTATTCCACTCACAATGCAGAGTAATTATTCCCAAATAAAGTCTTTTTTTTTATTGCAATGAAGTGTCCACAGGGAGCTATCACAGAGTAGTTATCCCAGAATTGCTATGCTGCTTAACTTCCCCTGTGTAGACAAGCCTTAAGAAATCGTATCCAAAAGATTGAGGAGGAAAAAAAAAAATAATGTGTCTGTGCATGTGTTACAGCATAAAGTGTGAGTGCTAAAAGTTATACATTGTAATGTAGATGCTGTAAACCACACATTTATCCCAGGAAGGTACACCGCAATAGCAGCAGAAAAGGCTTTTGTGGAAACGTGTAATAAGAATTCACATCTTTTCATTTAAAAGTTACGTTCAAATATTTCAAATTGAGCTTTTGTCTTTATTCAATGCAGATGTACTGTTTACTAAACAATTTTATGGTATTCCCTCTCTGGATCTGCTGGGAAGCTGTGATGAACAGTGATGTTCAGTCTTTTGGAATACAGTAGCCCTGGTACAGTGCTGGGTCATAACTCCTTAAATGAGCTGAAATGCTCAACCTTTGGCGTGTGCCTCAACAGCAAATAAAACTCTAGGGTGAGAATAAGGAATGTTTTATTGGTTGAGCTGGTACACCTCCTATTCTATTATTACTTTACTGAGATGCATAGCGCAGTCCACTCTCTCTCTTGCTTCAGCTTGAGTGATGTATAGTTGTAACTGTATTAATTATATTCAGGTCATGTTTTCATGCTCTTGGAACTTGTGGGGAAAAAAAACCCACAAAAACTATGTATAAGTCACAAGACTCCTGGAGTTTGTACTCTTGGCCAGGAATTTGACTATCCTGCCACTTTACGTCACTCTCAAGGCTTTCTTAACTATGGGTGACCCAGAGGGGATCACCTCCTCTGACTCCTCTCATATCTTCATGAGAGAGGTGCCCTTATGGTATCCCTCGAGTATCCCAATCTCGTCCCTGGGCATACAGTGTGATGTGCTATTGGACTTGTCCCCACTTCCACAGTCACTGTGGTATCCCTGGCAAAGCCCATCTAACGCTTGGTCCCATTGCGTGGGTCCCAACAATATGCACACGTGTTGCAGTATGTGGCCACTCACACGGGTGGAGCAGGCAGGGCGGAGGAACATAACGTTCAAGCATGAGGTAGAAAGTGCTAGTTCTGTTGGGAGCATCAAAAGCAGCTGACCAGGTGCTGTATCTACTGGCCAAGGCCCCTTCACAAGCACCGATGTTACCTCCATGCCTGTTGTGCAGCACCTTGCTGGTGAGAGCTGCCACCTCCAAGCCCAGGTCTGATGTTTCGTTGCTGCTCTGGTTACATATCACAAGCCAAATGAAGCTGTAGTGGCCTCCCAGGCAGGGAACAATCGTCCCTGCGCCTGTAATTTTGGGATAGCTGGAGGAGCAGCACTGTTTTTTGTTTTGCCTTTTCATTTTTTTGCCTGGAGCAGGCAGGTCACCCATCCCAGGGCAAAGGCTGGTGGGTACTGTCTTCTGGAAGGTCACCAGGTAGCCCTCCCCAGATCGGGGGAGAGCAGCTTGTCGTTTGCAAACCCACTGGCCTTCCAAATTGAAGCAACTGCAGGGGGAGAGGGAATTCTGTAAGGTCTCTGCCATGCCTTGCCATGACCTTAGGTGCTGCCTCAGTGGACACGGCTCCGGCAAGGGGAGAGCCATGTGCAGTGCCATCTGGGCCCACGCTGGCGAGGTGACCCTCCCTCCGGCACTCCGGCTGTGGACACCTGTGCCTCTGTCTGCCTCCAGAGCCCCAGCCCCTGCTCCTCTCTCAGATCTTGCCCTGGGAACTGCTCAGACACCTCCCTCTGTCTCTCCTCTCTGCGGGCAATGGTGACGAGCCACTGTCCGTCCACCCCAGCTAGTCCAGGGCTCGGCAACATGCACAGTCAGGATTTGAGTCTCCACGGTTCCTGTACCAGGATGGCAGAGATGCCTGTGCAAGCTCCTGGGACCCTCCCTCACCCCTGCCGCCACACGCTGGGGGCAGGCACCACCAGGGACTGGCTTCTCTCCTGCCAGCACAGGCTCTTACAGCTCCCCACAGCAGCCCCAGAAAACTGAAAAACAGAAAAACAGAAAAAAAAGGGGCGGAAGTTTGCCTTAATGCACCTTTGATTTGAGTCAGTTTGAGAGAACACCCTCAGCAAGTAGGAATAAATAACATTCTAATGAGCAGTATTGAGAAGAATCTCTCACATTTTGTAAGGATAATTTCCTCAGTATGTGAACACTCTTCCTAATCTCTTGTTTGGGGGAATGCAGAAAAAACAATCCACCAAAAAAAATAGGGTTGGGAGGGGTTGTTTGTTTTTGTGAGTCTTCTAGCTCTTGTTGTGTTTTCATCTTCCTCAGCAGGACTGCCAGACCTTTCCCTTCACTTTTGATACTTCTTCTTTGTGATCTGGATGCAAACAGTAATTGCAGAAGCATTTGAATTTTTTAAAAACATTACTGAACTTTTCTTTAAAGAATTGTCAGTAAAGTTTGGGCTCAAATTTGAGAGCTGGCTTATGAATCCCATGCTGGAGTGATATTACTCCTATTTTTTTTTGGCACCAGTTACTTGTTCCTATTGCTTTCAACTATTTTCAGTCAGAAAAACAAAATATTTGTGCCGATTCTGATAATCAGCCTGTTATTGCACACTTTCTTAACTGTGATCTTGCTAAGGGTAATCTTGTTGCCCCTTCAAGCACCACGAGAGGATGTCACAGTTAATGACTTTGCAATAAATGGGGCAGTCTGACCACAAACCGTGGAGGTATTCCCATACTGGCTTGCACTTGCTTTATGTTTTTCATAGTTTTTCTTCCTGCAGTCCTGATCTTTAACATTAGGAAGATGAGATATGCTACAATCCAGGCTAATTGCCATGTTTTTACACATTTTAAGTAAGAGTAGTGCTGTTAAAACCATGTCAGCGGGTCACACACTGATGGGACTATAACTTATCTTTTTCCTCTGTAATGCTTATATTACTGTCCACCCAACCCCTCCTCTGTCGTGTCCTATATATCTCACATTATTAAGAAGAGCCTGCTGTCAGTCCATCAGCTGTTGTGACTCTAGTAGTAAGAATGTTAATTATTTAGCCATGTCTCCCCTGGTCTTGTTTTCCCTTAACTTTAGGGTTTCTCTGCCAATCTAAAACCTCAGAAAAAAAGTTGAACAAATGTTTTTCTTTCTTTTAAAGCTTGTTTCTTTTTGTTCTGCTATAGGTAAGGGAAGTATATCGTTCTGACACCTGAAAAGCCCAGGTAGTGCACAGACCTGCAAGATAATATGTGCTGTGGTTTTGCCTTGCATGACTGAAGGAAGGGTCTTTTTCTTCCAGCATATTCCCCACATTTCTGTAGGGCGTTCATTTTGCGAATGCAACTTCTGTTGGGATTCATGTCCACAACATTCATTTGCAGAGACGTGTAAAGCAATCAGCCTGACATCTCTGGCTCTCCAGTTGCATCGAGGGGATAGGGGTTGACGTATATGGAACGATCTTGGCCTCCTGAAGAGCAATATAAGAATTGCAACTGAGACTGTATCACTTGTTTTTTTATTCTTTCAGAGGACCTTGTTGGTCTGAATCCTGTTTTGATCCTGAGATGAAACAGGTTAAGAAAACTTGGCCTGCATTTTCAAAGTGGGGAATGACTGGAGTGAAATAGGTGGGCAGGAATCCCATGGTGATGGGTTTCACACTGTTCGTGTCAGTTCTTAAGTTCTTCTTGTCACTTGAGTTAAAAAAAAACAAAACAACAAAGCAAAACCAAAACCAACCGACTTTAATTATAAACTCTGATGTTTTTCCAAAAGAATGTGGTGACATGTAAATCTACGAGCCCGATGACAATTACACAGGCCACCTGTGTAACATAGCTGTGTGGAGACCCCACAGTCCCTATGGGCTGTCAGCCATGGAGCTAAAAATGAGCTTAACACTAGCATGGCATCTCATGTACAATAAAATATATTTGCTTTGGTGGAATGTCTGTGACAACCTTTATTCCTTATTACTCTTGATGTTTCACCTCCTGATACCGAGATGTATCAGAGTATAAAAATAAGTCTCTTTTGTGCACTGGATATAAACACAATTGATTTAAATGTGCCATTTCACTCTCACAGACCCAACAAAAAGTCTCTCAACATTTAGGTTCATCAACTGTGTGAACTTTACTCAAGACCCATGATGCTGATATCTCTGTAACGTTCTGTTTACACATCAGCATGAGCCTCAAGAAGTACAGTTTAGACGTGGCTTGAAATATAGGACAGAAATTGAATGTAATAATGAAAGCATTTGATTTTCCCGTAAAAAAAAAGCCAATACAGGGTCAGCAAGTGAAAAATGAATATGCATATTACTATCAGTGCTTCAGTCAGGCTCCCAATCCAAAGCTTTTGTGACTCATCTATAAATATTTACCGAGGTGGCAAAATTGGCACCAGGGAGCTTGCACTTATAGAAGGAGGGTTTTTTTAAACAAACATTTTATCAGAAAAATAGGTGTTCCATCTTGAAGTTTTGTGAAATGATGTAGGAAATTTCTGCTCTGAGCTGGAGTATCCTAATGCAGAATATCCATAGGGCTGCAAACAACAAATGCAGAAATGGACAGTTTTGCATTTAATTTTTTACATTTTTTTTAAACCAAGCTTGGGTCAAAACAGAAGAAAGTAACCAGCTTTCGAATACTTAAGAATAATTAAAGCGTAATTCTAGTGTATTTTCAGGAAAAAATATACACTATAATAAATCTCAGAAGCATTATTTCACTTGGAAACACATTTGAAAGAACTGCATGTTCTCAGAAGTGTAGTCACATTAGAAGTAGTTTATTAAAATGGTTCTAACTTTTTGAAGCGTGTTAAGTCTGCAGTACCTATTCATGTGAGGTAAAATTGCAGACTGAAAAACTTGTAGATGCCTGATAGTACAGAAGTTACTGTTGTTATAAATCAGTCTTTTCTGTGGTTAAATGATAGGGTGGAGAAGGGTAAGGGTGAAGCCAGTAACTATCTTTCCTCCCCATCTAATTTGAGGGAGCATTAAAAGATGAATGAGAAAAGGATTTTCTTAATTTTACAGCAGCTCCACAGCTATCTGAGTTCAGCTGCTTTTTATTTTTATTTTTTTTTTCCCTTTTAAATTCCTGGTAAAATGGACCTGCATTGATGTGAAGCAAGGTGTGAGATACTGCCTTTTCACAGGCAGCATGCTCCCAGACTGAAGAAGCAGGATTTCCAATCTGCATCAGATGCAGTTTGGGAACAGAATTCTGCCCTCTGCTCGGCCTCCCATATGTTGGCTGTTCGTGTTGTAGGACACTAATGAACACTAATGCACCTTAATGATAAGGAAGTTCTACTCAGACCAAAGGTATACACGGGGAAGCACCACTTCCTTCCACAGCAGGACAACAATCAGAACTGATGTGCAAATGGCCACTGGCAGATGCTTGTTAAAGATCAATGGCTTCTCGCCTGTTTCTTGTTCCTTTAAACACATGATCCTCACTTTTAAAGAACGGCACATGGCTGGTGCCTCTGAATATTGAAATGAATTTATTTAGGTGTGTCTTTTTGCGAAGCTGTAAGAGCATTATCTGATTTACCATGATCTGTGAAATTGCTTCCAGGAACTGCCTAAACTTTTAATTTCTCTTTTTCTTAACCACTGTATTATTTATTATTTAACTGCTGTAGAGCATTTGGTCAAATAGTAAGTTTGTATTTACATTCCAGCAGTGATATGTTGCCTTAGCCAAGGATCAGGGCTGGATGATGTTTTTTTTGCAAGCTGTTTTGTTTTTGTTAATAGGAAGAAGATTATTCTGACCCAGCAAGTTTATAATCAGTCTACAACCGGATACAATAAAGGGCTGAGGCAGACGAATAGGCAGTAAACATGTCAAGAGGAAGAGGAGGAGGAGGAGGAGGAGGAGGAGGAGGAGGAGGAGGAGAAAAGCATATTGTTTCCATAAGAAATAGTAATTTCCACCCTTTACCTGTTTGGTCACTGTTTCTTCTGGGATATAGATTCCAGTAAAGATTATTTGCAAGTAAGTCCTCCATCCTGCAAACACCTGTACAGGTGACTAAATCCACACATTTGCTTTAGAGTATCGAGGCTCCAGGGTTTTACACTTTTCTAACTTCAGCCTCATGTTTGATTCTGTTTTTTGATTACCTTCTTGTCTAGTGTCACAGTGACAAAAAGGCAATCAGGCACTTCTGCTTTTATATTTACAGTAACTTTGAGTGATCATATGGGGACTCATACAGGAAAGCATAACTAACTTTGAACCTCCTACCCTTTCCTCATGTATGGCTTAAAATAAGTAGGCACAGTTATCAAACTCTTGTCAGGACTTGTAACTTGTCTGCAATAACAAGGTTAACCAGCAATAGCAGTCTATGCTCTGTGGTTGCATGCCAGTAAAACACTGACAAATTGAAAACTGTAATGAGAATAAACACATTATGAATATACCAAGCACATTGACACTTTTACATTAGGAACTGCGGTCATGGTAAGTTGCCTTGTCCTAAACAACCCCTGCCTTTTGAAATAGGGCCCCATTTTAAACTTATCATATGCTTTAAAACAGTGGTAATAAATGTGTCCTGTGTGCCATAACCCTAGGTTTTCAAGACATGGTTTAAAATGATTTGCCTGCTTGGTGTATTCCTACTTCCCCCAGTAAACAAGATTGAAAGTTAATAACAAGAATGGTTTCATAAATGAAAACATAAATTGTCATGGAGCTGAATAGAGTTATAATTTATAGGCAATCAGAATCTTCAAGCAATAATTGTTCTATTATTTTTGTTTGGGTTTCTTTTAGTATTTTTTTTCCTGCAGATATGATTTGGCATGTGTTGATTAATAAAACATTCTCTGAAAATCATTTTCCAGCAATGAATTCTTCTAAAATGAGCTCAGTGATGTTCTGCAAATCATGCAGAGGATTCTATGGACAGAAAAGTGTGACTTCCTGGTTTGGTATATAGCATGTATACACGCGGTAAGGAAGTGAAGGGTGGGATACTATACACCAGGACTGAGAGCTATAGGTCTAAATTTGGCTCTTTGCATGTAAAAGTGGAGTGCATGCGGCTGTGTGATTCCCCTCTGCCACACGTATTGTTTCGGAGCGCAGAGCAGCGCAGGCACGGGCGGGCGCTGCAGTGGGCAGCCCTGGCATGGAGACGCGCAGCTCTCGGCAAGCAGGTGTGTCGCAGTCAGGAGCGAGCTGCACTGGCAGTGCTGTGCGGAGAAGTCTGTGCAGCGATTGCCAGCACTGGCTGGAGCAGTCATTATCTTTCTGCTTTGTGTGAGCCTTCTGAGTATCTGTTTAATTTCCCTCTCCTTCCTACCCCTCCAACAGGTGAGGCTTGGCCGGTACCTGTAGGGGATATATGACGCAGGAGAGGGGTGGTAGGCTAGGAAGGAAACTTTGGACCCTGGAGTAATTCAGGTAACCCAGGGTGATGCTGCCAGTGGCTGGAAATGAAAGCGAGTGCGTTTGACTCTCGAAAGCTATTTGTGTAGTGGAAGATCTGCTCCCGGCCGAGCCCTAGCATGTGTGCAGGACCTGACAGGCTGCCTTGTGGGTGTCCTAGGCAGCCCGAGAACTACGGCACTAGTCTTTGTTGTCACTCAGATTTGGGGAGCAGGATGTCAAAAAGGCAAAGGAAGGAGGTGGGGCCATAGACCTATTATCCCTCCTTATCAGCCCATGGAGCTGGGCCAGGACCCGAGGGAACAGCGTGGAGCATGATTGCTCACCTCCCATGGAGAGAGGGTGCATGCCTTGAGACTGTAGCTGGGTGGTTTTACTATCCTGCCAAAAATTCAGAAATTTCCCTCTTTGTATCAGGATGAAACAAGTGTTCTAAGGCAACTCCAGAGAAGCCAGTAACCTAGAGGTTGTTAGGACACTCACATGGAAATTAGAGACCCGTGCTGCAAGCCCTGATTTTGCTTCATTCAAATCGGACATTTGAACCTGCCAGAGGCCATGTAAAACAGATGTCTTCTTTTCACCATCCTAGCATTTTTTCAAGGGTGGGATTTTCCCCACCTCTCTGCACAAATCTCTCCTCCACCCTGTGTGAATTGTTTAGGCAGTCAGAGACAAGCCAAGCAGAAGAGGTGGCAGACACCAGCCTGAATTAAGACAGCCCGAACCTGCAGTTTTCAGCAGTAGGCAAAGTTTTGTCACTGCTTCACTTTAATGAAGTTCCCTCCTGGGGAAGGGCAGGTGATAGCAGAGGGAAAAGGACTGCACCGTTCCCCAACAACAGACACAGTCCCATCTTCGTTTCAATGGCAGGGGTGACAGGTCACTAGCACCGAGGAGACGACTTATGTTTGCAAGGGAGAATGGGCAAGGCTGTCTGCCTCTGTAAATGCTTTCCAAGGGCTATCATCGTGTTGTTTAACTTTAGTTAACTTTAGTGCCCTGAACTAACCAATGCAGGTGCCGACGTCTTCCTGGGGGCTATACAGAGAAATTAGGCTCTTGGATCACTTGCCTGAATGTAGGAGACCAGCACCATTTGAGATACCCTCGTGTCACCTGCCTGGCCTGCAGCAGCTGCAGCAGGAGGGGACAGCCCTCCTATAGTGCTTGTGTTATACCTGTGAGCCTTGGGCTGATATCTGGGCTACCCTGAAGTATTCCAAGCATTTGATGCTTAATTCTGAACAAAGTAATTGAATCTTGGGGTCCTCCTTTTAATTACCTTGAATAGCAACTGTCTAGATGCCTGGAGTAAAGCATGTCCACATAGGTAGCATGACAATGTCCTCTCTCCCAAGGGTCTGAGCAGGTCACGTGGGAGCCCTAATCTTGCAGTCCTGGCACCCTTGGGAAGAGCGCAGACCTGGTCAGGAAAGCTCACGCAGGAGCTCAAATCAATACTGGGCTCTTCTGGCAGAGGTCAGATGGCAGGATTTATACCATGTTTCCATCCAATCTCTTCTCACTCTCTTGGTTTATTTTCTTATCTCTCCCTGGTGATTGATGACTAACCTCATCTGTGTTTCTGGGCTGAAGCTTACATTAATGCAATTTCTTGGATCACCTTCAGATTTGGCTTCTTCAATAGAAATATGGTATTCACTTTTCCAGTCAACAGACTTAAATACTTTCCATTTCAGTAATTTACAGATTCGGATGGCATTGAACTGGCTCTTCAAAAATACTGAATAAACCAGTTAAAAGTGTTGAAGTAATAGTATTCATTTTCTCATTTTGCTTTCACAAAGTGTTAAATGTAGAAACAATGCTCTAGAATCTAGAATAATTTTCTTTTGAGTGAGCTGAGGTTTGAGCTTTTACTCCAGCAACAACTTTCGTAAGAAGACTGAATTGTTTTAACTACCAGTTCTGTCAGGTCATCTGCCATACTGATGTGTTTGGCACACATGTAATCTTTGTTGCAGCTAAAGAAACTTTTTCAGTTATTCTCTGCTTTTCTACAGCACTGCCTTTGGCTACTCTTTCTAGCCAAGCTAGGCAGACAGCAGCAGCACACGGAGCTGTGCAATAATGCAGAGCTTCACGGAGGTTAATATACTCTGCCAAATAGACTTTGGCTGAACTAGCCAGTCGCCACCATCTCCTATTCAATTTTATGTGTTTAGTCCAAAACTGTCAGTCACAGTAGGGACTGTGTTACTAAACTATCAATGCACTGTCAAGCAAAAAATGCTTCAGGTGCATGGCAAAGTGGTACCCACTCAGTGCTTTGCTGCAATTACATGGATGTAACTAACAAGGGAAAAGGTGTTATAAATCTTTTTCATCCCATCTTTCAATTTCCTCTTGTCTTTCTCCAAACTGTAGCAATGGCCACAAAAAGCCTGGAAACCAAATTAAAATAACAGGTGTTAAAATGCAACATTTATAAAAAAGAAAGTCCACCAGTAAACTGAAATGAAAATTGACCCTTTGTTAATAGTCCCTTTTTTTTGATGCTTTCCTTTCCAACATTTCAGATTATATTAGCATTTTGTAAAGATTTTTGATAGGTATGAATGTGGGAAAGAAATACTGCCAGGGTACCTGCTACATACAGCTTAGTAAAATCATATGTGTATTTATATCAGAAGGAGAAATATACTACCTGGCACCGAGGCAAAGAGTTTGCAGGAGACACAAGTGCTCTAATCTCAGTTCAAATTTTTTTTTAATTTAAATAATATTTTGTTCATGTTAGATTAGGTCTTAGAAGTTATGGCTGAGAACAAGACCACAATGAATATGCAAAGAGTAAAATGACACTCTAAAGAAAAAGTTTTTATTACAGTTCAGCAATAAATGATTTTCAAATGGCACTGGCATTTTCAGAAGTTATATTTCTGTTCCAGAAAAGGATGAACCATCATAATCTTAAACAGTGAAGCATCTCAGTTACTATATTACATCATAGATAAGCTCTTCCGTGCTCCTCTTTTACTCTAAGCTCTGGTAGCCTTATAAAATTTCCTGCAATCTAGAAGTGTTCAGTAAATCCAAGCTTATTTTCTATCTTGAAAGATATAGAGCATTTTTCACTCTTCTAAAATCTCTCTAAAGAATGGTGGAGCTTCTCCCAGCACTAATTTTCTGTAGCCAAAGAAGTCCCAGCTACCTACCGTATGGGAGGAGAGGCTCTAAAACCTAAACAGGCTAATGCTGATAGCCCCGCCATCTGATAGGAATGAAGCTGAGAGAAAGCGATGGTTGGAACAGTGCTGGTGAAAGGTTGCTTCAGCTTGAGCAGAGGAGAAAAAGTTGTCCAAGTGAGTAAGTGAAATGGAGAAACAGATGAGAAAATGATGCTGAAGCTTCCTCAGCTGCAGAAATAAAAATGAAATTTCCTTGAATAAGTGTTTTGTAACTGTGCTCTCTAATCCAGGAAACTATGCTAGACTGAAAGCAGAAATTGCAGTATTCTGGTTGAGGGCCAACCCCCAGCTCTAAGACTACACTTTCTATCAGGGCACTGATAAGGGCAAACTTGTAATGATTTTTTTCTACTAACATCCGATCACTTTGTCTTTCACAGACAGCTCTTTAAGAAAGTGTTTCAGCATAAATAGAACAATATATATTTTGGGAAAGTAACAGAATTACGATACAATGCATATTAAATAAATAATATAGCAAACAAAATTATACTGCCATTTTACTAAAGGAACTGTCCCATGACTTTCCATCTCTTCTCTTTTGCATGACATTGGGCACTGGCTTGTGAAGTTATCCCTGCCAAGCGTTTAGACAGACATTGATTATTAGGTAATCTGCTTATTCTCTTGTTCCCTGCTTCACTTGTATGAAATGCACACTTTTTCATTTCTATTATTTAGCAGGTTTTTTCAAAAATCTATTTAAACTAGGTGGGGACAGCTTTAGCAAGCAGCAGTGATATGTAAGTGGGGTAAATTTATCTTTCAAAAACTCACAGTTGGTCTTGCATGTTTTCTTGTTATTAAGGTTAGCTCTCACTCTCTTTCTCTTTTTAAAATAAGCACTCTTGCATTTTTAGGTATCCTGCCAATATAGTAGGTTTAGTGTGTCAACTTTTACTTCTCACTCAAAATTTGATTCATTTGTTCTCCATGAACTTGAAATCGTCTCCATAATGTTCAGTCCTTTCTGGCTGTAAAAAATCTATCAATTGAAAAGGCATCATGCACTGCTTTATAATGCTTAACAGTAGTGTTTTTCTGATAAGACAATTAATCATTTTTATCTTACTTATTTTAAATAAAATAATCATTAAAATTGGTCTGAGAGCTCTGCAAGAGTAATACTTCAGTTGTAAGACAGTCATAAGAGTTATTTTTACTTGGATCATTTTGGGGATCTGGTTTATCTCACAACCCAACATCTAGTTGTGTCGGCACGACCAGGGGGAGGCAAACTGTGAAGTGGCGAGTGGGAAGGAGAAAACAGAAATTTTCTTCACTGCCAACTCCTCTGTATCATTTAATGACAACTTGCATCCCTCCCTAATATTTTTGCACCAAAACCCTTCTACTCCCAAACAAGGGTTGATCTTGGTAAAATGCCCAGCTGGATTAACCAGGAAGGGCAGGTTAGAGCCTGGGTTCTACTTTCAGTAATCTTTTTGCAGTCAGGATGCAGTCTCTACCACAAGCGATAGGTGCTTTTTCACAGCTCTCACACATCCAGAAGGTCAGATAAAGTTTTTCTCTGGTTACTGGGAATGAATCACAAGGTAGCCAGCTCATCACACTGAGACTCATTTTTTCTCTATAACTTTTAGCCATAAACACAAGGAGGAAAGAACAACCTTCATTTTTGTGTTGCTTTGCAATGTGGTTCTCAGAAAAGCATAGTTTAGTCTGAGTCGTCAGGTATTGATCACCAAGACCAATTTTGATGTGGCCTCAGGTTTTCCACCTCTCAAAGGTACTGATTTAATCACTATTCACCCTTCACAGACATTTGGAAGAGAAATTTTACAGTAATTTCTTTAAATTAATAATAAAATCTGTAAATATAAATAAATAATCTGTAAAAATAAAAAAATGACTCATAAGATGGCTTAATCAATATGTACGGCAACAGCGATGAGCATCACAGAAAAAGCCACATGTGAGACAACTGAAAATATCTGCTTATGGATCCCATTTTTTGCACAAAGGGGGACAAACAGCTAGTTGTTACACTATATTTTTTTCCTCATAGGTTTTTCCTTTTAAATTGTATACAAGACTTTGGATACATAAAGTGCTTTTACTACCACTGCTTATGGGAAGCACAGGAAGCACAGAAAGGAACAGCACAAAACTTAGTATCTGTAGAAGAAATAAACTTGCTGGAGTTTAAAGAGGCTGTAGGAAGGATAGCTTTAAATAAAGCTGCAAAACATTGAGGAAACTTTAATTTTATCAAGTGCTGATGACACTTGAAACTTCTTGCAGCAACTAGGGATTCGCAGGAAGATGATGCTGTCTTTGTGTTGCTCCATGAAAAGAACATGTAAATATGCACATAGTTCATTACTTTTAAAGTTTTGGCAACGAAGTAGCTTCTCACAAATATACAAACATTCAGGCATTTGCTTAACTTTCTCCAAGTATTTCTGAGCCTACTGTTTTTCAGCCTCTTTAAGTTAGTGGTGAGCCTAACAAATATTTTTTGGAAAAAACAAGGACTTCCTTGTGTTTTACCACTACCATACTTTCACTTAAAACCA
This sequence comes from Falco punctatus, assembly GCF_963210335.1. Classification (NCBI taxonomy): domain Eukaryota; kingdom Metazoa; phylum Chordata; class Aves; order Falconiformes; family Falconidae; genus Falco; species Falco punctatus. Next base: position 106,860,836 of record NC_137583.1, on the reverse strand, counting down.
AATAACAGTTAGACTTAACTGAATATTTCTTTACTATTACCCCCATTTTGATTGGTTCCTTCCTTATGTAAGTGGAAGTGAATGTTGGTAATTAAATGTTGCGACAGTGTTACTGGCCCCTGCAATGCTGAGAAATGGCCTACATCACCTAATCATTTTCCAAACCTAGTGGTTGTGATTCACCATGAAAATTATTCAGAGAGTTTTCCCATAATAACTTCACAAGCTAGCAACATTATCACAATAGTAATAAAACCAGCTAGGTCTGTTCTGGTTCCTATTGCTATAGCATACACATATGATATATATAGATACACTGTCTGAGATTTCCAGCATAGTGTGATATAAGAGGCTCAACCAGATTCATGTTCTCCTGTGGCAGGTGAAGTACACTGCACTAAATGATCTGGACTTACTACCAACTGACAACCCAGGGATGTGCGCATGTGGCATGTCATGCAAAGGACATTATTCACTTCCTACATTCCCAAAACAGTGGAAAAGACATGTAAGGAATCTTAGGTCCTCAGTGCATAGAGCGGGCCTTTGAGAGTGTGAGTTCAACACCAACAAGAACACGTATAGCCCAAGTAATACAGGAGACAGGTACAGATGAGGATATAGATGCAGTCTGGTCAAGGTAAGAATAGACGGTGACTGGGCTGTTACTGAGAGTGCATCAGTTCTCTTCCTCACAAAACCAACAAGCTCTTCTCTGACACATGCTGTGGCAAGCAGCTTTTTGATTGCTTGCAGTCTAAGGTTATGCCATAAGTCCTTTCTAGTGGTTATAGCTCTTTAGCAACTGTAACTGAAATTTGGTCCTCAACATGTATGTGTAGAAAAGTGTTTTTAATGGTTTGACACCATGCATCTATAAAAGTTTAATATTCTATGTTAAGGTTACAGTACTAATAACCATTCCTATTTTTCATTGCTGTTGTTTATTCTGGGATGTGTGAAACTACAGGTTGATCCACAGCCTACTGAGCTCAGTAAGGGTCTTCCCTTGACATCAGAAGGCTTTGGATCAGTTGTGCCAGTTCCTCAAGATAGAGACCCTGGCCTTTGAGTTTATCAGTGCAAGATTTACATTGGCAGTGCTCAGTAAATGAGGTGAGTTTTCAGGACAGCCTGTTGTGAGTTCATAACTGTTCTTAACTGCAGAGTGGAGACCTTGCTCAGATCATGGTTCTATGAATACGATGAATAATAAGTGCAATTCAAACTCTGAAACTATGCAATTAATTTCCGTTCCAGAGAACTAAGAGAATCCAGCAAGAATGGGTTCTCAGGTACTGAGGTGACCAACATTTCTAAAATACACCAGCATGCAAGCTTTTGCTGAGTAAACTATAAACTTCCATGCTATTGCAGAATGACTGTCAGTTCCTGCGTCATAGAACCCAAATCTAACTTTTTTCAAAGAGTTAATCAAAGTACACCACCAAGAATAAGTCATTTCAAGAATTACCATCAACGAACTCATTTGAACTCAGCCCAGCTGCTGCCTGTAGCTTCAAACAGATGCGCCACTTATTCCAGGCACTGTCCCGTTCCTTGTTGTCCATCACACCCCCCTGGAAAATGGGGAGAGCAACTGTTACAGCTACAGAGAAGTCTGCAGAAAGATTGACACCAAAGATGTGTTTTTCCTTTCTCAATGTGCTTAATTTTCTTTTCACTTTTTCAAACAGTGGCTGGTATACATTTTGGCCGGCTTCTGCTTTTGACTTGGTTTTAGATCACCTAGGTTAAGGGCCATGGATATTACAATGAAACAGTAGTTTTGGTTTGTTTATTTTCTTTTGGACTCTTTATTAAATGAAAATCTCTCTGCCCACATATGAGCTGTAGTAATTTTCAATGGGAAAGTAACTTTCTGTCACTATTTTTTTGTATGTCTTCCCTTAAGAAAAACATGTTATGAAAAGAGCTGCAAACGCCACTGTTGCTGCAAAGAAAAGAAATTGTAATTGATTCCTACAACAGAGTAACAATTCTTGAATATATTTGCACTATTCACTAGGAGTTCATTAGTGTAACAACAGTGCATCCTGTGAATCACACCATAAAATTGTCAAAGCTTTTTATAGTGAAATAGACTAAGGGTAGAGGATTCATGTAAAGTGACAAGAATGTAACTAACACATTAGTCAATGATTGTGAATCAAAATTATTCTGGGTAATTAAGTAAGTCTGAAGGTGTTTAAGTACACTAAAAGAGAGCCAAGACAGTGTTAAAATACTTCTGGACTAAAGAAAGCATAAATCACACCAACTTGACCTAGAATTCGACCCAACCACTGCTTAAGGTACAGTACTGTGTAAATCCATAAAGCCGGCTACCACAGACTCTCAGTTTGTTGAATGTTTTAATTAAGGGGATTCTGTCAAGGTATTTTGCACCATTAGGAGAATATTGTATACGAAACAACTAGAGATAGGTGAACTCATTTTACCTCATTACAAACTCATTCAAAGACCATTTCTAATCATGAAATATTATTAGCTTCTTGTTCTTTTCAGAAGATGATCACATAGAATAATGATAAAATAAGTGAAGTAGAAAAGAAGAAAGCACCATGGGAAAACAAATATGAACATAGTGTGAAGAAGTATTAGGTAGTAGGGACTAAGGATCTGAAAGGAATACCAGTAGTAACTTCCAGCCACGGTCCAAAGAAATATCTGGCACATTAGGTAGCTGTGCATTTTTTCCCACCTGCTAAGTTACAGTATAGTCCTAATTCTTACTCAAAAAAAAAAAAAAAAAAAAAGAGAGAAGAGTTAAATTACATCAAAGAAATGTCTGCAAAGTCAATCTAGCTCTGCAAGACCTGTGGACCATAACAATAATGTAAGATGTTCACAGACATTGAATTTGCTCAAGACTAATGATAATCCCTTGTGAAACGCAAGCTGAAATTTGTTTGCCTACCAAAACAAGGCCTTTTTCTTATCCCCCTTCCCATTCATAGATGCAGGCATGTGTTGGCTTGTTATTGTAGTTTATGAATGTTGGCCTTTATTTCTGTGAAATTAGCGTTATCAACTCCATTTGACAAAATGTAAAATTACTGTAAAGCTGACAGACTTGGAAAAAATAATAAAAATTAAAAGGACATAAACATAGCTTTATGAAGCTGTGTTCTTTTAAATAGTTCTTTTACTCTGATGGGCTACATAGTTACACCGAGCCATATATGTGTCTTTTTTTTTTTCCTTAATATATATTCCTGAAACTGGACAAGTGCTAAAAGTACTGCTCAGGAGAATGACATCTATCATCCTGAAAGTTCTCATTATAGCTTACTTTATCAGGCAAAAAAAAAAGTATTAAAAAAATTAGCTATTAATCAGAATCTCCAATTAAAGTTTTAGTTGAACTTCAAATAATATTCTAAGGTCTGATCATAAAAGTGTGGGATTAGGCAAAAGCCAGCCACACTTGGTGTCACTTCTCCTTTACCTGGAGACCTACATCATGAATTATACTGTTCCCACATAGCACAAGACAGGCAGAATTTGAAAAATACATCACATAGCACATAAATCATACAATATTAAGTAAACACTCCATAGGTCATGGGTTTTAGTATTCTGGAATCAAGATTTCTTATGTCAATTGGTAGCTTTTTACGTTCTTCATTGTCTTTTAATAACAAGCTATTTGATCTTTCTATCTAATTGCTCTCATGTTAATAATTATGCAGGGTTAGGAAAGCTCTAAGTCTTAACTGTGCATGTGGGAGGATGTATATAGTTATGGCATCCCTGTAAAATCTTCTTGAGAAAGACACGACCCAGGGCAGTGAGAAAACTCTCTTGGAGGAGCTGACGAGCTGGGCACAGTGTCACACCGATGTAGCTGCCCTGTGCTAGCTTGCTGTGCTGGCCCAGGTGGTCACCGTCCCTCAGAGCCAGAAATCCTACCCAGAACCCCTAGCTTGAGGGTTGCAGTGTTATTTCTCACTCCAGTGCTTTAATGGGCCCCATGTTGCCTATGTCAGAGTGTGTCACAGTCTTTTGATTACTTGCTGTCTCACGCAGGGAATCTGCTTTTAACAGGTGGCGGGCTTAGGCTCTGTGGGGCTTACAGGAATCTCTAAGGGTCACCAAGCAGGGACTTGAAGCCCTCGTCTCTGTGTCTCACACAGGAACAATGGGAACATTTTTCTATTTACGGTGACTCCGACAGTTCAACAATGGCGGAGACTAGCAGACATTTTGTCTTGGGGAAAGCTGGCTGAAGACTGCTGTCTTTCTGCTTATTTCAATAGCCCCATGAGGCAATGTAATGGGTACAAATGTTTTGTGGACAATCGCTCTTTTTTTTGTTGTTTTCGAAGTATTTCTTCAGGCTGGGCTGTCTCAGTTACTGGTTTATGAAGTAGCTCCGCAAACACTTGCACAAGCAAGATGGGGGGGCAGACATCAATATGGTCTTTAAACCATCTGCAGAATGGGAGAGGTAGGAACATGTCTGACTTGCTTTGTTTCTAGGGCAGTATGTTGGAATAACAAGATCCTCTTGTTCTTGTTTAGCCACATTGGCTGTCGCACAGGGGAAGTCGGAAGTGGAGGGGGAAGGAGAAACTTAATTTCTTCGCCTTCTCCCTGCCTGCATGGGAAGCTGAAGTTCCTGGTAGGCATCTTCTGCTCCCCCCTCACTCCCCTGGCCAGTGGCATTGCTGTCCGGTAGGGAGGCAGTGGCCCATTAGACATAATTAAAATCGTGTCCGTTGAGTGGAAAACCATGTCCATTTTGGCTGATTATGGATGGAAGGTTCAAAGGAGGAAGAAGAGGCCAAGGTAGACATAAATGTCAAAATGGCAGGTAACCAGCTGCCTCAGTCATGCTCCTGTTGGAAGACATGGGGTCTGGGGGACTCCCGTGTTAGCCGTGGGGTGTGTCGGCTGTCATCTTTTACACCCCAGTGCTGAAAAAACAGGCCTGGCAGTGTGCTGGACTGCCACGCTCTGGAAGAGCACGGGGCATGATTTTCCCATTTTCCCATTTTCCCATTTCCTGCCGCTTTCCCCCTCACTGCGCGGGGACGGGGAGTGCGCGCGCCCAGCCCGCTGCCGTCCCCTTCCCGCCCGCCGCGCGGGGCTTCGCCCGCCCGCCCCGCTGTGAGGGGGGAGGCAGCCGCGGGCAGCCCCAGCCCTCCCCTGCCCGCCCCGCTCCTCTCAGCCCCTCCGCGCACCCACTGCTTGTTGCTGGAAAAAAAATAATACAAAAAACAACAACAAAAAAAACCCAAAAAACGCCCTTTCCGCAGATTAAATTCTTTTTGACCGAGCCGTTCTTGAGGTGTTATTTCCCCTTACAGTTTATGTTTGTCAGCGAACTTGCTGCTGACTCTCCATGCAAAGTACCTTTTCCGTACCTTTGTATTATTCAGCTTAAAAGGTATTCCACTTAACAAATGACTTTCCCTTTCCTCTGGCTTTAGCCGAGGCTAACCCGTCCCTTCGCCCCCGACAGCGGCTGAGGCACCGGGGCGCTCCCCCCTCGCCCCCGCGGCGGCGCCGTGCCCCCTCGCGGGGCGCCCGGGGGGCCGTGGCGGCTCGGCCGGGCCCGGCGGCGTCGGGCAGCGCTGTCGCGGCTTCACGATAAGGGATGGCGCAGGGACGGGGCTGAGAGCTCCATCCCGCCTCTCCTCTCAGGCTGGTAGTGACAGTGCCATTAGACGAGCCAAGCACTTCACCTGAGGACACCCATCACCATTTCGCAGCCAAGCGAACGCTCTTTGCGCGGCGCTGCCCGCCCTTCCCGTAGTGATCCGGCGAGGAGAGCCCGCGCTGGCTCGCACCAGCCAAAGTCACATCGCGCCTCGGCGAGCGGCGCACGGCGGGGGCCGGGCGGCGGGCACCGAGCAGGCACACGGACACGCGTGTGCGCAGCAAAGGCAAAACGGGGAGGGACTGTCACCTCTCCTTGGGAAGGAGAGGAGCGGGGGGCCGGCGAGCATGGGCGTGCGGGAGCCTGCGGAGGCCTGCGGTGCCGGCCGGGCCCGCCGCTTGCCGTTCCCGCGGCGGGCCACAAGATGGCTCCGCGCGGGGTGACCTGGCGCCCGCTGAAACCCCGGGAGGCCGCGCCGGGTGAGAAAACAGATCCGCCTTTCTTGTTCTGTCACATTTTAAAGGCGCTTGCTCATCCTCGGGTCTGCCGGAGGACAGACACACCCCTCCGGCGGACCTGAAAGCGGTGCTTGGGAAAGAAAACGGCAGCCCGGGCTCTCCTGGGAAGACTGGGGCCTGAGACGAGGGCGAGGGGCTGCCCGGGAGCCCGCGCGTCTCTGCCCGCCGCCGCCGGCCCGGTCCCCCCCGGCCCGCCCGCCCGGACGGCTGGGGTCCGCGGCGAGCGTGCTTGCCGCTCGGTTTGAGAAAGAAATGGTTGTCTGTAGGGGATGGGTGGGGTGACTAGGTAGGTAAAGGTGAGAGAGACATTGCCAAAGACGTTCAGGGCTTTAAAAGTTGGAACAGAAGTGCGGTGTGGTGGTGGTTTTTCTTTCTTCCCCCACCCCCCCACCCCCGCTCCTTTGAGGTAAGCTATTTCTATGAAGAAAATTCTGCTCACATTACAAAAGGGGGATGTCAGGGGGTTTGACTGTCATTGAGGTTGAAATGAACTTTGTCACCCTGTTTAAATATTTAAGTCTCCTGACACAGGCAAATACATCACGAAGTGCTAAAAAATATATTTAAAAATACAGCTGCCTTTGAGATGAAGCATTCCTATTCCCACTGTTACCAGTTCACTTTGCTCAAGCAACCCTGAAGTACAGAGTATGGCAAGAAACTGTGGACCAGAGATGCAGCTCCGTTACCACCATCTGCCTATTTCTGAATTTGAAGTGGCAACGCTTTGTTTTACACTGTTTCAGCCACTCGGTTTAACTGATTTCCAAGAGGTTAAACATCATATTGATATGCATGTGTATCAGTTTTCTTTCTGCATCCAGTCATGCTAATGTCCTCTTCCCTTAAATAGCCGTGTGTTTATTATATTTTGATGCCATTTTGCAAACTGGTGATATTTAGGGGATTTTTTTTTAATTTTATTTTCTTTTAGCGGTCTTACCTTCCCTGCACAAATACAGGGTTTCCACTGTTACATTGCTACTTTGGTTGTATTAAAGGAGCTAATTTAACTTAGAAATCAGAAAGGGGTCTTCAAAACCCGCTCTGTAACATGTCCTTGCTTTCGATGCAACATTAAGGAAGGTACTGGATGCACTTTAAGATAAAAGGTCATTTTTTGAGATTCATGCAACTATTCTCTGAGAGGCTGGAACTGGGGACTGGGGTGGAAAAGGCTAGGAAGAGCTGAGGGAGACCTCACCTCATACACATTGGTGGAAATGATTCTGTAAAGGTAACACAGACCAGCATGAACAGCAAACCTCCCTCTTGCTGATGGTTTCTGAACCTCCAGCTCTGACCCCATACTGATTTTGTTGTGGTGGGCTTAACTGATAACACAGCTTCCAGCCTCCAAATGCATGAAGGGTGCTACAGAATCCCACAGCTGATGAGAAGCAACTCATTTATACATCATTACAGATTGCTTTGTACATTTCTTGAAGGCAGAAAATAGCCAAGACAATGTGTTCACAAACATTTTGAGTAAATTCTTCCATATCTGAAGGATGAGACTGCTCAGGTTGTGTTTCTGTCCTTACAGCAGTAGGGCTACAGGGGCCTGGTTCTGTAGTGCAGACCATATGCAGCACCTGCTGAGATAAATGGGGGCTGAACTGAAATTTTCTGGATATTGAAAAATAATCGCTCCCACTTTCCTACTACAGTTCTTTTTTGAATCTGTGACTATAAAAACCATACATCACTTATTAACATTTATGTCCTTCAGCTGCATGACATCACTTGTCACTTAATGTAAATTTGTTCAAGCTATACAAAAGCCAAAGCGGATCCTGTGTCTGAAATCTGAGCTCCTAGTTACAAGGGAACATACTCTTACTGACTGACTCATAATTTTTTTTTGCTCTTATGTTCAAACTAGTGAAAAATGAATAAGAAGCCAGGAATTGAGACACAAGTTAAAACCTGTGTAAGAGGCTTCAAATAATGGCAAAATGTGCAAATCTATGTCTAGATCCCACCTGCTTTTCCTCACAGAAGTAGTCAATGTATAAATAACCACTTGCAATGAGCACAGGGGGATGGGGATTGGTTCAGTGTGACACTGGTGTGTTTGACCTGTGCTTGGCCTATAGGTATGTGCCCATGTGTGAGCAGTGTGGTTGCTATCTGCATGACAAAGTGTATGCATGACAAATATATTGGGCCAGTGGTTTAAGCAGTCCAAGGATGATTTTTGGGTATATTTGTTAAAGCTTTATCCTTTGTGAGTAAAGCAACTCATGATTTTAGTCTGCCACTTATAGTTGCAAAGATGTCTATTTGTCCGTCCATCTTCTGTCTGGCTTTGCTTTCAGACTCTTTTGTTGTGAAATGTTGCTTTAGGGATACATGGTGGGATATATGTTGTGTTTGAGGTGATGAGTCTGTGGTCCTCCTGTGCATACCGGATGTGAATTCCTTTCTAGCTATGCACACCAGCTGCCGGCCAAGTTCTGTCTCCTGCACTAACACGTTTCTGCACTGAGAGACACTGTGCACATCTGGAGAGTAGCTGATGCAAAGTGTCATGATCACAGAGGACAAAGCAATCCCACGCATAATTCAGACTAGTCAGTTATGTGGATTTGAAAATCTGGACTAAAATCTTAAATATGACTTTGTCTTCAACAGGAAGCCAGCAGAGGAAATGAAGTGATGGTGTGACGTCTTTTCAGCAGAGAGGCTGCTCTGATCTAAATCAACTTTCTTGAGATTAGCTGTTTCAAACCTGGATACTTGAACAATATTTGTGAATTTTGGCCACAAAATATACATGGATTACTGTAAATAGAAATGCATCCCCTATCCACAGAGGGAAGAGAGCATTTCTGAAAACAAGGATGAGTTGTGTGCAAAGAGAGGTGTCCAAAGGAAGCCTGAGACTGGGCCCGTCTGTAGTGATCTGAGATGTTCTGGGAAGGGGAGACACTGTTGTGTGGGTGATGGTGACATCTTCAAAATCCTCTGATGAGGAATGCAGCATGTGATCACATCTTTGTCTCTGTGTGGATAATATGATTAAAAACATAGGGAACATTTGGGAGAGTGCAGATGTGAGGAGCTCAGTAAAGAGGATAGCAGGAAAAGAATGAGGAAAATATGACAAGAGGCCTTCAAATAGGAAAACAGTGATGCTATAAAAGAAGTAAAAGCTAAATCAAATTATTTTGAGTCATGCATGTTTTTTGTTGGTTTTTTTTTTTTTATTCATGTCTTTATTGGAACAAAAAGAAAGTTTAAAAATAGAAATTCCATGCTGAGCTTAGGAATCCTCGTATATAAGACACCTGCAAGCTAGGAAGGTGTTTTCAAGTCCCAGCTTTGCAACATCACTGTGATATAGGCACAGACAACATGAAACCCAGTTTTATTTTCAGCTTCGGTCACTGATTTAGACAGCAGTGAGTGTATGTGCACATCTGTGTGTTTGTGTGGTATTAAGTAGAATAGCACATAGTGAATTTACCTCAAGTTTTCATAAAAGTTCTGTCACCTAGCTTTGCACAGCAAATGCACATGTGAACCAGGGTTAAAAGTGAACATAAAACCCTGAAGTTATTTTATTTCATTGTTATTTGAGTGTGTGTACTGAAACAGCATGCGACTTTATGTATTGCATGTTGGATACATAGGAGGGGTTTATGACATATCTTGCTGTAGTTTAGTTGCAGAAACTACAACTATGCGTTTCCCAGCTTCTGTCCATGAGTCCAATTTCTTGGTTAAAACAATTCAAACTATCATAACATTTTATAGATTTATTTTAAAAAGGAAAAGGGAAAAGATTTGATGATACAGTCTAAAGAATGTATTTGGATTAAATCACAGACCTAGAGTATTTGAACCAATGTTTTGCACACTACTGAGAACACATTGCCTTCTTTTAGATAACAGTGATTTTATCCTCAAAAACCAATTATGAGGGTGGGACCTAGGTACTGTCCAGTATGAGAATATAGAACAGAGTATCAGATAAGCTATTCCCCTTCTGATTTGATCCTGAGATGGGAGAAATTCAGTCAGTTTATTCAGTCAGTGACCAGTTGGATGTGGTGAGATTTTTTGGGATGAACATGCATATATATTTCTGTTTCATATACAGACTGCCTGAGCAAGTACAAAAAGTCAAAGGCACCAGTCTTATAAAAAAAAAAAAGAAGAGGAAAAAACTAAGAAAACCCAGCAGCAATGGAATCTGTTTGGTCTCAGGAAAACTCACTAAAGAGCACAGGACAGGCTTTGTCCACAAATCTGAGTTGAGTGTTTATCAGTGGGAGAGTCTGGTGGGAGGGAACATGTTTCACATCATGGACACAGGAGATCCTTCACCGCTCCAGGAACTTGCTGCCTTGGTGGCTTCACTTGATCCTGAGAATTGCTACCCTGCTTTGGTAGCAATTTTGCCTTCCACCAGTAGGAGACTGGTTTCCGTAACAGTTTTCCTTTCCTAAGGAAAATTGATTATGGGCTTTATATGGCTTTGTAGTATGTACTAATAGTCAGTATACCTCATATCACTTCATACAGGGTAAGTGCATGAAAGCAAGGGAAATATGCCTATTGATTTTGGCTGTGTGATGTTTTGTGAAGAACACCATGTTCTACCAGCAAAATCACAAAGGAGAGAGATACTGGGGTTTCACAACATGAAGTGTCCTGTATTTGGGTAAGGAAAGACAGAAAATTTTCAAAAATAGCTGGGCTTGATCCAGTCATGGTTACTGCAGGCATAGATGATGCATGGCGTTCAGCAAATCCCATGCTGTGCGGGATAAGACGAGAACCAAGTAGGCCCATAGACCCAGCCCAAAGAAGCTCATGTCCTACTTCACCATGTTCCAGCCTTGGCATCTTTAGGGACAGGATTCTGAGCTTGAAGGTCAGAATTTCTGTTGGATTTCTGGGTGCTGGGTGAGCAGATGATCCGTGTCCTGCTTTCCCAGCTTCCTTCCTGCCCTGTCCCACTTACAGCAGGCTGTGGCAAGGTTACTCTCCCTTTCTACTTTGCTAAAACATGGAAGCAGCTCCACCTTTGCTACCTCGTTCCTCTTCCACCCATTCTGTCTGTGAGCTGTTAGAGATGTTTCTGCCTGTCTGCTTCCCTCCTTCAAATATGAAAGCAGGTTTTAGGGGTTGTGTATGGGCAAAGGTGTGCATCCTTCTTTCTTCCTTCTTCAACCCAATTTTCTTGTGATAAGGTAGTCATCCGGTGGTCCAAATCAGCCGTGCCTTTCTACCCCCAAAACTGCTCCCCTTCTCTCTGCAAAAAAGTCAGGCTGCTAAATGAGAGCTGGGTACCTCTTGTAGACCACCTCTTGGGTTGGTTTTAACTACGTGGACATGATACTTATTAAACTTGCAAGACACAGGAATTTGGTAGGAACTGATGGTGAAGTTTCTAGATACATGCTCAGCTCTCAGGATGTGAGTATTTCCTAAACTTTATAAGATTATCCGTTTTCTTAAAGCTAAGTATATGGTTCTGAGCAGGGTTCAGTCTTTCTATCTTGCCTTCACACAACCTCAGACTGTGTTACAGTTCAAATGTGAGAGGTGTGTCATCTGTAGCAATAAGAGGGGAAGATGGTTTTGGTGAAAATGTAGTTACTCTTTAATATTTGCTATACCTGTTGAATCTGGATTTGGGGCAATCAGTTTGTCATGGTGTGTTGTCTGCTTCTCTTGGCTAGGCTTTTTCTTTGTTCACAAAGCTTAAAAAAATATGAGATATATTCATTAAAATTATAGATTCAGTTTTCAAGGAGATAAGATACAGTCTTTTTTTACTTTGTTGGAAGGTTTCCCTGAATAAAATGACATCAAAAGGCATATTTGTTCTTTTGTTTATTCAGTTTTGTTACGTGCTTTACAGCTTTGACTAGTGTTTACAGACCTAAGGAACTTTACTGGGATCAATAAGAAGCACTGATCCATCCCTCAGCCTTCCCCAGACTTCTCTCTTGTGGCAGCTCCAGAGCTTTAACACTCCAGGTGGAGTGTGTCTGGCTCCAGGTAGAGTCTGTCAATATTTTTCATCTGATACAGTGTATGTATTTTTCATATACATGAAAAAGGCAAGTTCAGCAGTACCAAACAACTCTGAGAATTTAATTTCATTTTATCAAGTTACTTCTTGAAACCAACCAAACAAAAAGTGACTTTCCTTAAACTCCTGAAAATAAATTAGAAAAGTTTTATTTTTTATAGCAATACTTTAAAATAAATAGTATCATTTTCCAGTTTGAAAATACTATACGTGTCCAGTTTTCTTTGAAATTTAGTTTAAAAATGTAAACTCTAAGAGTTAAAAAGAAACTCTCACAATGAAATTTCTGTTTCAGTTTAAGTTAAATATTTTGTGCAGTTAAAAAAGGTAAAAAAGGTAAAAAAATGAGATTTGCTCAACATTCTTCATTTTGACTGAAAGTCCTGTGAATGGAAGCATCAACAATCACTCAGCTGTAGTTACTGGCTCTTTGTTTAACTCTATTCCTGGAAAAAAGGCTGGTTTTCTGTCACTTAGAAGTTGAGTCCTACAGCCAATGCTAGTGCTTGTTTTTCAGCAATTTAAGCAGCCAGGTACATCTTTTTAAAAGACACGTAGCAGATTAAGCATACAGAAGGCACAGTGCAGATGGCATGTAAACCAAGCTTCCTTCAGTTTAGACAAGTCAAAAGACAGAGAGTCATTCAAAATAGAGAAATACCCACTGCTATTCCCTGCCTTGGTTGCTTCTACACTTGTGAGTGTTCTTTGGGATTCAGACAGACTTTTTTTTGTGGACCTCTTTTTATTCTGATCCTCTTACAGTTTCCAGCACCATCTAGCTTTTGACTCGCCTGATAACTCCAGATCAAGGTGGCTTCAGGCAGTTCATTGCTCTGCAATCCAGACTGAAAAAAAGAAGCTTATTTTCCCACCGTTCAGATGTCCATACTGATCTTAGCAGTAAGGAACAGTTACTCAGGATCATTCTTTTTCAAATTAGCCTGGAAAGCAGAGACATAGGCTATACCACGAAGCCATCTGTAGATCATAGGATCTGAAAAAATCGATCAAGAATTTACAAATGGTATGATGGGTTAATCTTGGCTAACAGCCAAATGCGCACCCAGCTGCACTGCGCCTCCTCAGCAGGACAAGGTGAGAAAATTAGAAAAAGACAAGAATGAGAAAGCTTGTGGGTTCAGTAAGGACAGGGAGGTCACTTACCAATTACAATCACTGGCAAAAGAGACTTGATTTGGGAAAATTAATTTAATTTATTGCCAGTTTAAATAGATTTGGGTAGTGAGAAACAAGAATACAAACATTAAAACAACACCTTTCCTCCCTCCTTTCCCAGGCTCAGCTTCACTCCTTCCTTCCCAGCTCCTCTCACTGCCCTGCTGAGTGTTGCGTGGAGGGTGGGGAATGTGGGTTATGGTCAATACGTAGCCATTTCTCCCTGCTGCACTTTCCTCCTCACACTTTTCCCTGTTCCAGTGAGGACCCTCTCCATGGGCTGCAATCCTTCAGGGAAAAAAACCTGTTCCAGTGTGGGCTTTCCATGGGCTGCGGTTCCTTCAAGAATATCCATCTGCTCTGGGGTAGTTCTCTAACTGCTGGGGAATATGTACTCTGGTGCCTGAAGAAGAACCTCTTCCCCCCCACCTCCTCTGACCTTGGTGTTTCTTGTTGCTCCTTCTCTTTTCCCCGCTCCTCCTCTGTCTGTCCAGTGTTTTCTACCCTTTCCTAAGTATGTTTTCATAGAGGTGCCACAGTCCTCCCTGATAGACTCAGCTGTGTCCTTTGTGTCTGCAGGGGAGCTCAGTGGAGCTGTCTGCGACCAGCATGGGGCAGCCCCCAGCCCCTACAGCCCTCCTGCCACCAAAACCTTGACAAAGGTACGTATGTGGTACATATGTGGGTTCACCAAATCATCCTTTCCTGTTCCTTTCTTTTTCCCAGGAAGCTGTAGGGACATTGCCATGAAGACTGGTAGAGCTTGCAGTGACTCCAGCAATACTTAGAGGGAGAAGCAGGGAGAGAAGCATTTGTCGTATGTGCCTGAGGCTTGAAAGGCAGCTCCCCAGACCTAGGAAAGTTGTAAGATACCAAAATTATCTCATACTGAAATATGCTTGTTCACTAATGGCAATAACAACTGTGTCACGTGTTCACTACAGAGATGCCCAAGGGCACTCACCTGTAGTGTATTAAAAAGGAAGAGACCAGAAATGTATTAGTGCTGGATAGATAAAATATTTAAATGGTTATAGCTAGATGGACTATAAAGATAGTAATCTGATATGTATGCATGCACTGTACATTTTTATAGTAGAGTTGCAGCATAAATGACCCCATTAAATCCTGTTATTTTCCTAATCCAATAAGCACTTAATCTCATTGCAAGTGTTGGAAATAATTATTCATTTATACACTTGTTTTTGCCACACATTTTATGTCAACAAGGAGTGTGCCTTTGACTAATCAGTTAAAACAGCTGGTGGATAAAGTAGTGAATGAGAATCAGGAACGTGGTATTCCTAGGAAGAAGATTGTTGGTGGTTTTTCTTCGGTCTGAGTTGTTATTGATTCTACAGAGAAATGTTGTATTATACACAAAGAAAACCTTTTGTAGGACAGGCGCTACTCTGTGTTAACAACCACCAGGACAAGGGTGAAAAGTAAAAAGCTTTGTGGTTCTCACGCTGCCTCAGCTCGCTGCCTTACTTGTCCCTAACTTGTTGCATTTTGCAGCTGTGAATAGGTGTAAGCACTTCACTCTTTTTTAACGCTCTTCACTTCTCTTACCTGTCAAATGTCTGCCATACCTACTTGGGTTAAGAAGGCTAAGTAAAAGTCAGATGTATGAGTTTTGCTGGTTGACAATACCCTCCCAAAAGAAGAAACTCTCATGAGGACCATTGCAAGAAGAATCTTGTTCTTTTCTGCTCCTCTATGAGCTGTAGCAGGTAGAGCAAGTCTGTTCTGGTCGCCAAGGACCCGTTCGATGGTCAGATATTTTAAAGTTTATTCAGCTCAGTTCTGTCACACTCATTCCCCTCTTTAGAAGCAATTCATGTCCGTGCCAGGACTTCCACTGGGCTTACTGTTTCACTCCAACAGTGTTGTAGGACACTGGAGTGGAAGTGGGTGCCGTGGAGAAGGGTGAGCCACCCCAGCCAGGGGCCTTATTGCTAGAGACCTACATGATGCCACTTGTGGGAGAGGGTCACGGCAGTCACCTTATGTGAGGACAGGGAGACAGACACAAACTGAGTAGGAGTTGCACTGTGGATTTTTTCATCCCAACTTGACAGACTTCTGTGTGTGTTTACAACAGTTAAAGATGCAATTATCTGTCATTGAAGAGAAACACTACCCTTTGTCAGAAGAACAGGAAAAAAAAGATGATGCTTTTGCCGTCACAGCTGTGGTCTGGAACATAATGCAGGTATTAAACCATCAGGTAAGAAAGGAAACATTTTAAAGGTTAAGGAATACTTCAAAGTAAATAAGCTCGAAGTTATTTTTAACACAGGTGTCTCTGTAATAGTGCTATACTGTATAAGAAAACTTCACAGTTCCCCATGACACTCACACTAGGTGTTACACCTTTGCAGAATGATGGCTTAGTAACTTCGGCAGGAATGTAATAAAATCAGGAAGACTTGCAAAATCTACTTCTGCTAAAGATATTTCCCCTTTCACAGCCTGTGCTTTTCACATAGGTGTTTATTTCTATATTTGTATTTACAACCTTTCTTATAAAAGGGAGAAGCTATTTGAAATTTTGGTAGACTACCTGCTGCTTCTCAAGAACTCCACCAAAAATGTTAAAAATAGGAAATCAAGGGGATATATCCATTGAAAAGAATGTGTCCCAAGGTATGTTCATTAAGACAAAACAGCTGCAAGACTTCCTACAGTCAGTCCATCAGTTCCATCATACATAACCAAGGAATGTAAGGAAAGATCCAAACCTTACCTAATGTCTAGAAATACTACAGTAACAGCCACGTTAGAAACACTGTTGGTAGAAGGACACTCTCTTAGCTTTCAGGCTCCGTACTGACAGAATAGGGAAAATGATGAGAAAAGTGGATGAGAATTTCAGGAAATATTAATGGTGTTGTTACAACTTTGAGTAGGAAAGTTGTTCTCATTGAGAGAGCCTTTAGATTATCCCATCATCTTCAGATGATGTTTGTAGAGTGAACATTGGGCAAAATTAGAGATTGTCTTCAAAT
The DNA here is from genome assembly GCF_963210335.1 of Falco punctatus. Taxonomy (NCBI): domain Eukaryota; kingdom Metazoa; phylum Chordata; class Aves; order Falconiformes; family Falconidae; genus Falco; species Falco punctatus. The sequence continues at coordinate 106,844,447 of NC_137583.1, read as the reverse complement.
AGCTCTTATCTTTCTGCCTATCGTAATGAGGCATTTGAAAAGGGAAAAATCATGTGACCCTTCCTGGAATTCATAACATGTTGCAGATATACTTCCTAAGGATCAGTGGTGTGACAGTATCACAGCTGCTGGATGCACAATCAAGGGTGTATCTCCAGCAAAGGCTGATTGCACTGAAATCCAGGGAAATGCTTTGCTGAGTCACATAGGCTCCATGTGCGTAAGTATCCATTGCCAGCACACAATGGTGTGACAGAATATTGAAGTGACACTGAAAACTGTTGAAAGACCCTGCTCAGGCCTTAATATTGTGAAATCCTTGAAAAACTTATTTGTATTCTTTGTAGCTGTAACTGACTGGTTTTCAGCCAGAACAAGCAAATAGAAGATCAGTTTTGGGTCTTGGGTCAATGAGATAATTCCTCCAACCTCCTGGCAAATTTAGCTGAATTATATTATTCATAATGTGGTCTATGAATGTGTGCTCCTATTTTAGGAAACTTAAATGTCAATTTAAAGAAGATGAAGTTTTAGAGACTTATGGGCAACTATCATGTATCATCTGGCATCATTCTGGGTCATATTTCTGAAGGGTAGTTCTCCTGTGTATGCATATTTAGATCTGGAAAGCTGGAAGACTTGTTTTTGCACCTTGAATTCTGTTATGTGTGCAAATCTACAGATTGCATCAATCAAGACTTGTCAGTGTAAGTTACACAATTGAAAAAGTCAGTTATTAAATATGTGTGTCCTTGTGCAAGTACAAAATCGGGAAGAAAATTATGAAAGCCGAAATTGCATGTGCGGGTAAAAAACCCTTGACATTAGCCTATTCAAAGTGATTCTACTCAGTGGCTTAACCAAGGCTATTAGAGGGACGAGGTGTCAGAGCCAGTGCTAAAACAGAAAAATGGAAGAAGTATTTGATTGATTGGTTAACCTACTGAATGACACTGACTCATGTTAATAAGGTTAGTATCCTCTGTGTGGCCTTAAAAGACCAAGTCTGTATTTCCAGCTCTGCCCTTCACCTACTCGTTGACCTTGAATACTTAGCATTGCCCAGTGCTTGCTTTTGCCCATTAAAAATGGCAATAATTTTTCCTCACCTTTGTAAAACTCGGGGAAAGCAGTTAATAAAAAGCATTTCACAGGAGTAGGGTATTATTCTTACTACTGATCTGTTATTGTGGCAATTCTTGAAGGTTATGAGAGAAAAAATTTCCTCTGCCAGTATGCAGCCAGGAGGGAACTTGTAGTTGCTGTAGCTACAGATGATCTGTAGCTGCAGAATGATTTGAGGTCAGATCAACAATAGCTATAGATTTTCACAAGTCTTAAAAGCTGCTTCTGAATGACAGTAGCAAGAAAGACCATGAATATCCCAAGGAAAAAAAAAATTATGACAAACTTTCCTTGTGATTGGTTTGGGTCAATCAGAGTATTTGTGAAACACAAAGGTCAAGCAACTTATTTAAAAAAACCCCTATGTGAATCTAAGATTGGCTTTGACATTTTCAAAAGCTCAGAAAATTAGAGGAGGGGCTGTAGCCCTGAGGATTGTGGTCTCTTAGGCTGACTGGAGGAGAGATTATATTAAACATTTTGAGACCTGAATGATCCATTCTGTATTAGAGAAGATTTACAAGATCCTCAGAGTATGCTTGAAACATCTGACTGAGAGGGAGTCTGTGGACTTTCTGCTTTCTTGGTTGGGATACTCAAGGGCACCATTAAAGAATCAACTATTGTGATTGATGGAAAAATAAAGAAATTGAAGAAGAAATGAAGACAAACTATAATGTGGACTTTTTCCTGCAGTCCCATGATATCTTCAACATTAAGTGATTTTGGCAGATAATTTCTACTATGAAGCATGTGGATAGCCAGAAGGCTATTAAGAGAGAATGATGCTATAATATAAGCATGGAGGATTCTTATAAAGTGTATCTTTCTCTCATTCAAAGTACATGATGAAAAATGATGTGTCCAGAGTGCTAACAAATTATAACAAAGTATAAATTCTCCCTATATATAATACTAAATGGCCTTTATTATCTTAAGCCACTATTCTCCCCCCACACCCCTGCTATGCATTTCATATATATTAAAATAATTTCAACTATATCTTTTAGCTAATCATAGCTAGCTCCATACATAGGATGACAATATGCCTGAGGTGATAATATGTCTGGTCAGTTAGACCAGTGTGTGGTAGGTGTAAAATGCTTCAATGGGAATGCAGAATTCTGATGGAGTAAGACCCCATGTTCACTTTGCACACGAGAATGATCTCATCAGGTGCAAGATGATAGGGGATAAGACCCCTCCTTTCTTCGTGGTACAAATTAAATCTGGGTGACGTAATGAATATACTCATGCAGCTAGATGAATTTTCCCTCTCACACCCATGTCTATCGCTTACAGACTCATTAGTTTGTCTTTCCCTGTTCTATGGATTATTTTTGAATAGATCTGTTTATTTATGTATTTTTGTTAATTCATGATTGTGTGTATTCATTAAACCTTTCTGAAAAATGACTGTGAGCTTTGGGATTACTATAGGGCTGTGCTCATTGTGGTGTTACTGGTCACCTCAGCAGCATGGTATTGCTCCCAGTCTCTGCCTGAACAATTGCAAACATAATGTAATTATAAAGCTTCTATTTCTATCTTAAGAGGGGTTTGTGTGCCCAAAACATCTGTTTTTCCTATGCTACCATAGGTTTAATAGAAGGCTTTCCTTTCCCCTGTTAACTGTGTCGACTTCCTATGCTTTGACTATGATCGTTATGAGAATATATCATACCCAAGAGCACGTTCATTTTCCACTTTTTCATTTTGCCCAGGGAAAGAATACAAGAGCAGTTTGCAGAGCTAGATGATGCAGACTGGCATTCATAATGCCATTTTGCTGTGTTTATTTTAAACCTTGTTCTTCCTGGGCCAAATCGGACAGACTTCAGTCTGTAACCAGTTCCTTTCAAGGTGTATCTACTTGCATCTGTGCCAGTACTCTGGGCAGGAGGATTATGTGATACTAGCTGCAGTAATGTCAATACTGGTGCCAATATTTTTATCTGCATTAAAGCCGACGCTGTGGCCTTGTATTTAAAAAGCAAAAATGAAAACCCATTTCTTCCTCATGGCAGAGATGATGTCAGGCACAGTACAGAAACAATTTGAGTACCATTTAGTAAGTTTATTGGTGCACATTTTTTCCATCACCATTGCAGAACATGTACTGAAGAAATACATGTATTAACAGCAATGAACGACTACCTAACGTGTGCTGATTTGGAAGTCCTAAATAGGGATAGATCTGGATAGTGAATAAAGGCACATCTAAGACCCTATAGTTGCAGGTGAAGGAGGGATCTGGCTGAAGCCGAGTGAGTATTTCAGTGCTCCCTTTGTCAGCTTTGTCTGCTCTGTTCTGTGTATCGAGATTTCCAGTCAACTTCACACACAATGAACAGAAGCACAAATCTCGGGGAGAAATGGAAAAGATTTATTCTATTGGCTTTCACAGGAAGATGATGTTAGCGTACGCAGAGTTGGGATAGGTTCCTATCGTGACAGAACAAAACTGGCTTTTTAGCTAGTGCCTTACCATGGCAATCTGCTTCAAAGGAACAACTGTCATTTTTGATAAGGATAGTGAGAATTACTGTCATCTGGAGAGATCACTATGCCTCTGGGTTGTATAGTATATTACAACAGAAGGATTTATTCTTTTAGAGATGAATAATTATTCCACTACAGCGTTTTGTTGCTGGTTTAGAAAAGATGTAGTTTTTACCCTGCATAATTATAATGTAGCGCTCTCTGCAAACAGAAACTTCTGATACATTTCGGGGGGGGGGGGGGACGGGGTTTGTTAACAGGGAGTCAGACAGAAAAGGTGGCCGGTTAGTAGAAACCTTCAGAGGGCAAGTGCATTTGGGGTGCGTGCATGCATGCCACATGCCTCCCCGCAGCCAAGATCCACAGCAGAAGCTCACAGTCTCGCAGAAGCTGCACAACCAAGCGAGTTATTATGGAGAGCTTCTCTGTGGCTGAGCCAGTAAGAGCTGGGTGCTAAACTTGTTTCCGCTTGAAGTTGCTCTTTGCATACTTGTTAAGGCAGAATGTTCTACCTTTTCACCTCTGCAATACTGGGTGTGAAACATGAGCCTCTAGGTGTTTCCTGGCTGGCAAGAATTCAATGGTAATAAAATTACTAGTAGAATAAATGTTTCAGAGGCAGTTATCCTCTCTCACCTGTTTGTAATTTTTTATTAATTATTACAAATGTGTTTAAGTACACTACCTGATTTTAATCTGCTGTATTCCCAGGATTTACATATAAAGGTCTTTTTCCCACAGAATAATGAATAATCACATATGTCAGGGTGTGGTGTTAGAATACTGAAGGCTGGTGATACACCTACTAGCAATCGTTCATTTTGTAAAAGGCTGGATTCTATAAGTAGTTTGCTTTTTATGGCCCTGATCCAAAATTCTGTTGAAATCAGACTCTTATTGAGTTAAAAAGCTACGGATCTAGTCCCAAATGTTCTTTTGTGGGAAGTGTTTGTAGTGCCATTGTTAACAATATATGCAGCACTGGGCGTGTGAACTGTGTAAGTAGAAATTTTACTTTTCCCAAAGCTCTTGCTCACTTTTATGCATTCTTTGCTCAAGCAAACAGCAGGTGGCTTACATGAATAGTGGGGTTAATGAGACTACTTAAGTGAGCAACTCTTTATCAGAGCAAGAGTGAAAAAAATTCACAAACTGGTCCTCTGTATCGGAGAATTTAGGACTCGCCAGATAGAGCTGAGAACTAGAAAGGATTCATATTATTATATACTGAAAGAAAAGCTGACTGGCATAGTGGTGGCAGCGGGGAGGAGGGGTTGTTGTTCCAAGAGCAGCAGAGCTAATGAGATCTAATGCTTTTGTTTCTTAATCCCTGAACTGAATTAATCTCTTTCCCTTCCCATGTGACATCATCCCCTAGGTGCAGGGAAGCCGCAGGGCAAGGTGCATGCTGCCCGGCCGGCCAAAGGGCGAGGGAGCCGAACGGTGCTTCCCCTTAGTGGAGACGCTAATCTTGTCCCTGCTCTCCTTCTGCATTTGATTCTCATGAATTGCATAAAAACATAGCTATCTTTGACGTTTCAGGTTGGATTGAAATAGGACAGTTCAGTATTTGGGAGGAAGAGGGAAGGAAAGATCATACAATTGTGTAAACTCCCTTTCCTAACCAAAAAAAAAAAAAAAAAAAAAAAAAAAAAAAATGCACCCTGAACTCCACTTGAACAGGGCTGAACTTACATTGCTGTTCCCAATTCAGGTCTCCCATAATAACGTGGCCCTCATGAGGTTTTGTGCACTTTACTTTCAGAATAATTTACCTCAAAAAGAATAAGCCCTAATAAGATTATGAACTGTTTGTATTAGGAAGTAGATCACATGGATAATCTTTGTGATCTCTCGTTACGCCATCTTTGTGCCAGTTAGCATGTTACCTTTGACTGCTGCCAAACTGGATGGAGGAAAATGGATTTTTTTATATGGTTTTATGTTTTGTTCTGTGTTTTACTTTTTCTCTTCCATTTCTACGTTACTGATTTGACAAAACACAAACAACAGAAACACAGCATATTGCAAGAAGTAATTTTACACTGGCTCTATAGTATTTATGAAGGAGACAATCTGTAACTAACCAAAGTCTTGACAAACTTTGAAAAGACTGAATTTTGAATGTGGATGGATCTCAAAATGCAGCTACACAGCTGGGCGCCACTGTTATCTGGGCAAGTGTCAGGTAGGATTTCACAGCATAATGGCTACTCAAAAAATACCTGAGCTCTTGTCTAGCAGACAAGATTTATAAATATGAACAGTTACTGTTTGAAAGTTAAGGAAGTCACAAAGACCCAGCAACAAAGCAATCCAACAGAGGAATTTTCTTTGCACTTTCAAAATCGAAAAGTGACATCAAATGCTATTTTAGATAAAAGATACTACAAATAAGAAAGATGCTGCAGGAGAGGCTTTAAAGTGTCTTTCAAAATTAGCAAGCACAAAAAGTCCATAGGTCAAGAATCAAGTCCTCTCGTATAATCCGTATTCACTCAGCATTTCAAACTCAGGCTCCTGGAACTGACCTTCAAAAAGACACTTCTTCATGAGCTGTGTGTTATGCTATTGTTGCTATCCATCCACCTCTAAACACCTGACATCAGCCAAAGTTCAAAGGAATCAAACAATGAACTGACCCCTTGAAGGAAAAAAAGTAACAGCAGCACCAGGGCTGGAAACGGACAGTGATATGTGAAGCAAAGGGTATTCTGTGGTCAATGACTTTGACAACTGCTAAGTTTGAAATTAATTGTATTATAAAAATTAATGTACTTATTGTGCATATTGTATACATAAATTCAAACATTTCCTGGCGAATGAGACTTGCAGGTTTCTTGGAATTAAGTAATATAATAATTAGTAGAAATTGTATCCATAACAGTACCTCCTCCAATTTTTGCTTGAAAACAAATTCAATTATTTATGATGTAGGAATAAACAATAAAGGTGACTTTAATAAAAATTACTGACTCATAGAACTGAACAGAGACCAATAATGATTTCTGAATTTTATTTCTTGTATTCTTGTCCTGTGATTTGCTATTTCTTCTTAGTGGAGACCTTCCTGATGCACAGCAATACAAGCTTCAAGTGACCTAAGTCTGAGGAAGTCCTGACACAGTTCTCTGAAAATCCCTCAGGCTTTCTACTTTCTATTAACAATGATGACAGCTCTGATCTTCCCCACACTATCACATTTAGGTATTCAGTGGCTATTAATAAAAACTCGATGGGATTCTAGTCACAATAGTTGTCATGTATGCAAAGCTTGAAAGCTTTGGGTTAATATGGATTAAGATGTCAAAGGTGGGGAGAGAAACTGAAAACAAAGAAAATTCATCATGGATGCATTTTTATTTTCTCTGCAATTAAAACCCATAGTACAGTTATTGAGAAATCAGATTCATGAACACGTAAAGAATCCCAGATGACCTGGAGGGCAGAAATCAGGCTTTACTTGCTAAGAAGTTGAGGAGGGATAATTCTGAGCTCCTGGCTGAGCAGGCTCTGGAGCATTTAGCCTTAGGAAGACCAATCAGTCAAAACCAGAGCAATGTGTGGTATGTGCAGCTCTTGAAATGGGCGCAAAGGTTGCAATTTGTCTCGTTGACTTTGAAGCTACAGTAACTTGGGAGGGCTCAGAAATCTCACTTTGCTACCATTGCAGCCATGAGTTATGTTAGATGTAGAAGATGTTTGTGACACTTGTGGGCCTGTGGACCTGTGGACTTACGGACATAGAAGAAAGGTCCTTGTCTTGAGTAAGGGCCTTTTATGCCCTACCACCATAAGAGAACTGACTACTGGAAATTTGCTTGCTAACACAAAGCTGGTGGATGTCTCCTGCATTGGCTGCCCTCCGCTTCCCAACAGAAAGGCTGCACTGGGGGTAATGGAGCTGTGCTAGGGTGGTGGGACACGGTCAGCTTATCGGGGTGCTGTGGCAGAGCAGAGCTTTGCTGGCAGAGGCCTTGGTAAGCATCTGTGCAAGGAGCCAAATTAAAACAGCTGGTTGGCTGCTCTCAGTCTTGACCATGTGGGGGTTGATGAGTCCAAAGACTGGAGGCTCAAATGTTCTCACAGTCTCACTCTTGATCTTGAGCTACAGAAGAGAATGTAACGTGGAATGTTAAAATAGGTTGCGGGCTGCCAGATCTGTCTTCCTCCAATGACACAGGAGACGTTGTGGACAGGAGATCTAGAAAACCCTGGAGACAAGTCCTTTAAAATCATCAGGCATTAACTTCAATTTTTCTTTTTCCTTTCTCTGAAAAGTCGTGCATACCCTGTGGGAATCTGGTGAGGTTTGTGGGCATGACCTTGGTTGCTTAATAAGATGGGCATTTCCGGGTTTTCTTGAAAATCTGGTGGTTACTTGTATTTCTCAAGAGGGATTTAAAGGAGAATTTTTTTTCAGTGATACTAATGGTATTTTGGTGCTTATATTCCCCACTGAGTAATACATCTGGATTCCCTATCATTTATTGAGAAATTAATGGCTCCGAAGTATCAGAGTGGTAAATGTTAGATAAAGCTAAATGGGGGCTAACAATTTTTATGGATATCTGGTATCTTCAGATACAGAATGTGTACTAAAGTAATCCCACAAAGTGTAGATTAGGTGATATAACTCAAACCGATCTGTGAAAAATAAAAGGAATATATATATAGAAAAAAATACCCAGAACTGGATTTTTGAATAAAGGTTTAAATGCAGAGTAAAGATGTTGTGTTCAACGAAGTTGCTGAAGACTCATTTGGGTGTAAGTTGAATCGGAGTCTGGCTCTAAGAGTGACTTAACAGTGACTCAACATGCTGAATTGTTGCTCCAAATAGTAGCTATCAAAGGCATCTTGCCTTTGCGTAAATGACTAATATAATTAGCTTATAACATCACCATAGGCACTGGCAAAAGTAATCATCATTACTATCCATTGTGTTCACAACATCTGAACCATTCATTTGGAAGCCTGTGAAACAGAAACTTCTATCCATCTCAGGAGAACTTTGTTTTCACCCTCCACACGTTTTCTGCAGGGGCCTGTTTTCCATGCCTCCCCATCCTCCTGCCCATTCTCAAAACTGCTTACAAAATGTAATTAGCATTGTTCCTGCTTGCTTCATCTTTATTTTTTTTTTAAAGGAGTGAGGCGGAGATAGGAAAAAAGTGTTTTTACAATGAAAACAAATACAAAAGTCCTTTGTACACAAAACCTTGTCCTGCTTGGTTGGCTCAATTAAACATATGCAGAAATAGGCTCACAAAGTCGGTCCTATTTTGCTGTTAGTTTCATTCACAAAATTCTGAAGTTATAGGGTGTAACCAAGGTCGGAATTTAGTCCATTGTACGCTTAAAAAAAGAAAGAAAGTACTGGGAGAATTTAATGTTTCACTTTTCTAACAAAAAGGATGTGCTTCCATAGCCATGAAAATAAAGACGTGACTTGAAAGGGTTACCATCACTGTGATACTAAGATAACTGAGACTGAATGCTGCTTTTTTTCAAGAAAAACAAACATAATGATTAATAGCATCATGGCAGCACTATTATTTTGCTATGTAGTACTCTCTTTATGTTATTAGATGTTTGTGAAATTGCAATTAAAAGCTTGCCTTATTTGCTAATAAGTCTAATTAAAGAACTCTTGCTGTGAACTTTGCCTTTTTTGAACAACGTGCTTAGCTGTGGTGTTAAGGAAGGGTTTAATCCTTTTAGACCAAGAGACTCCTGTTCGCAGGCCACTAAAATGTTTAAGTCACGTCTGATTTAAGACTAGATTGTTCAGCACCTTGTAGGGTTAAGCACGGTCACACCTTCCTATTTCTGGTTTTAGTAATACATAGCGTAATAACTCCAGTAACAGCTGAAATAGTGCTTCTTCAGATATCCAGGTAGGAATTCAGGTCTACCAACTTGAACCATGTTGGCAGCAGAGCTACTGTCTTTCTGTGCTTTTCCACTGCCTACTGCCCTGGGTGGCGATTTCTCACTTTGCTAGGGCTCAGTTCAGGATGTGGGCTCACAGAAAACTAGATATGTCTTCACATGGATCACAAACAGTAGATGTGATGAAGTGACCCGCTGATCAGTCTGGGTGTGTGCAGTAAGCGGGGCATGTTTGGGATGCGCTGGGGCAGCTATGCCAGCACAGTGCTGTCTGGTGTGTCCTGTGTTTGACTTGCTGCTTGAACACAGGTAAAAACTGCTTGTGGGTCCAGGCTGCCTGCGCTCGGACCTGCTTTTCCAGCTGTGTAACCTCCTACGAACTTTGGACTGCTTTTCCAATGTTAGGTCTGGCTCCCTTCCCTCCTTTTTAACCATCTCTTTGAGCCTTTCCTGAAAGGAAGATGTGATGGATTTCTATTGCACAAGAAGCTCTTCTCACATTAGTCCCTTCCCCTGGCATTAGTTAATTAGGCACAGTAAACTCTTCAGCACAAACTCTGCATATAGCTTTCCGTCTTTCAGTCAGCAGTCTCCATAAGTTAGAAACTAAGCTTTATTTGTTAGAGGTCAGGAGATGTCTTTCTTTCCATTATTTATAGTACATGTGTTTTGATTAGACAAACAGCCACTGAGGTGATGCTTCTCTTATTAATAATGCAAACACTGCACAAACTTATTGTTTTGTTTATAATCTGGTATGATTTTTTTTAAAAGGTCAAAAAAAAAAAGACAAAAAAAAAGTTTTGCAAAGTTTTTGAAAGTTCAGGGAAATGACAAACAGGTAGATGCTGAATGAAAAGTTCGTTTCTACAGAGCTATAAAGAAATGCCATTCCTCGCCCACTCTCAAACACCTACACTTTTAAAAGTGGGTACTTTAAGCTGTGTTCCTAGGTTATAGACACCTAAAATAAAGAACTTACTTCCAGACGTTCAAAATATTCACAATCTTCAATTTGAATAATTCTGAAAAGACCTCAATGGTCCTTTAAACAGCTTACAAAACCCCGAGGATTTTAAATAGTGTATTTTTCTTTACAAACACAATTGAACCTTAGGATGCAGAACTTCCTATACTCTTGGTTTTGGTTTTGCATCCTTGTTTCTTTCAACTAATAAAATATTAAATAAAATATTATTTAAATATTTGTCATGCAGCCCAATCCATGGCTGTGGTTGGATAGTGGTAAGCCAGAAAGCCAAGACTGAGGGATCCCACTAGTTCTAGTCTTGCTTGGTGCTGAGAACCGCTGTGCTCTGCTCATGGCCAGCACACCCCTTTGTCCCAAGACACCTGGCTGTCCATGTAGGCTGATGACAAGCAGCTGAACTTAAAAGCAACCTGAGTTAACGTCATTGAGAGATTGGTTCAGCTCTCACTTTAATAGTCGGGAAGTGGCAGTTGTGACCGACATGCATAGAACAGGCACATTTTTTAATGCCTTTTTTCCTTGAGCTGAATATTTGAATGCAAAATCTGATCCTACATATGAGCTGAACTGTGGAAGTGTAATGCAATAGCATTTAAAAATAGCAATTGCCAAGAAGCAAACACAGAGGGAAACCATTTGGAGGTGTTTGGTGATGCTTTCCACCAGGTGGGATATGCAGAGTTTTATATACAGTAGGTTAGCGTTTCCAAAGGGCAGAGAGAGATGAAGGATAAAGGATAATCTTTTGTAGCTTCAAGGCAAGTGAGCTTTATGGATGCTCATTTGCAGTTGGAGAGCCCAAGCAGTGCTATCTTTCAGTCAAGTCTTGCTTTACTCAGAGTTTTCTTTAAAGTGTCACAGCAGAAAATTGACAACATTAAGAACATACCTATTTATGTGCTTCTTTTTAAAGAATTAAATTAAAACCACACTCCATATCAAGCTTTTTGCAACACCATACACTGTTTATGGCTCTGACAAACAATGCAGAGATTTGAAGCCTGCCCAAAACATGTTTAAGAGCTGTAGTGCTGTAGATTAATGCATTTGTAACATATTTTACTCGGATTTATCTCTCCTTGTATGGAGTGATGTATTTTTCCCCAAGAACAATACAGATAAAAGCTGAAGATTACAGTTTGTGTTAGAGTGGGTAAGCACAGATAAGGGTATTTCTTTTTGTGGAAGATGAAACAAGTAGAAGAAGAGCCGAAGAACAACAAAGACACTCTTTCACAGTAGGGGATATATTTGATGACCTACAGTAAATATTATAAATGCCTGAAAGTGCTTTGTATACAGGTATTGCTTTGTAGTATGCATTTGCTATTCTCTTCCAACACAAATAAATACCGGGCTAGATGAGAGTTATATAACCACAAGATGCAGAAGATTATGAAAATATAGCATTGTCATTAGTTACTGTCAAAGACACCAGTTGTCTAGCAAAGGGACACAAACTCCTCAATCGTTTGTTTGCTACGCTGATGTTTAGGATTAATGTAAGCAACTGCAATAGGTAGGTTGATTTGGACAGCAAAGGTTAATTACTGAAAGTACATCACAGTGCAATGGAATATCATGGGGCAATGCAGTATGGCAGAACTCTCCCAGTTAAAAAACAAATGGGAGCTCGATTATAAAGCGAGGGCCTGAACTGCAGAATGAGCTTCTACCTCTGGGGTCATGCAGGAAGTTAAGACTAGAAGATCCTACCAATAATTCAGAAATCTGTTATTGGTCTTGAAATCTATTTCTAGGGACCAGCTTGAAGACATTTCAACTTTGGCTTGAACAAGGGGCAGTAAAAGCCAGCGGTATCATTTGGGAGCTCTTGGAGAGCTTCCAAGCATCTTCATCCATGATGTAGTTTAAGCTTCCAGATGCTTTTTCTTTGCATTGTGAGATATTGTAAATCTCACAATTGTAAATAAAGGAGACTGAAAAGAACCTCTTAGTGCCTTCACCTGTAGGACATCCTATGTCTCATCTCTGTGAGAAAGCAACCTTACTTATGAATTCACTGGAGAGATTCTGTTCACTGGCAAGAGACTTCCATCAATCTAGAAAGAGGGAGCAGGGCAACATGTGCAAACTCATGAGGAGCTGAAGGGCTGGATGAAGGGCCTTATTAAAAAAAACCCAGAGTCCTTAGGGATTTGAGGCATTGTATTTTTTAGGATTCCCAGTTCTGACAGCAAGAAACTCACTGTCAGGGCTCCAACCCAGTAGCTCTAGATACATGTTGAAATCCCAGAAAATGAGCCCACTGGGGAATTCAGCCCTCTGTTTGCATGTGTATTTTGAAATGAAATCACTTATGACCTTTCTTCCTGCATTTCAGACTTTGCTGGTGTGCTCGTCATATCCAGACAGGCTGCCACTGAGAAGGGACCTTGTGTTCAGTGTCTCAATACCTTCTTCCCTTGGCCCCTGCGAAGAAGTTGGGGCTCAGCTTTCTTTCAGGCTTGTTAGATGACAGAGTTAGAAGCAGGTTACAAACAGTGAGAAGAGGGCAGGTGAAACTGAGGGGAGGTGGGAACAAATGCCCGGCACATAGAGCCACTGGCATTGTGGTTCCTTTCAGTAGCCTGTTCTGCCCCTCTGGCTTCTGAAGCAGTAGCGGTGTGTTACATGTTGATTTTCTCTCTCTCTCCCCCAAACAGGAGGTGAAACAGCTTCCTGGGCAGCTTTTACTGATTATAGTGCCAAAAGGCAGCAGCCCGCTGGGATGAGTACAGCCGCGAGCAAATGGGGACCGGCCGGGGGACTTTCCTCAGTGAGGGGAAAGTGAACTGAGGTCTCGGCAGGACTTCTGGATGTCTCCATGGAACGTGTCGCTCTGGTAAGGCAGACCCTCTGGTGAAGGACCTTCACAGGAGTCTGGAAGTAACGTATTGTGAGATTTTAGAACGTAGGTATGATCAGATGTTGGCCCTGGACGGAACGAAGATGTCACAAATTAATTGGCTTCTTAGTTTTGTCTTCTAAAGTTAGCATTGTGTGAAAGAACAGAATATTAGACCTTATGAGAAATATTAAAATGTTAGGATCATTGAAAAAAAGCAAGTACATCTAAATTATAGTTTAGCTGTCCCCCCCTTTTTTTTAATGATTGGCTTTATTCACAGTATAAAAATACCCATGGCTTTTGCTGGTAGTCTGGAAAAAGTTGCAATCTATTTTCTAAATTTTAATGAAACCTAAATGGTCAGCAGCCAAAAGTCTTCATATTAATAATATGTAGTTTCTGGTTTAGAAGGTGTATTTCTTTTTAAACTAGATCCGATCAATGCACACAATGTTTTTTGCCAAAGATTTTTTTTAAATGTTTCACTTAAAATTGACCAGATTTTTGATCAAATAATTTGGAAAAACGTATCGGGTTCGTTCTCACATCGGGGAAGGCTTTTCTCTGTTTTTCTCACTTCTCTGTTTTTCCTGTCCTTTTGATGAATCCTGACTCAAGCGCTCCATTTGAAGGCTGTGAGCATCCCAGAGTGCGGGAAGCCTTCTGGGGCTGCCGGTACGCAGCAGAGTGCGCGACCCTGCGACTGCTCCCTTCTCCACCCGCCCACTGCGCAGCGCAGCCTCCCGGACTTCTCCTGAGAAGTGTTGAGGCCCTGCCAGTTCTAGTCTGGGAGCTGGGTCTGTTTAGTACCTCTGAATACTAACTAGGTTGTTTTTACCCAACAGTAATATGTGACAAATTAAACAATATAAATTTTATCTTGATCTTAATTAAGGCAGCAGCAATATTCCCATTAACTTCAGTGGGACCAGGATTATATCAAATATTATTTAAACATTTATAATAGCATTAGATAATGGGTTTAAAATAATTAAGAGTCTATTGAAGAAATTTAGCTTGATGGTGGAAAGGCAAATTATGTCAAATGAACGGGAACTGTCATTTATGGAGGCCTATTGAGATAGGCTTGTTTATTGGGGGAAGAAAACAAAACTCATAGGAATCTTTCAGGGGCAGAGTCTGAAGGTCTTTTTGGGACTGAGAAAGAGGAGTGGGAATATTAAACAGATGTGTGAGGTGGGAACAGTGTTTTTCACCATCACAGAGACACAGCAGCCAAGAGTATCCAAAAATTAATTTTTGATTGGTAAAATGTAGTCCTAGATTCAGTGTAGGCTGTTTCAATTAGGTCTGTGCAGATACACAAAATTAATGGGTCAAATAAGTAATTAATGGTGTTAATATATCAATCACTTTTCTAATAAAAGTGTCTGAAATGAGTCAGGGGAAAAAAATCTAATAATTAATTTGAAAACTGCTATGATGCTTCAATTGATTTGGGGCTAGGAAAAAAAGAGAATAATTAGTAAGGATCAAAAAACAATATCACATTTAGTCCTCCAAATGGAGAGGAAAATTAAACATAGATGGGATTGAAATATCATTTTTTATCCTTGTAAGAAGATTGGGAATGTCAACTATAGTAGAAACCTATTTTTTATTTTAGAAGAGTTATGTTTGCCCTGTCCTTCCTCACTTCTACTCGTGTGCACAGCCCTTATTCCTGTGGAAGATCATGTCAACTTAGTAAGGAAACAAGTGGCTTTTTGTGTGTGTATGTTCTACGTTTTCTCCTTAACCCAGAATTTTCACATTTTAAGGATCACTTTTATCAGTTTGCTGCTATGATAAAATAATGATGAACTAATATAAAAGCAATAAATGTGATAGTTGGGTATTTTTACAGAAAAGCATGCACATTTCAACACAAAATCAAAGTATTAGTCAAAGTGATCTCTGATAGACTGCTCGCTGGACAGGAGGTGGAAGAGAGGGGGCATTGCATGAAAGAGTCTATTACTCGTAAAAATAGGTTGCATGTGAGTTCTTTAATTTTTAGGGGAAATTGTTGAGATTTGTGAGAGTGTTCACTTTTTGAGTAAAATGCATTTGATGAATACACTGGTGGAGGTGCAAGAAGCATGAATTCCTAAGTGTAAAAAATGTAAAATCTCCACTGGGAAATCCTTTGACTGACCCCACGTATTGAGCTTGATTAGCTTCTGCGTTATTGAACAAAGGTGTATTGAGATCATTATGAAGGATAGTTCTCTACCATCATTTAACCTTGTTTTGCCCTTTCCCTCTCACTGCCAATATAAAAACCAATTAGCAAATGACTAAGAAACAATCACAATTCTTTTCAACAAAAATCAAGCTTCAGCCACCTCTTCCTTGCAAAAATAAGTTGTTGTTGCTATTTGGGAATAATACAGGAGACTAATGGTCCCCCAAAACAACTGACAGATCTAGACCTGCTTTAGCTGATACCCTAAAGCTCTGAATGAATGGCAGTAGTTAAAAGTACTTAAACTAAAAGGAAAATCAAAACAAATGTAAGCTAGCTCAATGTTTTTGAAAATAGGATTCTTAGGCGTAATGTGGACAACTTTATTACCTACTTTTGCTTCAAAACTGTAGCATGAAATCTGCCTCTTGTGAAGCTGAGATGTAGGTATTGGTGGAGAAATACTAAATAACTAGGAAACTTTAGAAGAGTGGAACGTTACTGATCAGATGGCTGTGGCCATTCAATGTACTTTAGGGGATCCAAGCAAGCCCAAAAAGCTTTTCAGCTAAAAAATGCTCTTTCCTTGCATTAGAAGGCTATTCTCCGTTTCACTGAGAGTTAAATTTACTCACTGTACCCCTCTTCTCTTCCTGCAAATGTCTGTTTTAATGAAACACGCACCAGTCTTTGCTATATCAAAGTTTTTCTCATACCACTGCTCCTGGGCATGATGTGACAAGTGTGCTGGTTGCAAGGCTATGGTGTACATAGAAGAGTGATTTTATTCAAACAAGAAGTTGTTGCTAGGTAAGCATTTTATTAGCACTCATGCAGAGTAGCAGCTTGCTGTAGTCTGCAATTTTTTCATCTTTAAAGTACACCTAAACCTAGATCCATGAACAAAGGATCAATAAGTTGGAAGACACATTTGGACTTCCTTAGAAGAAATGCACTAAGGAAGTAGAGGAAAAAAAAAAAAAAAGAAAAAAAAAAGAACAATATTTCAAATAGCACATGGTAGTATGGTGTTTAATAACTTGCCATTTTTGTACCGTATATTTCTCATATGGTTTCCTTATTCTCTTTCTTCTGTATTTGTGCAAGACTTCAAAAAATATACTAACACTGGCCAAAGTTCTTGTAGAACCCTCCCTGCAGCAATGCTGTTTTGTGTTCCCTTGCATAGCAAATAGTGAAGAGTTTTCACTTTGTGTTGTGATGACATCAGTCGATGGTGATACACAGAGAGACATACTTTAGCATGATAATGCACTCCACAAGTTGAATTTCGTGTTGTTAAGCAAATATGGCTGTGATCATTTCATCTCCATTTTAACATACCTGGGAAAATATCAATGTAAAGAGAAAAAAGTATTTTTAGGCCTCAAAGAGGATGCTGTAAATGATGGGGAAGAAAAAGGCTAAAAACTTAAAAACAAACAAACAAAACCAATAAAGTGAAAAAGCTCTAGAGCTTTCTTTTTTTGCCGTTCAAGTGAATTGGTTCTTTTTAATGGTTCATTAAATTGTGTCAAGTAAATACTCTGTTCCCACTACGATACTCAAAGTATACACTAAAATTCTTTCGACAGCTTTGCAACCCATGCTGATGTAACATGCCACAGCCATCTGGGTAGAAGCTAGCCCATTTAATAAGACAGCATCTGACATAGCCCGTATTAGGGTCCTTGACTGCTCTGTGGTTCTTGACTGCTCTTTCACCACCCTTGGGCAGTACAGAGTTTAAGGGGCATGTTCAGTGGCAGTCCTCCCTCTGCAGCCTGTGTCATCTTTGGGTGGCTGAGTTGCAGTGAGACATCTGAAGGTCCAAGAAGTACTCCCATACTTGGCACAATTCAGAGACCCTTATATGGTCCTCTATCAACATGATAAAATGGACAATAGGCAAAAGGTTACTTACCACCTGCAACGTGTAGAACTGATAGGAAGACAGAAATGTCCTGTGGAAAAAGAAGAGTGGTCCATCTAGCCCAAGACTCCATTTCCAGCAATGGCAGGAGATGTTGTGCAGAGAAGCACATGAGCCTGGCCTCCCTCTATAGTCTGTTTTATTCCTGAGTGACTGTGATCATTGGATTAGGGATTTTAGGGCATACATCCCTGCCTGATCCATTTTTGTATGTCCTGGTATATCTGTTATCCATGAACTTGCATACCACTGATACAATCTGCCTTCTGTAACAACAGGTTCCAGAAGTTCACCACCCTCTGTAAAAGAAAGCACCTCTTTCCACCTGTTTTAAGCCTGTTCCCTGCAAATTTCACTGTGTGCTCTCTGGTTCAGTCCTGCAGGCCTTGGTGAAGGGCAATTCTGCGCTAACCCTGATCTACCACCTTCATGATTTCATAAATCTCAGTAATATCCCTTTTAGCCATGTTCTTTCAACTTGGGAGTCCCAGCCCTTTCTCCTTTCCTTGTGAAGTTACCAGTATACCCCCTCAATCACTTCAGTTGCTCTTCTCTGTGCATTTTTTTCTAATGCTAGTCTGTCTGCTGCTCTGTTCTGTCCTAAGATACACAGACCAGAACTGCAAAATAAAACAAAACTTAAAATACACATGGAGCAAGGTGTCCCTAGTAGCAAAATTATTTTCTTTGTTTTGCTGTGACTATCTTTCCTAACAGCACACAACATTTTGTGGCTGGTGTCACAAACTTAACTCAGAATTTCAAAGAGCTGTTATTGACGACTCCAGCAGTGTTTCCATGAATGGAAACTATCTGTTCTGAGCACAGCACCAGGTAAGCAAAGTTGAGGTTATTTTTCCCTTGATACATCACTTCACAGTGATCCATGTGGAAGCTCACCTGCCCCTGAATGTTGTGCACACTAACTCAGTGTGGCTTTTGGAGTTCCTGACTGTCAGTGTGGCATTTAACTATCTGGAAAAAGCCTTGGTATTATCCACACACTGCATTCTCCAGGTTATTGACAAATATGTTAACTAATACTGGTCCTGACACTGATGCCTAGGGGTTCCTGAGATTTATACCAATGTGTCTTGCACACATTTAGCAACACATTTTATGACAAAACAGTTTTTAGTTATTTTTGTTATTTATAATGTTTTATTAACTGTTGTGTGCTTAAGGTGCAATTCCATGGCTCTTCCAGACTTCAGATGCTTCGGCTTCCATTTACTTTTATAATATTTACAAATATTTTGGCTTACAAGTTAAACTCATGAAAGCACACCATTGTCTCCTGTGAAAGGCTATCTACTTCTCTAGGTTCCAGTGCTAGCAAACAGACTTTAAGGACAGACTTAAAATTTACAAACAAAATTTGACTTTTATACAAATTGAAAATGCCAAGCATTTGTCTCGCCCTGTCTCGGCCTGTGCGTTGTGTGACATTTCCCTGTCCTGGCAACAGAGGTAAAATCAGAGAGACTCATTTGGTAGCGTCCCCTTTGCCTGGATTTAGAAGAGTACCTTTCCAGTTTGTTACTTGTTGACTGTCATTTATTCTGCAATTACATCAAATGTACTCCTGGACCTGTTCTTCCTTGCAAAGTGTCAGTCTGTGAATGACATTTCCAGAGAATAGCTTGATCCAGTGATTTATTGAGGCAATACGTCATTCAAGTAAGGTCCTTTAACCACGTTTTTGCTCACTGGATGATACCATCCAAAGAGAAGAATATCTGAGTCACTGTTTAGTTGTGTAGTAAAAGGCATGTCAGGAAGCAAGATGCTCTTTAAACACTAAGCATGTTTGCCTCCAGGTGTACTGGCATCCTTGCACCTTTGTTCACAAGCATGTTAGTGTGCTGAATAGGCGTCCGTACCTGGGCGCTAAGGTCTTGGTCTCCTTGACAACGAAACTTTTCAGAGATTACATGAAAAATGTTTTCTTTAGCCCTCGAGCTATTTTAATGCTTTAAAATGTCAGAGAAAAGATCCTTTAGTCCCAAGAGTAAGGAAGAGGTGGTAGTGGAGAGGGAACAGAATATTTTAAAACCTGTTTACAGAGTAATTCAGCAACAGAGGACAGCCCAGCAGGAATGCCCTCAAAAAATGAAACATTTCACCACTAATTTACCTCCCTGAATTCACCTAAGGTTCATAACAGGAATGACATCTTAATATGCTTTTTGGCTGCTACTGAACGACAAAATTCACAGGAAACGGGCTTCGGCTTCATCCACGTCTTGGCATTTTCTGTCAGGAACATAGGGTTGTGTCAGCGGGGGGCAGAACCCGTCTGGGTCAGGGTTGAGGGTATGTTCACCTCCGTGGTGTACTAATATAGGTGTTGCTGAAACAATGGGCTAGTTGTAACAAATGCCATTCTCTGTGTTCCATAATTAGCTAAATAGCCCTGTGCTCACTGTCCGGTGTGAGCGTTCACACGCAGGGGCAGCTCTGCATGCAAGGATGGGCCTTCTCCTTCACACCAGTTTCTCACTTTCGGCCCCAAGTAAGACATTGCCAAGGGTGTTGGAGAGAAAAAGTAAAAGCCACCAAGCTGTTTAGGAAGTAGGCCCAGACAGGGGTAGGTCCTGGCCCAACTTGGCGCTGTGGATCAGGCTCTTCTGACGGGTAGCGAAGCCCGCAGCACTCCCCAGCAAGTGTGCCGTTGCCAAGGGGTGACGTGAGAGCTGACATGGAGGAAAGGGGCATGGCTTGTTTCCATGGCTCAGAGGCAGAGGAGATGATGCAGTGAGTCAAAAAAGGGTGCTGTGCTGAGGGACCAATAGGCACCACAACTTTGGGCTGCTTTCCAGCAGGGTTTGCACAATGTCAAGGGAAGCTAGTGGTAGCCTTTCTTCTGTAAGTGGTTGCCAGTGCCTCAGATGGCCTTCACCTAAGCCTGTATTACAGGGGTAATTAAGGAGGAGGTGGTAAGAAAAATAGCTGAAGGGAAATTCTTGCCTGGGGTTCAATGTTTGCAGACTTGGGGGAAGACCCTGTGGTCTGTAATCAACAGAATGTCCATCTGTGGGAACAGTAACCTTACCTCACTGTTCCTTTTCCACACTGCCTTGTCTACTGGTTTATCTCAGATTGTCATTATCTCTTTGTATCTTGATTTTTGCTAGTCTTCAAATGCTAGGAGTTCTGAAAGAAATGGTGTTCTTTGTAGCTTTTTCAGATTAAGGGCCATGGTCTGAGACCAGGACATCTGGGAATGGGAAGGCAGGTGACGGACATAAGGTATACGAATGATTGTGAATTTGTTTTTGTTGTTTGTTTGAATAGATCTTTCTTCAGTTAAGGTTTGTCTTGTTCTGCACACATTATGCAAGCTGGTGTCATTTCATTGGCAGTCGCAGTCAGTTGTCTGAAAGGACTACTGTGATTTTTGACTGGTACATGTACCTCCCTAACTCACCCAGCTGCCATGACTCAGATTAATGGAGTGCCACCCACTGGGTAAACAGTAAACCCCTTGTAGATCCTATTGCACAAGATCTGTGATTGACTGATGGCAACTAATTCTGTTATGAGAGAAGAAGTTGATTTTCAATCAAGGTACCCTTTGCTGATGCTACTCCCATTTTGCCAACCTTACTCTGACCAGGCACATAGGCTTGGTTGATGCCAAACCTCAACGTTATCCAGGAACTTTATGAATCTAGATTAAATTCTGGATTTCACTTGTCTAATCTTTGCTATCCTAGTTTCAGTTCAAGTGTGGCAGTAAAGTCAATTGATAGTTCTCTGTTCTGCTCATGGCTATTAATACTAAGACCTGTATTTTGTCATTCACCGTTCCAAGCCATAGTAAATCAGTTTAAAGTGATACATTCTGCGTATTGCCTCATCACACCCAGCAATTTTTGG
Source organism: Falco punctatus (assembly GCF_963210335.1). Taxonomy (NCBI): domain Eukaryota; kingdom Metazoa; phylum Chordata; class Aves; order Falconiformes; family Falconidae; genus Falco; species Falco punctatus. The sequence goes on along the minus strand of NC_137583.1, from coordinate 106,823,080 downwards.
GTTCATTTGCTGGTCTTTCCACAGAACCTGATTCAGTTCAGAATATTGCTGTTGGATTTATTTTGACCATCATATTTGAGAGATTTGGACTCCCTCATAACAGGACACAATACACTGGAAGTTTTCTGTGAGCACTGGTGCCCGACACTGGAGCCACAAGCTGATGAGACTTATTGCCTGTGAAATACTAGAGTATTTGTGATAACTTTGATAAGAGAGTGCAGATACCATACTCCACCAGTTAACCTCTGGTCTTAAGCAGTGCTTCCTTTGACTCTAGAAGATATTTTCTGTCTGACCCAGAAGCTGAATATGCATAGGACTGCCTCAGTTAAAGGATTGCCGAGGACCTCCCACCTTTTGATGCCTTAAGTGGATGGTCATGACTTTGTCAAATAAAGGTCTGGCCTCTTGCAGCTTTGTGTAGGTGTCTGAGCCCTTCTCTAACCACAGTTGAGAGCTAGTAGCCTCTACATGTTATTAATAAACTATTTAAAGCTCTTGAACAAACATGCCTTTACAGGGAGCACAAACTCATCTAACAGGGTGCTGAGATCTCTCTCTGCAGTTGGTACAGGTAAATCCTGTCCTATTCCTTGCCTTTGTAATGCTCTAGCAACATTCCAGCATTTTATTTACAACACTGGGAGGAAGAAGTTAAGACTAGGATGTAGCAGCATGTCTGGATGACACCCACATTTATTTTGGGAACCCAGGAACAACACAGTTGGCATGTTCAACTTGTCCTCAAATGCCTCCACCATAATAACCTGTTTGCCAAGCTGGAAAAATGCAAATGTGATCAGACAGTTGTAGAATTTGTGGGCTATGAAATTGCCCTTGGGGATGAACTGGGGAAGGTTCTTTGTGAGATTGCTGCTGTAGTTGACTGGGCTTCCCTGGGGGACATGTGGAGGACATTGCATCTGTGGTTCAGAGTCCTTTGACAAATTTCACACACATTTACCCAAAATGCAGAGATCTCAAGGCTATGACTCGGAACCTGGATAGCAGTATTACTAGTCCCTCTGTTTAGGACAGAGCACACTTTTTGTTTGGATAATCTCAAAACTCAAACCCATAATGAACCACACTTAATGGATTTTGTCATTCATGGAACCACTTGCTTTTTCAGTGTTTTCCAGGTCTTCCTCTGTGCTGTAGAATATCATTAAAAAATCTGCGGAGGGGTTTCTAGAGGAAAAATATAAATTAATATGTACTATCAGAGACACTGTTGTCTAGTATGCTGTCCTTGATGAGGAGATACAGAGTTTCCACTTTGGCATTCTAAAGCATTGCATTAAAATGTTGATAATATCTGAATGGTCAGACTGTTCAGTATCTGGGAAGCTCTGGGATAAGCAAGGAATTGGGGGGAAAACTAAGAATTATCTTTCCTTAAGTTTTCTGCATTTCCACTCTTACTCCACTGTTCACTCTGTAGAATATGTCCCCCATTTCATATTTCATTTGAAAGCCTCTGTGGCTTCAGGAAAGATGAGTACACTCACATGTTACCTGCATCTTGTCTCCTCAGCAGCACTTCACTGAAAAACCTTGCCATTCACTATTTTCTAGCACATCACATCTCTCGTAAGCCCCCAGCTTCTTCCACACTCCTCTGCCAGGATTTTCCACCTGTCCAGGATCTATCAGACTGTGCATCTGGGAGCATGGGAAGATAAACCTTTTATTTTTTTATTTTCTGTTTTGGTAGCTTTGATATTCTGAGTGAGAGAAGATTGAGAACCCCTGAAGGAGGGGAAGTGTCGCCCTGAATTAGGAGTTGCTCAGGCTTCACATCAATTTACATCTGGTTTAAAGTCCTCTGAAAGGGTTATGGGGTTTATCTGATAGAGACAGAGGGTAAAAGTCTTCTGTGTCTGAATTGCTGATTGATTGCATACAGTAGTACAACAAATAATTCTTATTATGACTCATAATTCACCTATGGGGTTTCCCGTGAGGCTTGACAATAGATTTATGTGGGTTGCTTGGCTTTCCTTTTTACCTCTGGTTAGGAAGAGGAAAAAAAAAAATAATTCCCATCTATATTAATGTTTTCACAGAGATATTTCTTGTATAGAGCTACTACTAAAAACATGTTTCCAGTTTATAAAGCCAGTCTGTTTTATATTGCTGTGACATGGAAAGCTATTACTCCTGTTCTGTGTATCCATCTTTCTCAATATATGCTGTGCAGCAAGGGACCCTGCCCCAGCAACAGAAAACCTGTAAAACAAGGCATATTACTGCTTATCTACAAGCACTTGGTGTCACAAAGAAATTCTCTGTCTGATTAGCACCCAAGTATTAACTCCTTCACTGCTACTGGCACTAGAAACTGAGCTGGCTGTAGTGATTAAGTAATTTTGTGATTGGCATTTTGCACCTCAATAAAGGCATTGTTCTCCTCGGAATTCTCTTCCTTATTAATTTGCTTGATACACCTTAAGCTTTTCATTAACTCAAGCGTCTTTGTTGCCTTTTGGTGAAGCGATAATAAAATTACAGATGAAGTGGTAGCAAAATGACTCGGCTAAAATGCAATTATTGTTTCTTCTGTATTTTTAATCAATAATGTCTCTGAAATGTAATCGTATAATGGACTCTATTAGTAACCAGTGCATGGGTATAGCTCCTTTTAATGTCAATGGGAGATCTAAGAGGTGTCAAAGTAATACCCAGCAAAGACGACATCAAAAGCCTGGAAATATACTTGTGTTCCTCTCTTTTAGTCTGTCTTTTTCTCTGATTACCCCGTCAATTGTTCACTGTAGATTCAATTATATCTGGTTGCCTTGTTGGAGGTACATTGGAGCCACAATACTAGAAAAACCTCCAGGAGACATATCCTCTGAGTCCTCACTTTCACTGGGAAAATGAACAGTGCTGTATATTTCTGTTCTGCTGCTGGACAGCTTTGCTAATATCCAGCCTACTTTCTGCCTTATTTTTTAATATTTTTATATTAAAAAATATAAAAGACAAAAGCTGAAGGAAAGTGTAACTGCTCTTTGCACAATCTGTGCACTAGGAGGAAGAAGAATTGGAAAGGTCTCTTCCTAATCTCCCTCTCTTATAAACAAAATTTCACGGTGAAGCTTCAGGGGCAGCACCAGGTTTGCCCTAAGTAAAGTCTGGCCTAGGGTTCCAGGCTGTTTGTTTCAGAGCAGGAAGAATTAATCAACAACAACAAAACAACAACAACAACAGCTATAAGAACAAGCCTACATCACTGAAAAAGTGGACTCTGTCCTCTTCTCTCCTTCTGTCCTCCCCTTCTGTCTTCTGAAGAGGAAAGCCAAGGGCTCAGTACTCAGTGTGAGTGTGCTCCACAGCTCATTCTTCCACTATCTTTGTGGCTCTTTCTGGTTTTGAAACTCATCTTGAGGGTTTGGTTGGAGTGGGAAAATCAAAAAGTCCTTTCCACTCATTTCTTCTGAAGGTTTAAAGCGACCCATTGGAGATCTGACATGTCTGCCTGAAAGTAAGGTGTTGATTAAAATGCAGGGATTCTTTAACCAAAGCCCACAAGATCCCAAGCATTAAGTTACTTCTAGTTCTGTTTTACTGTTGTTGTTTTGGGTTAAAGTGATTATAAGGGATTCAGCCATTGTGAGGATTGCTCATGGGTCTCAACAGACTCTGAGAGGTGTTAAGTGCTGGAAAAGATCCCTATCTTGTGTCAGAATTCTCCATAAAATACAGCCCACAGAGTTTCCTAAGGCTTTTTTATGTTAATAAAACCTGCAAGTTTTCAAAGGGAAGGTGAAATGGAAAAGTCAATTACTGCTGGAAATTCAACAACTATGGAGAAAGATCTGTGATCCCACCCCTGGCAGGTGCATGCTCTCTCCACACGCAATTACCAGCCTCTATCTTCAGAGGTCTGCTGAGTCAAAAGACTGGTTCTGAACCTAATTGCAAAAAATGCTCAAACTTGCCTGTGACGCCATTGCATAATAAACAGAAAGACAATTAACCTTTCATAGTTTAGGCATCTTTCCCTCCTTGGTCTGAAAGGATCCCACCAAATGCTTCCTGTTCCCATGAAACAGCAGGAGGAACTGAGGCACTACAAGGTAATGCTGGAGGAGTGAGAGGAGTCTGCTGTCCCCGTGGTTTTCTTGTTCCAGGTCACATAGTGTGCTGGTGGCTCAAACTTGGATTTGAACTCAGTCCCTCGACCCTTACTTGTTCAAAACAGTACACAGTGGATGGATGTGTCCACATGAATGTAAAGGGAAATAAAGTCAGGCATTTTATTGTCTCTGCTTACAAACGTCTGTATAGCACACAAACTTCATAACTGGAAGGTGGCCACTGAAGATATTTTCACCATTAAATAGTTATTAAGATAATAAGAGTATTACTGTTTTGTCCTGAAGTTTACCTGTAAATCACCACTTCCCTTCATCCTGTGAGTCAGGTATACTGTTGTGGGTGTGTGTGGATAACATGAAAAGTTTACACGAGCATCCCTCCACCCACCCTAGCCTCCTGGCCTCTGATCCTTTCATGGTCCACTGCTTCTCCAACATTATGTGCCCTGTCCTGCTCCCCCATTTGCTTCCTCTCAGCTGCTTGACCCCTTGCCTGCACTTTCTAATAGCTGTTCCCTCTGTGTTCCTTGTGCCCCTGTCTCTGACTCTCTGTTGCCTCTGCCTCTGTTTTTTTGAAATTTCCAGATAAAACTTGCTTTCGCCCTAATCATACTATAAAAAATGTCTTCAGATATTTAGCTCTTTCAGTAGGATACAGATTATTTTGGTGCTTGGTGAGCTCCTGAAAATACTGCAAATACTTGCACAGTGTATGCATTTGTCAGAGACAGATTTGCTGAAGGAGAAGTGAGCATTTTCTCCAGCATTAAAAAGTTCTTGTGTGGTGCTTCAATGGGCACCGCACAAACCAATAGCAATGGATATTTAAGTCATGCTTTAGTTTTGGCCTGACAAAGATAACCATGATCATCTCCCTTGCTTGTGACAATGGTCACAAGCTGTGAAGAAGTATCCCATGGAGTGGTGCAGAGGGAAAAGAGGACAGAGGAGCCCTGCCATGCTTCCTGATTGCTGATGCATCCTTTTAGAGTGAGTCACACCTTGGTAAGTCAGGGCGAGCAGCCCCGTGGGAGGAGACGCAGGCTTTGTCCACAGGGCAATGAAGAGGTTAAAGTGGTTCTTCAAGCTCAGGGTGTGACCTATGAGGTGTCATATTAGCACATCTGATACCTGTACATTAGTATGAGCAGAACAAGTGAAAACCTGCTTTAGAGAAATTAAATTAAGCAGTTGAAGGAAACAGTCATGTTAATAAGGAGCTTCTATAGAAAAAATTCCTGATACTACATTATCTATTTATTCCTTTCAGTCACTCAATTTTATTTTATCCTTCATAATTAAAAAGGAGACAAAATCAGGTCTTTAAAAATGATCTGATGTCAGTGTTTTGTGTAGACAATATTGGTGAATGTCGGACTGGCTATCTGTGTTCCCAGTCTCTGACAATATTTTAGCTTTCTTTTTATTCAGCTCAAAATAAAGAAGCACAGGGAGAGGCAGCAACAGGAGAGGTTGACTGAGGAGAGACTTTGGGGAGTTCCACCTGCTCTGAACCAGGGTAATTGTGAAGCTACATCAGTCTGCCGTAGCTGGGAGTCTGGCCCAGATGACCAGAAATGCAAATGAGACGTGAGGACCCAAACTAACCATACTCATCTTCATGCAGGAAGGAGCACCTGGCAGTGGACAGGATGGAAAAGCCCTTGAAGCTGGTGAGGATCCTGCTGTCGCTCTGCTGCCTCCCCATCGGTGCTATACCAGAGGCACAGGGTACTCGGCCTTGCATTGCTCCAGATGATTTGTTCAGGAACAAGATTGTTCTATTTTGCAAAGTTAATATTCATCAAATGTTAATGAAAATACATAACAAATAATTATGACAAACATACCATCTGATTAAGATGAAAGAGGATGACAATTCTTGTAAATTTTTAATTTGAAAAAATAAAGAACATTATATTAATAAGACTTAATTATATCATTAAATATTTAAATTTACTTTCCATAGTAGATTTTATTTTTATTTAACATATTTTGTTTTTAAATATTGCTAATGTTTTTATGAGATTTTTTCATAAAACACATCAATAGATATGGTTTTGTGAGGCAAAAGGAATTTTAACATCATGTATTCATTATATTGATCACAATTTCAATTTTATTTATCTTTAAAAAAGCTAATAGAAACCTTTTACAGTTTATTATAATTCACAGTATCTCCATCTATAGATAAATATTTAATAGTGTTACTAATGCATCATGCACAGAATATTTATTAATTTGAAAATATGAATTACTAGTTGTACATTTCAATAATTTGCATTCAAAATCAATGCTACATTTTTCCAGGAAACCGTGATTGACTTTAAGAATCTGACTTCAGCTGACCGAAGCCAGGCAATTAAAAGTGCGTGCTGCAAACTTGACTATCACCCCACAACATTGTGACCAACGAATGAAGAGGACTTTGGGCAAGATAGGATGCCACATGACAGGCGCTCACACGTACCCTACAATGCTCGTGCATAGTCTGGCTCCAGGAAGAAGGAGAAACAAAGGCAAAGTTTCAGCGCTCCCTGATTTTCCTTGATAAAGCCAAACAGCTGTTTTATTTGGTAAATTTGACAATGTGGTTCTCCCATGTAGTCCTAGGGATAAAACTCACTCAGTTGCCTTTGTGTCTTGAGCAGCCTTAGGGAGCAGATGCTGTTTGGCTTTCCTGGGCAGGAGGGGTGGCTGGGGAAGGCAGGGCTGGGGGCAGAGGCTGGACCAGGGGATAGGAGGGGGAACGTATCTGGGTGCTGAAGAGCAGTTTCACTGGTGCTCCAAGAAGCCAGTTACAAGCATTCAGATTGGGTTCCTTCCATCTTGTCACTGTCTGTGAAATTACGCAAGGTATCATAAGACTTGTTCCTCCAAGACGCTGGTTTAATATGTAAGCAAGGTATTTCGGTAAGGTGTTAGACTACCTTCACTGCGGAAGTGCAGTATCTGCCAAAACTCCCTTTTCTGTGAAACTGGACAGTTTTTTCAAACTAAACTAGTGTTTTTTCTTTTTCATGGATTTATTCTTTCCAACTGAAGTTTCCAGAAAGTGAGCGACTTCTGATTTGTTAATTTTAGAAAAAAATTCTGCTTTTTCTAAAAGAAGAAATTTATGGCACCAGGAGCAACTTCTCAGTAAGGTCTGTTAAATACAAACAACCTTCCTGGAACTGTTTGTCAGGCAGACATAGACATGACAGACCAACCAAAAACCTTTCTTTGAGGTATCAATCTGTTAGGTTAATCTGCAGTGTAAGTATGCATTTTACTGTGTTGTTAAGCAATAACAGATACGAACTTGCCATTTAAGGGTTAAGTTGAGTATTTTTGAACCTCAGAGATGGCTCAGTAATCGAAGAGGTTAGAGTGTTTCACAGTATAGACCATCTTTCACCAAAAGATTAAGAAATGCTTTATAAAAGTTTGCATTTTTAGAGTATTTACAGCCTTTACTTATCAGACCCTGGACTGTATTTTCTGATAAAGCCACTAACAGATCCATGTGTGTAACTCTTTTTTTTTTTTTTTTTTTTTGCTTTTGCCATTTAGTTATGGAATATTATTGAATACAGCGTACCACAAATAGCTGTACAACTACATCAAGCTATTTGCAGTTACCACAGCTATACCACAATATAAGTATGTGTGCATATTGCTCTCTCTGTGTGTCTATGTGTGTGTGCATACACAGGCATACAGATACACAGCACTATAATCTGCCTGTGCACATATGTACTAAGCATTTAAAGTTATATATGCTCATGTAGGTGAAAAACTACTGACAAAGTTTCGTGGTAACAGTCTTGCGTACGATGGTCAACATACCGCTCCCTCCCACAATTTCATAATTACAGTAATAAAAGAAAAAAAGGCTTACACAGCCAGGAAACAAAAGAGAAAAACCTCAGGCTGGTTACCACTTTTGTAGTGACTATATGTTCACACATACAAGCACACACATGCAGTTTCTGATAAAACGAGTTGTTTCTCAAAAGACAGAGAGAGAAAAAAGAGAGGCCTGATGAAACCCTCAAGTTCTTCTTGAAATTACACCTATACCTGTTGTCGTTTTCAGGAAATCCACTTTGTTTAGTTCATAAACTTGTTTTGACTTTTCAGTGGAAACAGTTCGCTGGCACTACTTCCTTAACTGTGGGCCAAATTCTGACCTCAGTTTCATGCAGCTCTCGCTGCAGTCAATATAGGTTGGCCATGTAAGGCAGGGTAGTTTACGATTGTTTACAATTACAAGAGCGCCGAAAGGTGTTTTGTTGTCATTACTGCTTGCATTGCTAGAACTGTGTCTGAAGATGTCTATTTTAGGCAGCATCCCGACCACAGGTACGGTTAGCCTAAAATTCTCAGAAATATTGAAGTGCATACACAGGAAAACAGAAGAGGAGGAATCAACAAAAGGGATTTCATTTTAGCTGAATACACTGTGTGGCATCTTGATTTTATACTGATGCGCCAAAGTATTGACATGTAATGATTTTGGTGTAAATCACATGCTTTGATGTGCAGAAAAGTTATGGAGCATTTTATATGAAGTAATAATATTAAGTAATTCTATTGAACTAATCACCAGTTAATCTGACATTTAATGAAATAAGTAACACTAAATGTGACACGAGGGCAGCTTTTATGGACTTAAACTTTAATCAATTGTATGGGAGTCAAAGGTGTCATTTTTGCTGATGGTGGTGAACGGAGGATGATGGCATTTGCTAAAGAGTTTCTTGGCTTCATTATTCTAGGTTGAATGATTGCTCCTAGGCAAACTGGGAAAAGCTGCCTGTGTTCTTAATGATAAGACGCTATAAGATTGACAAAAAATATATCCATGTTATTTTTCATTACAGCTACTTGATATTACTAAGTATGTGCCTATTTTACAGGCCCTGATTTGCAGCCCCACAACCGGTGCTGCAGTTTGGCTTTACATTAACCTGGGGTTCAGACTTATACTTGATGCTAAATTCATTGCCTGTCCCCAGCGTCTACTTTTGCCTCTCAGTCTGATTTGAGTCAGGAGAGAGGCAGAAGTTCCCCAGGCAATTCAGGTACAGGTTTAGGGCTGGTTTTCCCTGAAGGTGATATGGATGCCACTGACTCAAGCTGCTTGGTTCTGCAGATGCAAACCCAAAGGCAGTATGGATCTATGACTTACATTAGGTCTCCTTGACTTTACTCCAGAAGTAAATAGTTGCCTCAAGGGCCAGCTGATCCACACAGGACTTTCCTTCTGTCCTTTCTTCTTGAAAATATTTGGTAATTTTGTTCAGCCTGTTATTTGTAGAATGAGGTTCCAACGCCCCACCTTTGGCTCTTGTCATTTCTCGGAGTTTTGTGGTGTATGTTTATGTGTCCTGACTGTAAAATCAGAATGGCATGACTTAAATTTGTAAGAAAATGCTCACAGTATAGTAGAGAAACATAAATACACCGCATGTGAGAATATATAGTTATGTCAGAGTCAGTCATGCTGTTCCTTTATCATGTTCCATATTCACAAGTTGGTGGAATTCATCCCTGTGATTCACGTTACATCCAGCGTTTTTGTCTAATGGGTGACAAAATGGAAGAATAAAATTGGAATAAAGACTTCAACAAGAAAAAGCGAGTAGATTAGATTTGGGTTGGGTGTTTGGGTTTTGTGTGTGTGTGTGTGTGTGTGTTTTTGGTGGGTTTTTTTAATGTGAAAAGAGAGATTAATTTTCAGTTACTTAGTTTTATGTTACAGATCACTGGCACAGCAGTTTGGAGAAGCTTGTATGAAAACTGTCTGCACAAGCCCAGCCCAACTCACTGCTAAAAGTTATTAATTCTTTTAGAAATTTCTAGAAAGAAAATTAATAACTTGCTCAGACATATCCTATCTGATGTTTTTGGAACATTCTGTACCACAGATGTGGCCAGGAACAAACTATGAGTTACATCATTGAGGACTATTCCCAGATCAGGTTGGATTGGGCTCTAAATTACATGCATTCCTTCAGCAAGAATTCTAAGGCTTGGTCAGACCAGAAGGACATACATTAATAATAGTGATAAGCCCCTTTCTGCAGCCAGTTTTTAAATCTGGGTCCAACATTCCCAGGCCAATAGTACTGTTGTGAATGAAGTTATTGTGCTGAATTTGGTCATGTAGCATGCCACTCTTGTGCCATGCCATTCCTCCAGTAGACTCTAGCAGCTGCCAGGCAAGAGGAGATCATGTCTGCAGAGAGTGAGATGCCAACCCTCCCTAACACTGGTTTAGAGATTGTGATAAAAGAGAATGAAAAAATACCAACCGAGCACATGGGTTAATGGCTGCTATTTTAGTCCCTTGGGGCCATTGCCAGCTGCCATTAAGTCAAAGTAGCCCTCAGGCTCTACTTGGTTTCATGATGAATAATTTAGGTTTTCCTGGTGCAGAGCCAGGTTGCATTGGCTTTGTATGGCAGATTCCACACATCTCCACTGTGAGCACGGGACTGTAAGTATATGGTGGCACATACTAGTGCAATGGATCAACCAACAGCAACAGTAGTAAACTTTACGAAGCAGAGATTCTGCACATCCTTAGAGATGTATTCCTTCTGATGCAGATGCTCTTCAGTTTTGTGGAACCACTTACTTACTGCTAGTCAAAATCTTCGGTATCTTTGGTATTTATTTTAAGGAGTTAACTACAGGACTGGATATTTTCTACCCACTGAAAAAGTAGTTCATATCTGAATAAATAACTGAAAATGGTTTCTCACTGTTCAGGAAGTACAATCAATTTGAAATTAGGATTATGGAAACATCTGTGAAAATTCAAGTGTCATCTCAATTTGGGCTCATTCAGATCCTGTATTTTTTCTACTTCCCAAGCAGTGCATTTAAAATCTAATCCTAATTAACACACATAGTTTAATTATAGCCAACAAAATATTCTCCTAAAATTGTGTGTGCTGGTTGGGGGGTCGGGTAGGGAGGGAGGAGGCGAGGGGGAAACTAAACAAATGTTCACTGATTGTAAAAATCCTTGTTTCGTTAATAATATAAATCTTTAAAGACTTTAAACATACACTGAAGTTTGCCTCTCATGAATCAAAGTGGCATGAAAAGCACAAAGCAGGCACAGCACTTCTACTCCCTCTTTCTCCTTGCTCTTTTCTTGGCAGTTTGAAGCTAACAAAGAAACTGCACTAGAACTGAAAACTTTCCTTTTTGAATTATTTCCCTATAACTTATCACATAAAATATACGATGATGCTACAGATAGGAACAAATAAATCACGGATGTCATGGACAGGCCTTGGGAAGATTTTGAAGTTTGAACGAAGCACAGGAAAGCCAGGTTGGTTTGCTGCTACGAACTTCGTTGTGTGTCAGCAGAACTCTTTGACACTACTGGATGGTTTGGAAGTCTTAGGAGATTTTCAGTACTTCTGACTTCTGTTTTAGCACAGTTTGAGAAAAACATCATTTTAGGCTGTTTCAGAATGTTTTTGTTCCTGGATCAGACCTCAGGGTGCAAAGTATCCCACCTTAGGGATGCTGTAGCCCCTTATGGACACCATTCTATCTCAGGATCCTTTTGCTCACTGAGTCTGGACTGGGGAGAGCTGATTCCTAGTCCATGACTCTGGCACTTCACCCGGGAATCAGACTTCTTGCCTGTGCCCTTGAGTGTACCTGGAGTCCATGGCCCAGCTACCCCAGTTGTCCAAAGTAGCGTTTCATGTCCATCAGCACCACCATGATGCTTGCAGTTCCTCAGAGTTTTGCTCAGGCTACAGGTAAATTTTTTTTTTTACAGGGATTTTGGGAAAAAGTTTTTGGAATGATGTAGCAGGGAATCAAGAAAGATAGGTCTAATATTTTGTTGAAAACAAAACTGTACCTGGTTATTAACTTCCTCTAGGCCTTCCCATTCCTGCTATGGTCTGCTTTTGTTTAAGCCTGTTAAATGTTTTGGGTCATACAGAGTTCTCCATGTCAGATCAATTGTAAAAGGGTCACAGTATTTTTATGACAAATATCCTCAAAGTCTGATCAGAGGAGCTCCACTTCTTATGCATTTCTAGCCTCTTGCTGTTTTGCCCTTTGCACAGATCTTCCCACTGCATATTCTGAGAGAAAAAAGTTTTCTTTCATAAGGTTGTTCCAGCAGTCATGTAATAATAAAAGTTGATGGATCTAGATTTCTTCTTACTGATGTCTTTACAAGAGGTGTCAAGATCAGCATTTTCCCTGTCCTCACAGTAGACTAAAATAGAATTAAACAGCCTTGGCTTGACAAGGTCAGATATTTTTTAACTTCATAAAACAAAATAGGAGATTAAAATAAAAAATGGACTTGGCAACACGTTTTGAATATATCCCATTCTATCAAATGACAACAGAAACAATAAGTAACCAAGATTTTCCTCCTTTTTGGATCAGATTTATTTCTGCAATCAGTAGGAAAAGGTTAATTTTTGGGGTCAGCTCTGAATGATCTGAGTTTTCAATTTTTTTTCCTTCGAAGTGATTTAGAAGACTAGGAAACATAATGCCTCTGGAAATCAGTTAAACTCAGCTCTGTATCCCATCAGCAAGACTAAGAACATAATGTAGTCCAAGTCTGGACCAGAAAATTAAATTGAAATAGGAAAGTGTTATTTGCAGGAATGGACCTTTCCCTCACCTGTTTCCCTATATGCCTTTGCACTGCATCCACTGACTTGACAGAAAGTAAGTTTTCCTACTGCGTTGTAATCTCTGCTGAGGCAGTGGCAGCCATAGAAGACTGAGCTGAGATCTCTTTCACCTCATGCTCCACATCCCATTGTTGGGGTGGTTCTAAGAGCAGACTCTTTATTGCCGGTGCTGATGGAAGAGGCAGCAAGAACAGTTTGATTTTGAGCTCCCAAATGGATTGTGAAGTATGGACAGTGACTCAAATCACCTTTTGATTTCTGAGCTGAGTAAATACATTCCTGAAGTCACTTAGGCAGAACAGATATAGACGTTGCTTTCCAGATATAAGCTTTGATTTTAAAGATTTCTTTGACTAGATGTATGGATAGCACTTTCTTAATTTGAGGGTCAGGCACCATAAGTTTTTATCCTAAGTGCATATTTTATGATGCATCCAAAGAGTAGGTAACACTGTAGCAGAGATAGTTTGCTTTCCTTCTTCTTCTGTCCCTACAGTGAATTATTACAGATTCTTCTGGCAGTCTGTTAACAAGACAACTTGAGATGGAGCTTGCAATACCATTTTCTGAATTCCCCTCTTACTTGAAAAAACATTTCCACTCATCATTTTTGTAGGTGCTGGGTTGAAAGAGAGGTAAGAACGGTATCTGAAAGGGCTCAGTCACTGCTTTTGAAAACAAATATCATCGACCATGCCAGACATTATTGCATGGAGAAGGAATTAAACATTTGTAAATTACAGTATTTTTGCCCCATTCTCTCTGCCTCAACATTCTGGGGATTGACTGGTACTGGAGGTGACTTAAAGTGCTTTTGAATAACTGCAGAGAGAGGTCAGTCATCTGCTGTTTTGTCTGAACTGGGAATAGTCCTAAGTGGAAACCAGTCCCATGCCCTCTAGAAGATCAGTGCAAGCAGTGGCTACAACACATATATGTGGAGTAAGGTATGGGGGCAAATGCCACTTGCAATTCTGAAATGTCTGACCTTAAAAACTTCTGTCAGCTCAGAGGACAACAGCCAGTTTATTTTGCATGACAGCTGAAAGCACATGATTTCTGTCTTCTGGTCTTTTTTCACACAGATCTCAAAACCATCAGGAGTCTGGTCTTCATTTTTAAAGCTTTACACATGGGATCCAACCAACTTAGTGGAGGGGACCACTCCGCCACCCCTAATCAGCTGGTCAGCAGAAGAAAAGTGGAGATCCAACTGCACTTGAGAATCGAGTCAAGGCTGGCACTTTCAGGCATCATGATGACAGACTAAGGAGAGGAACACGACACAAAGCTAAGGCTTACATAATTGCCCATACAAAGGGGATGCGAATAAAGGACCTGGGACTATGAACATACCCTTAGCCTTGCTACTCTATGATCAGAATCATTAAGGGGGCTGTGTAGCAGCTATGGTGCTCTCAAAGCTATCTCAAGAACTGTTTTCTTCTCTACACACATCCCATAATGAGGTGCCTCCCTGTGGTGCTTCCTGAACGTCTTGGGTCTTAAACTGACCCTTAGCATTTTGCCCTAGATATTTCTAAATTTCCTTAGTTAGTAACTATTCAGAGAAAAAATAATGTTATAATTATTCTTAGCTCTCAGCTGTAAATGCAGTATTATATTCTCCCTTCCCCAAGAATGACATGGGCTAAAAATTGAGCTTGGAATCTATTCCATAGCAAAATTATGGAAAACCAACAAAAATAATAAAATAAATTAAGCAGCTACACACATGAGCAGTTAAAATCATGTGAGACTTATGTATTCAGAACTGCAAATGCTTTTAAACATACTAAAACATAAGTGGGTTAAATTTATCACCTTCCATTTTAATTTAAAAGATGTATGAGAACATGTAGCTGAGGATTTTCTAAAAGAAGTAGCAATTTGAGCATGTTGGGGGTGGTGGTGGAATTGCTTGTAGTTTTATTCATTTAGGCATATCTTATCACTCCTCCTTTTCTTCCTTCTTGGAGGGCAATGAGAGAACCCAGATGCCAAGCTGTGGAACATGTTCTTCTGACACTAGCATCTGGCTCCTTGGCAGAATACTCCAACTGTCACGCTGACAGCTTTCCTGTTGTGTCCTCATATATTTTTATATAAGAAAATTGCAGATGGGTTCTCTTCTCAAACTAATACGCTATTCTGTTGACCCTTATCATGCAGAAATGTGTTGGGTTTATCTGTTTGTGAATGAGACCTTGGCCAAATATACTTCAAAAAGGATACTTCTCTGTTCATCTCTGAATTTGTCTGCAAGCTGTCTGGGAAGATGCCAGAATCCTATTACACACCCTTTTTGTGCCTTTAAGCAGTAAGTCCTTCATTCTCTCTGCTGTACAAATAGATTGCACTTTTTGCAGCAAGCACACTTGTAAAATACAAGCATATTTATTTAATAGTTTCAGTGAAAAAAAAAAAAAAAGAAAAATATTCTCCCTTGAAATGGGAGAAAATTGGTTTGGTTTGCTATGTTTTTTTTACTGGAGGATTTTGTTTGTTTATTTTTAGTCTGACATTACCTAGTATGCTGCTGCCTTGAAGGATTCCACACATCCACCCCTCCCACCCCCCCCACCCCCGCCTTGAGTTTTGCCAGAGCAGTCCAATGTGGACAGCTTTATAATGTTACAAAAGTAGCACAGTGACTTCATTAAAAAAATAATTAAAAAAAAAAAAAAACAACAAGAAAAAATTTCATTTATTAACACCCTCCAAAACCTCCTGGTATTTTCTAAATGGAATTTTCTTAGTCCCGCATTGCATTTAGACACATGCCTAATTTATGTGGATCATCATAAGCAGTCCCAGCGACTTTACAGTGAAGCACAATTGTGCTTCAATTTGATGCCGTGCTCAGAGGGAGCCTGGTGGGTTCTTGACTTCAAGCTTGACAAAGCCCATATCGTCAAAATGACAATAGAGAATACTGAAAGTTCCCAATTACTCTTGCTCTCCTCCTCCATGCAGACCTTTTCCTATGGATCTTAAGTATCTGTACCTTCCAAAAAAAAAAAAAAATCCAAAGACACGCCTCTCCTTTTCCCTTCCAAATCTCAGGTCTCCTTTAAATACATAACTTCGGTAGCATGAATAAAATCAAACACAGATAAGAAAATATTGCAAACACACAAACCAAAAATTATCTGGGGCTCTGCTCAGTGGAGACTCAGCTCCATGGATGTTGTCCATGGAGGCTCTTCAGGGCTCTTAAAAGCTGGCTCCCATTGAGAATATTTAGCTATGATTCATGAACCCACTCAGACTCTGACCTTCTACCCCAACTCTGCCCCCTCCTCAGCTCAAACAGCAGAAACCTGGATCCAAATGACTCCCTGATGGTGATATGGAAGATCGCCAGCTCTGATGAAGCCAGGTGGATTCCACTGAGCATGCTCTCTGTGTCCACACCAGGGGAACATTCTCAGAGTTTGACTGCTGTAAGCTTCTCCTAATTTATTCTCCTAGCAACAGATATTAAGACTTGATTGACACTGGTTTCTTGTTGTTGCTTTTGCAATAAATAAAACCACAATGAGTAATTTTATTATTCTCCCACCTGGGTTGTTCAGTTTATGTAGCTATTCCAAGAAAACAAACAAACAAACAAACAAAAACCCAAAAACTTGAGTCAGCATTAAAGGAAGAAGAGGTAAATTTCTGCAAGTTTCTTATTCCTATTATCACAAAAAAGAATTTTTATAAATTTCCAACAAATGCAAGTACACAGATGCAAAC
This sequence comes from Falco punctatus, assembly GCF_963210335.1. Taxonomy (NCBI): domain Eukaryota; kingdom Metazoa; phylum Chordata; class Aves; order Falconiformes; family Falconidae; genus Falco; species Falco punctatus. Next base: position 106,806,546 of record NC_137583.1, on the reverse strand, counting down.
AGGTATGTGCATGACTATTTTGTTAACTGATACATTGTCCCGTATCACTTGCTCTTCTCAAACTTTGTCATAAATGAAACAACTGACATTAGAACTATTTAGGAAAGATCATAAATATCACAAATTAATTTCTACATTAAGCATTAGCTTTGATGGGGCTGGGGTTTCACTCTAGTTTCCCAGCCATGCAGTGCAAGTTATTTCCTGCTGTTTTCTTGTTTCTGTTTCAAAAATTCTGATTCACCATTGGGTTAATCATCTACTAAATACTGTCTCCAGGTGGTTTGGGTTTGCTGTTGTTATCTCCATGGCCTCAAGGGACTTTATCTTCCAAAGAACTGAGGGGGAGCCCAAACACTGATATTATGCAAGAAATAGAAACAAAATTCATCAGCAACTGTGTCAGCATGCTTTCATTTATACTACGTTCTGATTTGAACATACGTGCTTTTTGAAGCACTTGGCATACACCCTGAAGTCTCAAGTTGCTCCACATTGCGTAAGCAGGTAAAAATGATATTTGTTAAAGAGGTGCAGAGAATCATGAAAAAAAAAAAAATGTACCTTGAACTAATGGGTGGGGTACAATTAAAAGAAACTTGGTAGGTTAAAGTTTATATTTCATATTTGGGTGACTGCTGTTGTGCCCGGTGCATACCTTTATGCCATATTCACATCAAATTCAGATGAGAATTATCACACATATAATGCTTGTAGAAGTAAAGTTTGTTCTTACTTCAGCTATGGATCCTCCAGGCAAACACTTACTTTACCTTATTGTCTTCCTGCAAAACAGGGATAGTGTTTTCCTTTGTTAGAGAGGAATTTGAAAGGTAGATTTATCAGTGGCTGTGAGATGCTTAACTACAACAATAAAACGGGCTGTAATCAAAGCTTGGGATTTCAGACAAACAAGTTTGGGATACATAGAAAGGTTACTTAATAGGCTGGGAAGTTGGATTCAGGGCTTGAGATTTTGAATACTGAGGATTATTATCAGTCATGGAATTGTATTAATTCAAAGGGATGATGATACTAAAGATAAGTGGAAAAACTGGAGGAAAGAGTATAGAGTTCTTGGGATAAACAAAGAGTTTACCATCTGCATATTCTTTAAGATATTTGTTCATCTTCAAAATATCAGCTTTTATAGGAATCACACTGAATTGTTTTCAAGTCTTTCTGAATTAAAGCAGCAAATAAATGGATGAAGTCTGTTGACTGTATGAACAAAAACTGGGAGGAACTGATTCTTATAAACACTGACCGTGGGGTGTCAAAGAAGGAGGTAAAGCTAACGAAGGACTGGATAAATTATGGAATAAATATCTTCAGTAAAGGTGATGACTAAAGACAATAATGGTAGATCACTTCTCTGCTCCCTGCATATCCACTACAGCTGTTCTTTCTTTCCAAATTCAGTCACAGGTTCAAGCTGTTGCCCTGCCTAGACTTGTCTTTTGTTGGTTCCTCTAAAGCCATACAGATTAGGAGGTGTTCCGTCACCTGAATTTTTTCAAGCTTGTTAAGTCTCTGTTTTACAATATACCCTATTCTGGAGGTTAATTTTTTTCTTTCCTTCTTAAGTGATGGTTCTAAGGTTTCCAAGTTTCCCCATGTCTTTCTGCAAGAGCAGCATGAAGTTTAGTGACAAAGTTTTTTCATTAAAGAAATTCAATGATACATTCCAAAAGCCTTCTGAAGTTGAAGAGTTTCCAGAGCTGCGTGATTGTTTTCAACAATTTCAATCTACAACAACAAAAGGTATCTAAAGAAAATGAGGATAGAAAAACAGAAATTATATCCAAGGAAAAGCAAAAATTAGGTTTCTATACTTCAGAATCAGAGAATTTGGAAAACATCCAGTGTTTATACTGACAGCATCTACAAGCCTAGTACCAAGAAGTTTTTAATATGCGTATTTAGAAGTCCTGTGCAAAGACTGAAAACAGCCAGTGTAGTATCTATAACTAAAAAATGAAGCAAAACTGTGATCCAGGCAACTACAGGCTTGTAACAGTATTTCAGCAGTATACAGTATTAAAACAGATTTTCAAGTAAAGAATGTGGAGAGAAATTGAATACAGGTTAATTACAACATTGGTTTCACAAAGGTAGATCATCTTGGATAAACCTGGTATCTTTTTTAATTGGGTAATAGATTTCTTTCTTAGATGATGACAATGGATTGAACCTTATTCTTGAAGATAGTAATTATTTTTACAGGAGAACTGTTAGAAGAATAAGGAACTGCCAAAAGGAGAGGCTATCACAAATGTTTTCATGGTTGATCTTGGGAATGATCCCATTTAACATATTGATTAGTGACATAGGAGATGTAAGAGCAAGAAGTACATGTGTATTTGGGAGATGTACAGATAACATAAAATGAGGAAGCCTCACTTTAACAAAAGAGTGGATCATCAGGCAAGGAGAACCAGATTATTTTTGTTGATTTGAGTGATGAGATAAAATTTAATTAGCACAGCTTGCAAATCCAGAGATGTAAGGACCAGTAACTAGATTTTTTTTTTCTTGAATATAATATGTATTTATCAGTTGAAGATAGTGGAAAAGAGATATGGACATCCTAGTTTTCCTGAATGATGACTGCCACTTGCCACACAGAGCAACTTTGAAAGTCTATTGTAGTTGTAAAGTCTATTATAATGTAAGATGCACTATCATCTAAGGCGTTTTCATGTTATTTTGTTGTTCAGAGCACTGACAAGGTCTCATTTAATTTGTGTAAGGTTCTGGTCACTTGTGTTCATGAAAGATGACCTTAAAATGGAACAGAGAAAGACTAGTAGTATGCTTGTAGAAATGGAGAATTAACCTCATGAAGAGAAATTAAATGAGATGGTTAAGCCTAGACAAACACAGGTTGAGAGGGGACAGGGTAGTTCTTCAGAAATATATTCAGGAGTAAGCATTAAAGACAAAGAACAGCTATTTAACTGAGAAGGTAATAGTGGCATAAGAGCAATGGTTCTAAAATTATCATTAATAAATATAGAGTAGATATTAGCAGAAGGATTCTCACTACTCTTGGAGTTATTTTTTCCATGCAATAGCAATGTAAAGAACCAAAATTGCTTGAATATGATAATTTATGGAAGAGTTTGCGTGTTTAAGTGGGTGAATATCTGGAACAGGGAAACTTCAATCAAGTTTTTGGCTAAAAAGAAAGTGTGGTGGTGTAGCTTAGGGAGACTGACAGAAGACTGAACTGCAGTTTGCGTGCATTGTCCTCATATTACAGACATACCATATTTCAGAGTTTCTACTGGTTTCTTAAAGGGACCAGGGAGCAAGCTGCTTGCTTCCTCCCTTCCTGGGCAGAACTTGTCCCCTCTCCCTCAGCACAGTCAAGTAGGCAGGAACATGTAGCCTTTCATTTGCCTTTCTCTGAAGTATGGGTATGATTTTCTTGCTAGGATCACTGGGGTGACTTATTAAACCTCAGCAATCTGCTTTTGGGAAAAGCTTCTCCTGTCCTTTTCTTGCAGGACTTCACACTTCTGTAAAGTGGTGTTTGGTTACAATTTTGTTAGATCATGCAAAGTGGCTTTTGGTGGCTTACTAAGCCTGGTGATGTGGCACAGAGGTTATGTGAAACCTTCCAAGTGAAGCCTTGACTGTGTGGTTGTGGCTGACAGTACTGGATTTCTACAAACTGGTGGTGCTTCAGGTCTCATGTGCTGGAAAATGCCTTAGAGCGGTGACGCTGCAGTTGGGCTGATACCAGTAGTGACCTCCTGTGTTGAAGTTTTCTTCAGAACTTTTACATCAACATACAAACAATATGCATTTGCTTCTCTGGGCAGATTAAAAACAGCTACAAATTTATAGGACATGTACTTCTGGAAAGAAAAGAAAAAGAGGCTTTACGAAGTGTTTGTTAATTTATTATAAACACTTTCCCTCAGTTTTAAAGTGAAATCGTACGATGTCTTTCTCTTTCTCTCTTTTTTTTTTTTTTTTTTTTTTTTTTAATTTTCTCTCTTGGTAGTGAAAACCAAACCTAAACCGATTGGGGTTTCACACATGCTGGAAAAACCACTAAAGATATATGCAAATTTTTCATGGTATTTTTTTTTTTTTCTGTCTCTGATTTCCAACATGACTTTTACCCGAAGACAGTTAGGCTTTCACAACTCAGAACTGGCCATTCTCAGAGTGAATCATTTGTAAATTAGTGGTTTTACAATGGATCTGAGAAAAGTCTAAGTTTCAAACTGAGTTTTGGCTTCTCACAGACTCAGAAGGAGATTGGTGAACTATGAGAAACAAATCTGCCACAGAGATTCACTCATCCACATGTAGACTGAAACCAGTGGATTTCAAGTATCAATGGTATGAACTCATTATGATCTGCCTGGTCATATTTAGCAGAAATGTTTGAGATCTCTTATTCAAATTGTAAAATGACATAATGTTAACAAATACAGAGATTTTAGATGGACTGAAGTTCCACCCAGTTGCAACAATGGGAAATGAATTGTTCATACCTGTATGATTCTGTTAAAGAAGACACAGTTTATTTCTGGTCCCTTGGCACTGTCACCCTGCCTCATATCCACGTCTCGTAAGTGCCTTGCCTAATGAAGTCCGTTGGATGCTTGCAACTTTTACTGGCTTCAGTAGTTCTTTTAAATGTTCCAGTATAGCTGTCTTCAGGTCTTTCACAATTTGAATATTTTACTGGTTCTAAATATTGAAGGTTGTGTTTTTTAATTGCTGGGTGGGGTTTTTTTGTAATACATAAAGCACACTAGATGTAGATCAAATATTTTTATACCCCTAGATTTAATATGACCCATTTAATATGTCAAATTAACCTATATTAAGGATAATAGCACCGTGGTTTACGTGTGTGTGTCCAGCTGTGGGCATGACTAGAGATAAGGAAACAAAACATAAATCTTGTAAATAAGGAATCGGTAACAACAAGTCAAATTGTCATGCAAGAAAAAGCTAATGAAAGCAGCTGTGTTTGGAGGTAAAAAGTATATTTTTCCAGGAGAAAGATTCCTAAGATTCACTAAATTTGACCACCTTAGATCAATAATCCTATACGCTCTTCAGAATTTTACAAGTGTCTTAGCCTGAGGCTATACCTAGTAATATATGACTGGGATGGATTCCCTTCTCTTTATTTTTAATGGTGGACACAAGTTAGAGACCATTGTGGTAAAGATAAAGATTGAATCCATTCTAAGATTTCCTGATATATGAAATATTTACCAGTAGAAAAATCTCCCATGAAATGGTTACATATCCAAGTACTGTAAAAAGTTTGGCTAAAGAAACCACAAATGCACATCATATTAATTATTAAAATGTATATATTATGTTACATATTTTAAGTATTAGTTTTGCTTCAGTAATAAAGTAGTGGCTGGATTTAAAGAACTCCACTCTCTTCTCTGGGTTTTGAATTAGGGCAGATTGCAGGAACCTGTTTGTGAATGTAATTGAGACTAACTTCAAAACGGACATAGACTGGAGATCCTTAAAACTTAAAAGTCCAGCTGCTTCCCAACCCTGAAAGTTCCTGGATTTACTAGACATCTACCGTTGAGCTACTGAATTTGTAATTGCATCTAAATTTTATGCCCTGAGTAAGTGTGTAGACACACCTTGCTTAGATCTTTATCTCTAGAAGGGTCAGCAAACCAGACCAGACAGAATTACGTGGGGTTTCAGTGGTACAGCCCAAATCCTTCTTTCTGTCAGCATTTGTTTCAGCAACTGTGCTTAGCTTGTTGGCTTCTGTGAATCCTATGCAGAGATACCAAATTCTCTCTATGAAGGCAATATAAGCCAGGCATAACTTTGTAACCCAATGTCTAAAAGTTAGGTATTGGAATATTTGCAATATTTAGAATTTGTCAAATCACTTTGCAGATCTAGCCCCAGCTCTATAGGAATTTGCCTGAAAATATTCCTATTTGTTGCAAGTCAGCTGGGCTAAAAAATCGGTGCACGCAGTTCTCTGGACCAAATCGCTGCTAGGTGTTGAAGCCAGTGGGTTTCATGAAGTAACAGACAAGTAGTTTTAGGCTAGCCCTTTTTTCAGGAAAAAAAAAAAGAATGCTTTTTTGAGCAGTTGCAGGACATCACACTGATCTCAATGAAAGTGTTCATCAGCAATGTGGTGAATACTTAAAATTAGACCTAACGCGTTGTTTGGTAGCACAGATAAGTACTGCAGAAGGAGAGATGACACAGTTTTACTAACAGCTTTCCACTCCAAGACAACCCCAGGAACAGGAGTTGAGCAGATAGAGCTGCGCACAGGCAGCTAGCCACCACATAGCACCATCTAGGCAGTTCCTAAGGTAACTCACATTGTGTCATTGCCTATGTAGAACAAACATGTTTTTCCCTGACATGTTTGTGTAGATGTTTTTTAAACCTCAGATTGCCTCCTGCTTTCATTTACCCTGCTTTACCTGCAAGTTTCTGTTTCTGTAGACTTTTTCTTACCCAGAACAGTGACAGAGTTGGAACAACCACAGTAACGCAAAAGCTGAGGAAGAGTCAGTAAACAGCTGGGGGACTGCTAAGGGCACTGAGGAAAGCGCAGCTGCATAGTCTTAAGCTCAGTGGTAAAGTGGCCAGACTTGCTGCTCACAATCAAAAGCATGCTTTAGAGAGAAGTCCTCTTGAGTGTGGCATAGCTCTAGTTCAACAGAAGGGATTTAGGGACTCAGTAGACACTTCTATCACCTTAATTTAGATTTAAGGTCACATTTAGGATCAACTTTCCCAGCTACTCATAGTTAGAATTTGGCTCACCCTCTGTACTGCTTCTCCAGATGGGGAAAGCCAGCTGTGGTGTAGGACTGGCTTCGGTTGGAATCCTGCCTGTGAAAGAATTTATTTGACTGGCGGTAGGTCAGGCTTGAGTTTGCTCACCCATCAGTTGTCTAAGCTGATATGTGAGCTCAGACACTTGAAGCTTGTGCTCAGAAAAGGGTACATAGGTTGTACAGACTCACGGGATCCAAAAACTGCCTGTATACACCATGGACTGGCATTCCTCCAAGGCAGGGAGTTGGCTGCCTTGATATTCAAGTGATAATAGCTGAATCACTGTATCAGACAACCAAGCATTTTTATAGGAGGGTTTGGCAGAGAAGAAGATGTTACTGTTAATCCATAAACCGGCTGTTGAAGTTTTAGAGGCTATTGTGGAAAAGCAGATAGAAAGTGTGAATCATGCAGTAAGAAGAATCAGAGGATAAATTTATGATCATGAAAAGGTCTGACAGTGGCTCTGCTTAGAAAATGAGAGCTTAGAGACTGTGGCTGCGTTCTGTGGGACTTGCATTTGGCTTGAGATCCCACTCTATGCCAAGGGGACTTTATTGCTTGACCTGATTTAACAGCAAGGTTGCTGCCCAAAGGGCAGTCTGCTGTCCTCCCCACCCACATGCTCCCCTTACTTCCCTTGCCTCAACCACAGCAATTGCACAGCTGAAGAGTGAGTCACATCAATAAACTAACTGTAATTATTAATGTGTTTTCTGTCAGATCAGTGAATTGAACTGAATTATCACTGAAAAAAGTGAAATGTCAGTAAGGTATGCTTTGGCAAGGAGGAAGTATGTAGCAACTTACAGTTAAATTGAATTTAAGCACTGAGATGAATTTAAGCACTGAGATGAAACTACCTCCTTAGATCCATGGAACCAATGGGACCAGGTTAGCAGCTGGTTTAAAGCCATATAGCTTTACTGGTTTTAATAGGTCTGCTCTGGTTTACATCAGTTGATCTAGATTGGTTTAGCAGTGTAAGTTCACAAGCTGGTAAGAAACTAGTTTCTCTTCCTGTTTTCTTCCTTTTTTTTTTTTTTTTTTTTTTTTAAGCAGAAAGTTCAGATTCATCTACTCTTTAGCAAAATCTTTTTTTTTTTTTTGGGGGGGGGGAGGGTGGGAAAGGAAAATCTGCTATAAATTCATAAAAAGCAGCTTGAACTCCAGCAAAAGAATATCTTGCTAGCTAATTCTATGGGGTTATTTTGAAATTGTCTCCAGCCAAAGACTGTTCTAAGGTTCTGGACTTTGAGTACATGAGTGTTTATGCACGCATATCTGTGAATATACACTTGCATTGCAAAAAATATCCTATATTAGCAGTCCAGTGATTCTTTCATTAGTCTTACTGTAAAATATTTCCAAGAAAAGAAAATGAAGAGAGAATTCCATGACAGGAAGCAAGAAAGATATAATTACAAAATGGTTAGAAAATGACAGGCAATAAATTTTGGTAGTTTTTTTTTTTTCATTTATTAATGAAAGCCATCGACATTACCTACTCTTGTTGTTGTTGAGGACTCTCATCGGAAGACCTTGTGTCTTGTGAGTACTGAAGTAAGATCCAGACACAGGTAAAAGTTTCTATGGGCTTTCCTTACTGGATTGAGAGAAGGGGTCTCCAGCCTTGGCATGTTGACTTGAATGTAGGGTGCAGGGATGGTAATCACTGCTACTTTTATCAGACTGCTTTAGTAAGATCAATGTTTTTTGTTACCAGATTAGAAGGGACCTAGAGCAAACTTCTGAGCAGATATTAACACAAATCCACATTTGCTGGAAGTACTGGGTACCTTCACGTACACTGCAATAGCTGGGAGTTACACAATATCTATATCATTTTTCACAGCTTTGTCATTAGCTGGTAATGATTTGATTATTTTGCAGATGAATCACAGTATAAATCTCTTTCACAAACACTACCTCCAAGTATTAATCAAAACCATTAAGGCAAAGCAGTCAGTGCAAATTAAAAAATTTGCATGTCTAAATTAAAAATTACAGTAATACATCATAAATAAATCTTTTAAATTCTCTATGGTCTGTACAAGCATCCCCTTTTTGTGCCTGTAATGAGCCCATGAATACAGCTCCTTTTTTTCCCTCCATCTTTTTAATCAGGCTGTAATCAAATTTTATAGGTAGAATTCAGGTCTTTCACTTTGAAGTCCATGTTGGATCTTATTTGAGAAATAAATTATTTTTCTCTCTTCATCTTTCTGAAACCCAGCAAGAGTGAAAGACACAGACTCAAAGACAATTGTGAAAGACAGGAGTTCAAACCCATCACATGTAATTTGCAGTGTCTTTGGCTATAGCAAAGTAAATATTTGCAAAGGGTGATATATCTTATGCAAATAACTTTGAACTATGAAGAAAATGTCTGAGTTGTGTTTTAGGTACTATTTCATTTTAGAACTATTAACACCTTATTTCCAGCATGGAAAAGATTAGAGGAGCCCTCATTAATGTAAACCACTTCTGAGACTTAGAACGCACTCTTCTTCGCTATAAATAAATTCAGAAAAGTTAAAGAACAGCTCAGCAACCTTGCATTTTCCAGCTAATTATTGTCCTTCACTTGGAAAGCAGTATTCAGGGTACAGAAGTTTGCTGGTCTGTTGCTGCCGTTCTATTTCCAAGTGGATAAAGTTGTCCTGTAATAAGAATTTTGTTTGGCCTCTTTCCCTAACCTCTGGCAAAAGACATTTTGTGAAGAAATTTCTTGCAAAGCAGCAAATACAGATTTCCAAGTTACCTCCCCTGCATGAAGTTTGCTGTGACCAGTTCCAGTATCAGCTGTTGTTCTGTCTGTGATCTTTTGGCTCCACTGTCTTGCCTCAGTCTGATGGCTGAACAACCAGCTCCAAAAAGGGACCTTTGGATTAACTCTGGAATGACACTGAGAAACAACCCTAGGCTCTAAAAACCTTTCCCCTCCAGTGCTTTCCTTTCAAGGTCACTGGCTTTTCTATTGTGAAATTTCTATTTCTATCAGTGAAAAATTACACATACAAGAGTAATCCTAGCAAAAAAAAAAAAAAGAGGTTAATTAAAAGTAGAGTAAAACTAATTAAAAATCGCTTCTTGAACCTGACTAGATTTACACATAAACTATACAAAACACAAAAAGAAGAAATAAAACCAAACCTTGCATGTATTCTATTCCCCTGCCGATAACTCTCCATGTGAAGAGACATGGGCTTAGTTGATTTATCAATTGCTTGCTCTGCTGTTTGGGTGGCTGAGGACTCAAAGACCTTTATGATAATTAGTAGCTTACCTTTCAGAGGCACATACCTAAGAATGTACTTCAAGACAAGTCTAAATATCTGCTTTAGCCAGTTTCTGCGTGGTTGCTTTAAATGGTTCATTTGTCATTTCTTTTGTTGCATTCCACTGTACATGAATACGGAGTTCAACATCAGATTTTCAAATTAAGAGGGAACCCTGAAGTTTGCAGATGGAATTGCATTTCAGGGGTTGTGTTTCACTGATGATTTGATTTAGCCTTCCAGACCACAGGTAGCTAAAGATAGTTCCTAACTGTTACCTTCTGTTTAGATTTAGGAACTGAAAATTAAGATGCGCTATTTTCAGCTATTGTTTTAGGTCTGGTGACGTTGTGCCACTTCATTATTAGATGATAATTAGTGGTTTGTAATTTGGCAGTCCTATAATACTTTCCATTTATACATCAAAAATAGCTTTCAAAGCATTGCATTTCAAACAATGTTGTCCAAATATAATAATGAGGGTTTACCTGTTTTACACAGGAAATTTGGACCTGAGAACAGCTGACAACTTTGTGTCTCAGCGTATGAGGCCCATTAGAAGATCTGGGCTTAGGATGGTGGTCATTGATCATCTGGACAAAACCCAAACAATTTACCAGACAATGCTTGGAATCCACTAGATCTGAGAGAAAAGATATCACTTTCAGATTCACAACTTAATAACATTATTGAAACAGGAATGAGAGATACCTTTTTTTCAATTTCAAAAAATTGCATTGAATTCATCAATTAAATTCAATAAGGACGATTCAGGCTTTTATAGGTGGAGGATCAGATCCTGCCTTTTTATACCCGTAGTAAAAATGTCATTAGCAACTTATCCAGCTTTTATTTAAAATTTCTTTGGATTGATTTTAGGTTGTAGCAAAAGAACCTTAGAGATTAAAAATCATCATTTCCAAAATTGTTTTGTTTCATCAAAGTTCAAAGAAATCTTCAAACTCCACCAATGGGAGATGGAACAGGACTTGTACTGGGGAGGTATACAAAGCAAAATATCTTTTACCCCTACAAAACCCATGGGCAGCGGTGACCTTACATTCTGACACCAAGATCATGGAAGAAGGAACTTGCTGTGCAGCTGACCTAGTATTCAAAATTTTACCAACACTGAGGATTATCTGACACTTCCTTCTTATAAGCGTACTTGGGCAGATAAGGTCTCCAGCAGTGCTAAACTGATATTGCAGACAGTAGAATTTTACAGACGCAACCTACCCCAACATCTGCTTGCATAACTTTTCCCTTCTATAAGATTCTGCTTCTGATTTTTGCATTTATTTTTTTTAGTGGAGAATGTAAAGCCACTGCATGATAAAGCAACAATGTTTCTATTTAGAGAGTCTCCTAGAAAGCAAGTTCTGCGTAAAACATTTTAAACAACATTGTGACTTTACTTAATGAGTTATTATTTCTGCTTTTAAAATTCTGTGTTCCTATCTTTTCTCTCTACTAATCAATGTACGTATATAATAATAGTCACGTAGAAGTTCATATACATGGTTCTTACCATCAGGTTTACACTCATACTCTGAGTTTGCAGATTTCAAGAAAGTAAGCCTCTCATTATTGTTGCCTACAGATCTAAGGGCTTCAGGATTGCTTTTTGTGTTCTACAGGTAGGCACAGTCTATCTATTTCATAACATATATTGGATTTTTTTCTTTAAATGGGGAAGGCAAGAAAACCATCCTGGTCTCAGTGCCTAGTGGTTCTTCTTTACAGCTTGTTAGAGTAGGTAATGACTCCCTAGGTGGCTCAATGCATCAGTTCTTCAAGTGGACAGAGGGGTTGCATGCTGAGGGGTTAAGAAGTGGCTGAATAAAGGGATGAGTATTTTTATGCATAGGGAAAGGTTTGTATACGTAATAATAATAATAACTCTGCTTTAGAATAACGGTATCATATGTACTTAGAAAGAAAGTGTCAGGTTTCTAGCTTGAATATTCTAAGATCCAGCTATTGAGAAGAAAATATAAATACTTTGTGTTGATTATTTTTTACATTATCTTAAGTGGGCATTTTGTTTTATTTATAATCTAGAACTTTCACTTTATAGTCTGACCCTTCCAGGTATTCCATATGAAATCATAAACTTTATTCATGCTATTCATATAGAAGTTTGTGCTGCTAGAAATTGTAAATATCATGTTATTCTTAATAAAAACCTAGGATCTTTTAGGAACTGCCGTACCACTTTTGGTTAAAGAAGGAAGGAAGACATTTACTCAGACTTAACCTGGCACAATAGCCTGTGTTCAGGATTTGTAAAAGTATTTAAGTGTTATTTGCTGTATCTAGATTGAGGAGCAGCTGAGTTCCCTGTTGTCTAATCTGCTGTCCAGACTGAGGACCTGGTAAGATGAACATGCCGCAATTCACTTGCAATCCTACACATTCAGATCTTGTTCCTGTGCAAATCCAAGTACACAGTAGCATGCCCACAGGTAGCATTTGAAAAGCGCTTCTGAATTCACAGGCATAGCAAAAAGGCCAGGTGATATTGAAAATAAAAAGCATACATATCCCTGAATCATTATTACCTTCTACTCAATGATTTTTTTAAATGAACATTTTAGAGGTTAGGTGGGAAAATTGCTTTTATTTAACTCCTTAATAAATAGTATTTTAATCAGTGCTTGCACTAAGCAGCAGTGAGGTGTTTTCTAAAAAATCTGCTGAAGTAGAAAGTCAGTGAGGATACTTAAGCCAACCTGGTGATGCATGTTGATGTTTTGTTTTTAACTATCCAATAAAATTGCTCAGATTAACAGGTCACTCAGACTTTTCCAGGCTCTCTTCATACTGGTGGGACAGGCAAATGCACCAGATAGGCTTTTTAAGTAACTGCACAGATAAAGTCTGGACAGTTTTACTATATATGACTTGCCAGCTCAAGCAGAGAGACTGACAGTGTGGAAACAGCTTGTCAAAGCTCAGGTCATGGTTAAAAACTGCTAATGTTAATGCTGACAGCCTGTAAAGTCCCTGCTATTCATGATACCTTTAGTCAAGTTATAAAACACTCAAGAGGACTATATCTATTTCCCCGTCGTTCACCATTTTATCCATTTTTGTCATTACTGAAAATATTTAACTAATTTTGTGACTATCCCTTGCTTTAATCTGTGTGATTCAAGCTGAAGCCTGTCAGTGGTACCCAGAACTGCAGCATCCATCTCCTTTGTAAAGAGGAAGATGTGGTTTCAGATAGCCAAGAATAGCTATTGCCCATATAATATCCTGCTCCATAATGCTCCCTGGGCTGCATAAGAGTGCTCTCTTATTTAGCTGGGATTTGCTACATATGAGGTCATGGAGAGGGGCAGACAGGTGATGAGATCAGTGGACACTAGGAAATAAGCATCGTTGCTCCAATTCTGGTGAGAAATCACAAAACAGCAAGAGCTTTATTGTCTTCCTTCTGAACTTCTTTTCATACAAAGTCCACAGAAGATAGTTGCACTCAGAGACCTGGGCACTGAGGGCAAATCTGTTATGTAGGGTAGTCCCTCCTCGCTATGAGACATGCTTTATATCCTGTATAAAGTCCAGCACCCTGTCTATGAAATAAAACGTCTTAAAGTAAACTGTCTTGTTATCCCTTTAATCTGGGATCAAGCCTTTGCTTTCTCTGTGTGCTTATCTAAGGCACTCGATTTTCACTCGATTGTCAAGTAGTTCCTGGCCACTAGAGAACCAATATGGCCACTCCTGCCATAGGTCAGATCTAAAAGCTGTATAATAGAATAAAACTGTTACAAGTAAGAGCAATGGAAAAGATGCAACCTGGTGATAGGCTAGGCACAGTTTTAGCCAGGTAATTAAGGAAGACTGGGAACCTTTTTTGCTGTTTCTTCTGCTAGAATTTGAAAAGATGCTTCCAAATTCATTGAACGTACTCCTGGCCAAGGAAGTAGTGGTGTTTACTAGAGAAGTCACACAGACTAAAGAATAGCAGGATACAAGTAAGAATACTTGTAGAAATAGAATACAATAGAAATACAACTTCCAACAACAGAAATAAATGAATCGGGGCATGGATTTCAAGTCCAAGAATCCCCCACAGTTATTTTGGGGTATTCCCCTGCCAAGCCAAAGGCAGTAGTGCAAGTACTACAGAAACAAAAAGCTCACAAGGTAACTCCATGCTGTCAAGGACATGTCGCTATCTAAAAACAGTGTATGTAAGAGCAAAGGTGGAGTTTAGACCATTCAAATCTGAGCTGAACCTTATCCTGAAACAGAGCATACTAAAAAGAACAGAGCTATTCCTTTGAAAAGATCACAGAATTACAAAACAGTTGAGGTTGGAAGACACTTCTACAGATCATTTAGTCCAGCTTCTCCCACTCAAAGCAGTAAATTTTATCTGGTAGCAGTTGTGAAAAGAACTGTGCCATAAATATTGGGTGAGTAGAGTGTAGAGGGAAGGTCTAACGTATCATCAGTTAGTATATCTACTTTAAAAAAGCTCTTTGAAAACATGTTACATGGCCAACTGGTTCATCGGGTGTGTAGATTTCAGGACAAAAGAACTCATTCCCTGAAATTACTTTCCCGAATTAGAATACTTTGTTAGTAGTAGCCATCAATGAAAACAAACTAGAACTTCCTGCACTGCTCTCCTTGAAGCCTTACACCAATATCTTCTGCAGTACTCTGTTTCAATTTGCTCTTACAGAATAACTAAACAGATCTTGTTTTCATCATGTCTGTTTAAAAAACAGTCATTTGGGTAGAAATTCTTCATTCCAGAAAATGTCCATATTTTATAAACTTTTCTTTAGCTCTTTGTCCTTGTTTTCCATTATAGGTAAGCATAACACATGCTTGTGGCATAGAAAAGGCTAATACTGAAGTAACTGCTTACATGTGACAAATTAAATGTTAATTATTAGAGTATCATCCCATGTTGACTTTCTCATCTAAGGAAATGGCATAAAAAATACTGAAGCATGGCAAGTAGTTTCCTATTTTGGCAAACTTGAAATGTTCTAGTTTCAGAATACTTGATAGCACACAGATGTTTGAATTTGAAGTATTATCTTTTTTTCCTTTTTGATTTTGTCAGCGTGCCTTGCCTCTCTTTTTTACCAGTCTGACATGCTCTCTGTTATTTTATATAGTGCTTAATTTTCACTCTGGCTTCTAGTGCCTTTATTGCTCATTCTTTTCTGGAAAAGTTCGTAGTCCTCCTCTTCCCAACTCTGAAATCTAAATAGATTTCATAGGATGCAACATAGCTCTTAGTACATTAATGGTAAAATAAATTGATGGGAATCTGACATGTAATGTAAATAGGTATGAATCTTATATGAGCCCTGCAAAGTTTGCTCTTTGATGAAATATGGTTTGTTATATGTTCTCTCATCACAACTAGATGCAACATTTGGACAGAAGGAGTCTTAACGTTGTGGAGTAAGGTGTTTTTGTTTGTTTGTTTAAGTTTCTTTTGGTTTTTTTTTGTTGGGTTTTTTTTTTTTTTTTTTTTTTTTTTTTTTTTTTTTTGATGTTGTAACATCAACCCTTTTTCCCAATGTAACAAGTATCTCCGTTAGAGTATTCAAGTGAAGCACATGTAGCACCACTTCCTTGGCTGAAGCATGTTAATTCTGTTCCATTGTAGTGGAGCTACACTCATTTATACTGGCTGAAAACTTGGCCCACCTTGTTTATCAGTTCTTTGGTTAACCAGATAAGGGGCTTTTGGCCTTCTGTGCATAACACTCCTGTTCGTTTCAATGTGAGCTTCCTCTGAGTAATTGTGACTGGGATTTTGCCCTCAGGCAGAAAAAACATGGTATGCATGTAGCTGAGAGAGTCAGTGTTGTCTATACTGTGGTGAAATACTGTGGCACTAAGAGAAAAGAATTGAAGGAAAATTTCCTGTGATCATTTCCTTGGATAGCCATGAAGAAGCTTTACATGAAAACAAAGGTTTGTCTGGTATAAGGCAATGTTCTGTACTGGGGCAAATATGTACACTTATGTGCACTGCTAGAGAATTTATCGCAGTAAGCACAAATAAACTTGTCAAAGTTTGTAGTATCTGACAAGATAAAAGGAACAGTCAAAGTAACAGTATGTGTAGGGCCAAATGTTCATGCAATTTATGTTTCTAATTTGATTCTATAAGACAGAATCTGGCACTGCAAGAAAGTTACTTGCTAAAGAGAAATGACATACTTCCTATGGAAGGTCTATTTTACTCAATGCTTACTAGAAAGGATTTTCTGAAAAATTGTTTCAGTAGGTTCCATATAGTAAAGTCTGTTGCTCTGTGTTTAGATCACATTTGGATTGTAGTTATGCTTTTTCTTTCTTTCCCCCTCCCCCCCTTTTTTCCCCTCTTTCCTTTCTTTTTCTTTTTTGTTTGTGTTTTTTTTTTTTTTCTCTTTCTTTTTCTTCTTTGGATTCTCAGCTGTAGGTGACATTATTGTGATGGCTGCATTTCAAAGACCTCACCTGCTCTGTCATCTCTGAATTTGTTACACTTCATGGTATCAGCTCTAACGATCTTATTCTCTCGCTCTCTCTTTCCTTTGCACCTCTACTCACTTCCTGACACTTGACACAATAAAACACTTTTTCATTTAGAAACCGTATTTAACCCCTTTTCACCAACAGCCTCTTACTCAAAAAAGAAAGAAAAATAAATCGGTGGGATACTACAACTTTGAGGATTCAAATTGTTGTTTATTTTCTGTAAAGATTAGCTAGGTTTAAAAAAAAGAGTAACCTGTGCATATCTCTATTTAAAAAATCATAAATTAAATGTGGGGTTCTTTAACTTATTTTTTTCCATCAGTCGTTTATAATCAGGCTTCATTTCCTGGCGGTTAAGACAATAAAACAGCCACAGTGCTGAAGACAAACTTAACTCTTTCAGGCAGATCCTTTCAACCAATAAAAAAATCTAATGTTTATGACTTGGCACATTTTCTTAAATGTTATGGCTTCATTTACATATACACTAAATGGTATTGTTGAGGAAAAAAATAATTTAAAGAGACCTTGCCTTTATCTTTATCTTATAAACAGATATACATATCTTATAAACAACTTATTCATCAGAAATTCTAATGAATAAGTGAGAAGCATATTTAAAAAATATTATTATTTTTCGAACATGTAACCAGTATCATAAGAAAAATATATATCTAAAAGCTTGGTAATAACTATCCACAGAAGTTGCATAAGATAAAATCCTTCCTTATTAATTTAATTTCCTTTTTGCTGAGGACATCATTAGCAAAGTTGTTGTTCTTTTACAGTAGTTAAAAATTCCAAGTACTTAATGAATATTTTGAATGATTAATATTTAGCCTATTCGTTATTCATGTGCTGTGCACTTTAGCTATTTGTGGTTCATTATTGGTAGAAGAGCAAGAAACCTGAGGTGAATTTACATAAATATGTATTTTTTGAACAGCAAAAGATTATTCAGTAAAGATTTTAGCATGTCCAGGGTTGGGTTGGTTGGTTGGGGTTTTTTTGGTGTTTTGTTTTTTTTTTTTGTCTGTGTGGGGTTTTTTTTGTGTGGGTTTTTTTGTGTTTTAGGGTAGGGTTTTTTTGAGGGGGGGATTATGTTCTTGTACCCAATCTACATTATTTTCTATTTCTTGAATCCACTCATTTCAGTATTTCTGACTGAGAAAGGACTATAAATACAGTGGAGGAAGTTAAATACAGACTTTACAAATATGGGTACAAAGAGATATGTAAAATGCTGTGTCTTTAGTGAACAGATGGACCAAGAAGTTGTTGTGAATCTGGCTAGGAACTATGGTGAATGATATTTCATTAGCCCATATCAGTTACAGATCTGTTGAACAAAATAAGACTCCAGACATTTTCTGAATTACTCTCTTATATAGGTCAAATCACAGTTGTAAGAGCAAATGGTCACAAACAGCCACTGATCTGGGT
Source organism: Falco punctatus (assembly GCF_963210335.1). NCBI lineage: Eukaryota > Metazoa > Chordata > Aves > Falconiformes > Falconidae > Falco > Falco punctatus. The sequence continues at coordinate 106,788,490 of NC_137583.1, read as the reverse complement.
GCCCCAGATTTTAAATGCCCAGTTGGAAGCATTTTGGGTTTGGTGGACTTGCAGAGTACTCTTTGATTTTATTTTTTTTTGTGGTTGGTTGGTTGGTTGGTTGGTTGTTTTTTTTTTTTTTTTTCTGAGACCCAAACCCAAGGATACCTCAAAATTGAGCTTCAGAATACAAAACATCAGGTAGGAACAGCTAGTTTTTAAAAGTCATGTTTCTCCATCGTGTACTGCCTCTGCTATCATACGGACACTATGTCCTCAGGAAAGGTGATTCTTTCTTATTGTGCCAGAGACAGACTCAGGAGACATGGCCATAGGCAACTGTTTGCTCTGATACAGACCTGCAGCCTTAGACAGTTCACTTAACATGCCTTTGGCACTATTCCTCACCTATACAATAATAACAGCAAGCTCTGTATTGTGCAAAATAAGTGTGGCAGTACTTCACATCAGTCGATTCCATTTCAAGAAAAAAAAGTCAGATACAAGAACTATGCATATCTATAATCTAGGGCAATATGGCCTGAATCTTGAGTGCTACTGTGATACAAGTAATTAACATTTTCTTCCTGGAATGAAGGCTGTCAACACATTTTTTAATAGATTCCATGAATTAAGTCATGGTTTCAAACAATTTGGTCTGAAGTTGTGCATTAAAACTGCGGTGAGCCATTAAAAAGATGACTTACCAACTGTCAAAAGCAAAATGAGAATTAAAAAGGTGAAGAGAGAGAGTGCTGTGTGACAGCCACCATAGATTTTCCAGACTGAATGCTCAGATGTCTCTTTACACATGGGTCTGTTGGAAACCTTCAATGCAGGTACAGGAGTCAAACCTGAGTCTGTAGCACAAAACCCTAATTTCCCCATCAGTTTTTTCAAACCACCCATGTAATGGATTCTAGTAAAAGGTTCAGCCTGATGCTAGTACTAATTTCAATTTTGTTATACTCAGAGCAAATAACATTACTGAACTCACATCTTTCTGAAGAGTGTAATGCATTAAACCTAAAGTCCTTTGGTCATCAAAACTCTTTTGATGTTGACTTCCTCTTAGGTAAACAATTAAACTCCACTCTCAACTGTAATCTGAAATGTATCGCCTTCTAATTTTTTTGTAGAAATAACTCCCACTGCCTGTTTGGTGATTCATAAACATCGATGTACGAAGCTGTTGGACTGTAGGTATTTGAGGGTAAGGGAAAGGAATATATTGTCCCTCCCATAGAATGAGGGAATTTATCATTGCTGCTTTTTGGAGCTTGGTACAGCCTCCTGTGAGCACTACTGTAGCTCCAACAAGCAAGCAGGCATTCTCTTGCATGAACGTCAATAATGCCCCACATAGGTGTTAGCAATGCCTGTAAAGCAGGAGATGTACTCAGCCATAACTATTAAATGCTACTGAAGGCAACCCTCACTTTTCAAAGCTACAGGAAATCAGTCTTCTGAAGTGATCATTTCCTTTAACTCTTTTTGTGACTCCTGTTCATCTTTGCCCCCTGCTCTGCTAATAAGTAAGTGACAGGGCACCACAGCAGCCTTTTAAGATGAGGTATGGAAGGCTGAAAGTAATTCTAAAGGCCGTTTTTTTGTTGCAGTAAATAGCCTGTCTGAACCAGATACCAGCTTCTGATGTAATGCTGTTTGTCTTCAAGTACCTTCAACAGAGCAAATCTGCTTTTGTTTTGACATTTTGCTGTCAAATTTCCTGAATGCATAATTACAGATATATTATAGAAATATGAGTGCTACAGTCAGGTCTGCTTCCCAGTCATAGATAGATAATTCCATGAATAAATCCGCTACCACCCTTGCTACTGACAGCAACAATACCAAAATTATTGTATCAACAAAGGAAACAAATGATTCAAACACATACAAAGGGAATATTGTATTGACCCAGTATACAGATAGCCATTCTTCTACATGTATTACTTTTTAATTTTTGGAGTGAAACAGGAAACTGTTCTCTAGCAAGGCTGAAAGCCACGGACCTTCCTACTTGTTTTTACAAAAAATCTGTGTGTCAGGTTCTCAATGGGAACAAAACAGAATAATGAAGTCTTGGTTTGCAAAGTCCACTGTACACTTCATTTTTGTGGCAAGTTAGCTTGAGCTCTCCCATCTTAAAGCACTTTCTCTTCACATTGAATGCTTATTTGTTGCAAATTTTAAGGCATTTTAACGCAAGATACTAAAACAAGTTTGCAAATAGATCTACTGAGATGTGGGCTATGCTGACCTGCTGCAAAGTACAAAGGGATATATACTCATCACAGAACAACTAATAGGTACCTAAGTCCTCCCAGGTTATTCCACATGATTTTGTTGGGTACTGGGGTCAGTTCTTTGCTTACCTGAGTGCCCTGTACTGCTCTGAAAATGTTCTAACCTATCTAACAAGTCACCTTGCTTAAATGCTAGAGCTGGGCCAGGAGCTTCGTATACGATTCCAGCTCAGTCAGCTGTACTACACTTGTTTGTATAATGGTCATGCCTGAAATTGTGTCATGGCACCATATGTAAAACCTATACCAGGTCATTCTTCAGAAAGCAGAATAGTTCCAGCAGGGATATAATATGCCAGGTAAAACTTCTAGGGGAAATGTTTGCAAGATGCTTATTTATTGCTCCCATCTATGCAAAAATATTTTTTCTTTGGTCCTATCACAGTAAATAAAAGAAAATCAAATTAGTATCACAACATAAAAATACTTCTTTTCCAATTCTAGCTTCAATATCTTAATTCTATTTCTAAATCTTTCAAATATACTTTTTTTTTTTCCCCAGCCACTTGGGTTGTAAAGACATTCTTTATTCCTATTGCAGATAACAGATTGAAATCAAATCAAAAGGAGATTATTTTTAATATGGTGTATATTTAAATTGTGAAACTCCTTGGCACAGAACCTTTTGCATCTTAAAATATTAAATGAATTCCAAAGGGAACTGGACAAATGCATGAAATAAGACTCCTTTGAAGTTTTTATAGAAGACATTCCTGAGCTGTGAGGGGAAGTTTTGCTGCAGTTTTGTCTTACTCTTACACTCTTTCCACAATATCTGCATCCGGACTTATCAGAAACAGGGTGTTTGCCTTCATACAGATGTTCTTACCTGTGCAAGTGTTCAGCAAAGGCTTCATGAACCAAGGTTACAAAAGGTAATCTGGATCTTCAAGGTGACTAGGGGAGGGAACAATGCCTTAGTGTTACTGCTGTCACAGCAGAAAATCCATTTCTCAAATAAAATAAAATAAAAACCCCCACCCTTATACAGTTCCTCTGTTTAGAAACTTTCCAGAATCTCCACAGGAATAGTAACTTAGCACTGATTAACCAAGCCTTGCAGTATCGTGGATCTTCACCTCTGTGTATCTGTGAATTACAAGGGCTGGAAGTTAAAGAGGTAAAGTCTGTTTTGCGTCAGTGGTTACAGCATAATTATATAATCCTAACTAGACAAACACTTTCATAATTACCTATGTGTAGACCAACGTCTGTCTCTGTGCTGTGTTTTATGATGTAGGAGGATAGTATCTCCTTCAGAACTGTGCTCATTGTCACTAAAAAAAGTGATGATTTATCTGCCTGCACCAAACTAAGCACCAGACTAGCTACTGATATGTACCAAAATATTTAAGAGGTTTTCATGTGTTTCTTCATGTTGAGGGGAACTCATATGCAGATTTCTGTCGCTACCACTCCAAGAGGAACTCAGCAGAGTTCTAGGAAATTGGCTTTTGACATCCTGAAGATCTGAGACTGATTACCTGCAGCACTAGTCAGATTTTGCTGGCTGAGTCTAAAAGCAATATACCATGCGGTACATTTACTTGAAGAACATATGTAGGAGGAGGAACAATGTGTTTTTAGTGATCTTGTAAACCCTCAGTGCCCTGAGGTAAAGGCCATCATTTGACTAGAGATTTGCTGCTGGCAATTTGTTTATGTTTGTTCAGGGAGACTGTGACATTCATTGGTGTTCTCTCCACACTACTTAGCAGTTCTTTGAAAATGGTGCTAACACAGATGAAGCAAAAAAGAATCTTGGGAAAATATCTGTCTTGAACCTAAGCCACACAATTGCATTACTTTCTGAAAGGAATTCAGGGTACAGTACACAGAAACTCCCAGGGTTCGTGGAGCAGCAGGGAGCATGGCAGCAGAGCAGGGCACCTTGGGGTAACCAACCACAGTGCACAGGACCTATTAAAAAGTATTGCTGTGCTCTAGCTGAAATTATAAGCAGTAACATAGCTATAAGTGAAACACTAAAGCACAGTGAATCTGCATAATCTACTGGGAGTGTCATGAGAAGACATGACCAATCTCAAATTTTTTATACTAATGCAGCAAATCCTGTTATGTATTATCTCCATATTATTTGGCATGTATTGCTCATGGAGAGATGTGAGGGAAGACTGACTCCTTTTGGTTGCTGGAAATAAAGACATAAGCGGATCTGTGACCTACGGTAGTTTGTGTGTTCCTCAATGATGTACAAGCAGTCATCCCTGCAGGTTCTTAACAAGGTCCATCATCTGTACATCTTCTCCAGTAAAATAAGTGCTGTTCTCTTAAACCAGGGAAAGTTCTACTCAAGAAATCATACTTTGTTGCACTTCAGTGAGATTGTATCATCTGTCAATTTAAGCATGTGCATATATATAGTCCATGACAGATGTGTGTGTACATATGTACTATCTGTGTGTGCCAGTTGTAAACATCTGTCTAAATGAGTGTGTTGGCAATGAATTACTCAGGTAGACTTGACTTTTTTTTTAGTGTGAATTAACAGCTTCTTGACTTGTTACTACATCAACTGCTAATTAGTTCCTGAGTGTAGTTCAAGGTGTTGGCATTCATTACAAAGCTTTCTGTGGTGGTTTGGATCTTTATCTGCCTCAAAGGCAGAATCTTCAGGCAAAATAAGTTCTTCGGTTTATACAAAGCAGATGAGAGCAGGGAAAGAAAAGGTGGGCTGTGAGGTCAGGTATTGGGGTTAAAGAGAGCGCATCATCTAGATTTGGCTCCAGTAATGCAAGGAGTGCTTTGTTTTAAGTTAGGATAATGACTTATCCATCAGGACTAAAGACAAGATTAATAGTTAGAAGAAAGATAGGGAAATCGGAACTGGGAACTCCAAGAGATTACTGAACTCTAGTTGAGAGAAGCATGTAATGTCTATCCCTTGATTCTTAAAAATGAATAAATAAATAAAAAAATTAAAAAGCATGCAATTGTAGGTGTGATGACAAAGACCCTTAGTAATTATTACCAAGCTAGCGGTAATAAGCTGAAAGGATGACAAATGCAATGCTTATACTTAGGAAGGGCAGAAAAGCTGATCCAGGGAAATAAATACATCTGTCAGTTTTTCCTTAATCATATCAATGAATTCAGATTAGAATTTGAAGAAAAATACATGGAAGCCAAAGGAAAACATGATATAAGGCATCATCATCTTTCATAAATAAGAATATCTGGTTTTTATTGAATAACCGACTTCTAACAAAAAGATGCAGCATAATATACATCTCCTGAAGTTTCCCAACTAATTCCACATAGGAACATTTAAAGTAATTAAATTTTGGGAAGGTTTTAACACTTAGCTCCCAATGAGATTTTAAAACCTTGGTTTTATTTAAATCAGTTAATAAAATAATGTTTGTTTCAGAAGCATGTGATTAAACATACATTTTTTGGAAGCAAAACTCGGCTTATTTTTCCTAACCTACTAATGTGTTAAATCCACCTAGACACAGATATGAAGACTCCTACCATTCACACATAAAATATTGCACTATGTTGTCTTTACCAAAAATGATATGGTAACAATAAATTGGTTACCCCACAGCAAAATGCTAGAAGAGGTAAAATATTCGGTTCTAGAGTATCCAGCTGAGATAACCACTAGGTAGAGGGGAAAAAAAATGTTGAGTTCATCTAGTTATTTCAAGACAGCAACAGCCTAATGTCTCATGTGCTTTCAGACCAAAACAGCTATAAAAGCCTTGCCTGAACTGGCTACAGTTTGTCTCCATCTTTTTTTCTTCCTCTTGACTTTCAGGAAAGAAAACATTTCTTTAAATACCCTGATCATAAGCCAGGAGAAACCAACTCTTCTGCTAATTTCCTATGTGTCTTTTTCCTTCTCTAGGCTTGATCTGCCTACTGCTAGAAAAGCCTTTCTTTTAGTGTGTTATTAGCAATTGCATTTCTTTGATTCGCAGAAAAGCGATACTACATTTTATTTAGTATGCTGCCAGATTTCTTTATTTGGCCGGGTTTTATTTTTCATGACTTGCTCATTTGTAAGATTTCAACCTGTACAAAAGAATTGTTAGCTACTGTATCCATGTTAATATACTACATTAGAGAAAACTATGTTTCTCTATAGAAGGTTTGAAAAAACCAACAGCATAGTGTCCCAGCTGGAGTGCTTGACCGTGTAAAAGTTTTTGCATGGAGCAGCATGGAGTTGTCAGTGTGCCACACTTTCCTTACTGTAGAACTATATAGATGATGGCTGCTTCCTTTTACTTGTAGCAGTAGATAAGTATTGACGTTATTCTCAAGCCTGGCATAACTTTTTGTAGGAGTCTTTCATGGAACTCCCAGTGGAAAGCTCCTCTTTGCTGCTTTTCGGCATCTTTTTCTCTTCCACTGCCAATTTCATATTTTTTAACAGAGGTATAACTATAGAAAGTTCCAGGTCTGAATTTTGTTGTTGGTGCTGAGCACTCTGCAGATGACTGTAGGATATTGATCAAAAGTAGTGAAGGACAAAGGAGACCAGATAAAGGGATTTCTATTTTTTTTTTTTTTTTTTTTTTAGGTAGTGAGATTTAGCCATAAGGTATTAAGATTTTAATCTATGTGTGAAACTAAGAGACTAATGTTAATCCCAGATATAGTGTCTGACCCATGTATTTCCCTTTGAACAAAAAAACACAAACAGGACTGCTTCATCTTTAAATCAGAAATATTTGGATTTTAATTAGTTCATTATTCTGTGAATGGCTAATGATGTGGATATATGTTTTGCAAGCATATACACTATACTATGTTACATATGTAAAGTTTCCAGTGGGCAAAGGAATCAGGAAACTTTGTACACTGTTCTGTATACCTACTACTTTGCTTTTTACACATCATGGAAAGTTATTTTCTCTTTATATACACACTACGTTTATGTGTACTCACAAAAAATGAACACCTCAGATTACTAGTCTTAATATCTTGATTTCTGTGGTTGCCACTGTATTTTCTTGTTAGACCACCCCACAGCCAGTCCCTTGATGCTCACCTCCCCTTGGTTTTGGGTGTCCATCCCCTTGGTCTTGGGTGGTCCTGAGGGACATTTCAGTGTTATGTGGCCGAGATGCTGTGGGGAAGCATCATCCAGACCTCTGCCTGAGGCTGCCACCACCTGCCCCACAGAGCGTTGTGTGTTACTTCATGGCCCAGCACCCCTGAAAGCGTACAGTGCCACATAAAAAAGCCTATCAGAAATTCATTCAGCTGTTGGTATCACCACCCTATGTACTGGGCAGGATGGCCTCCGCCCACTCTGCTGGGAATCTCTCCTGAGAGTCCACGGGGACAGTCTACAAGTGTGACTGAGTACAGCCAGAGCTAGGAAGGGACCTCCGTGCAGACAGACCCGCAAAGCTGTGGCAGCTGTGTTCCCCTTTCCTTTGGCCTCGAGAGGTGGTGGGCTCTCCTCGCCTTCCTCACACTCAGCTGCCACCCTGCCCCCCCCGCCAGGTGACCCTGCTCTACCAGGCAGCGCCTCCCCTGGCGCCTGGGCTGCCTCCAGCCAATGAGAGGTGTCGGCTGCCGGCTCCACAGCGCTGTGCCCTGCCCCACCCGGCGGCCATTTTGTCTCTTGGTGGTGGCTGGCCACAGGCCTGTAGTGTGGGAGCACGGCCTGGGCTTTGCACCCAACCTTTCCCAAAACCCAGCAGAAGAGTGCTTTGGTGCGTCACTTCTGAACTGGTAAAAGGCCTGCCTGCATGCAGCCTGCATCCAAAACCAGGGATGTGCTGAGGGAGAAGAACAGTTATTTATAGCTGGGATACAGTGCCACATGGTCCCTGCTCATCACCTTGTCCCATATCATCCAACCCACTTCACTATTACTCCCTCATGTACAGCTCCGAGTCGCCATGCTGGCACAATTTCCCACAACCTATGTCCTGACTTGTTGCTTTTGCAGGTACCTCGACTCCAAATTCACATTTTTTTTTGTCCGCAGAAAAGCTTCATGAGGGTTTTCCATCTCTCCCAGCCCTGTTGAGGACTTTCGTGGGCTCTGCTGTTCCAAGGACAAGCTCCAAAGCTTCTTTCAAGAGGATGTTCAGGTAGGGAGTGATGGAGGGTCACTGTGGGATATGTTAGTTGTTTCATCTCCAGTGGGAAAGGCCATCAAGTTCCGTCAAAGATTCAGGCAAGCTAAGCCTGTGAGGCAGGTACCTGTTATGCTGTTTTATTGTATGCTGCCAGATACAGGTATAGACAGCTCTTTGGAAACTGAAGAAGGTTAATAGCCTGGGGGTCTGGATTCATGTTCTCTCCCTCCTTCCCACATTTTCCTGATAATCAGAAGAGCTGGTAGATAATGGTGAGAGGCAGACAGAACTCCTTACGGCAAAGAGCCTGAGGGATCACCAGTGGGACCCAACTCCAGGGCTACCTGGGATTTCTCAGGGGTGCTAGAAAGGCTTGTGGAATAATCAGCATGTCTGAAGCAACTCGTGCCTCGGTCAAGCAGCATAGATACAGACAGGGTCCTTTCACCTTGGGGCACTTTCACTTTGCTTATGTCTAAGGATGATCGTGGCTCTCAAGAGAAAGCTGACAGAACAGCGTAGACAGGTCTCATAAATACACTTAGTGGATGTGTTACAATTATGCTCTGTGCATCTGGTTCTGAGTGCATTGGTCTCATCCTTACAGATTTACTTTCTCATTACTTCAGCGATCAGGACAGAACTTACAAACGTGGGTATTAGTAAAGAGTATCCAAACAGCCATGGGAAAGTCTTTTAGAGAGTACAAATGGATCTTTCTAGGTGTTATTTCAAATTTGTAGTTTTTCACCAAGCCGCACTACTACTAAATTAGCATGGATGTCCCTTCCTCCCATCTCATTGCTATCAGGGCATGTCATGAGAATATACAAAGACTTACCAGCAGATCCAGGAATCTTTTCTTAATTCTATAGCCTTTGATTTTTTTTCTTTAAATCTACAGATCATAATAATGACAGAATATCTATGCAGCGAAAAATAAAAAGGTATGTTCAGTAGTTCATACTGATTCATGCATGATAGGATCCATTTGTTTCATGCTCTAAAAATTCCATATTAATAACTAAAAACTGTTTCCATTTTTAGATTTTTTAGTTACATAACAGACATTTTCTCTCTTTAAATATTATTTGAAAACTACCTTCCTTTACAAATGCCAATCAAACCCCCTTTCTTTAAAGAAGCAAAACAACTGCAGCAGGAAAATTGTTTCATCAAAAGTAATTAAGGTAACATGTTGAGCTAAATGCAGAAAACTCTCAGTATAAGTATGGCTATACACCATTCTGTTCAAGATATAGCAGCCTTTTAAAAGACAAGGTTAACTTTAATTCAGTATAGATAATGACTTTTTAGTGTTCAGTAAACCTAAGAGACTTTGGAGTTTTCTGAACTTGAATAAAAATATGGAAGTTGAAGCTACTCAAAGCAAGCAGTCAAGTTTTTTTCATGGATTGGGTTTCTGGGAAGATTAATATCCTGTCTTCATTTAGGCTGCAAATAAAAGGCAGGAGTATATAAGTACAGAGGTAAAAAAATGAATAATAAGAAAAATAAGGAATAAAAATTTAGATTTCTAAAAGGATTCAGATTAACTTTGCTGCATGTTCTCATTTTATGCAAATTATGTATCCTTCTACTGTATTTTATCCCCACTGGAAGGAAATAAAACCCAGGCAATTTCTGCTAAACTACTCCATAATATTGCCAACCACAAGTGCTCAAAATCACAAATCAGGCTTTTAAATAATGAGATCAGCTAAAAAAATGGCATGATTTTTAAAAACAAAACATCTGTTTGTGTATATGTATGCATGTACATTCCTTTAGATTAGCCTTTCAGATTACCCTTTTGACATTTGAGATTCTGTCTTTCTCAAGATCTTATTTCCTTCCCCCCCCCCCCTTTTTTTTTCTTCACAGAATAAGAGGGCTAAATATTGTGAAACTAACAATAGAATCACAAATATTGGCAATGTCATGTCTCCCCCAGGCCCCAGTTAATAAAATGCAAACTAGTGATAACATAAAATAAATTCCCAGGACAAAAGCAAACCTTGTTTTTCTGCTGTGCTACCACAGGGGTACGTAGTGTGTGGGCGTGTAGGAGGGTGCACAACAGAGTACAAAATGAACACAAACTCATTTAATTTGAGGAAGAAAAACCTCTAAACTGGTCTCTATTTTGTAAGACTGGAACAACGGGTATGGCCTAAGGACTAGAGCAGCACTGGTGAAAACTCTTGCCTACTGCAAAATATATTGCAGGGCAAATGGAAAAGTAGTTTCAGAGTCTTATATATCTATTGTCCATCACTAAAGGCAGGCTACTGCTGAAGGAGCTTATGGTAGTGCCATCAAAGCGGGGCAGTATGAATCTGATCATGGCTTTTTCCCCTCCAAATCAAAGGATTAATAGATATGTTTTATTCTGGACGTTCAAGTTGGTCCCTAGGTACCCTTAAGAAACTGAAAAAATCTGTGATGTCTAGTAGCAAACTTTCAGCCACAGGCATGAGAGTATAAACAAATTATTTTTTACCCTAGAAGTAGTCTAAAAACCTATATAAAAAAGAAAGTCTATTTGCTTTCCCATCAAAGTTACATGGTTTTGCTAGAGTACCTTCACAAAAGACAAATCTGAGAAATTTTTTGTCAGTGCAGAAGTTTCTGAAGATTTTTCTAAGTTTGTGTTGGCTTTTGCAGAATGACTTTACTGATCAGCAGTAGGCACATGAAATGAGATCAGTCATTGCTGCTGCCTGTAGCCACACGTTTGGATATGCTGTAGTGCTTTTTAGCATGATAGAAAATACCACAGAACTTTAGAAGAAATGGTTACACCTGATTAAACTATTAAAAATCTCTAGAGCTGCATCTCTTCTTGTGGCATTAAATTGACTTACCTGTTAACTTAGGGAGTGTTCAAAATCCTTCTAAAATTTTGTTGTACTTACATTATAGAGGAAGCGTCTAGAATGGCACAGTGAATTATGAAGCAGCACAGAGGCATATCATTTCTCATTAAAAAGCCTTTACCACAATTAGATAGATCTCAGAAGCATTCTATCTGTGTTGCTGTTCAAATGTCATTTTTACTATTCAAATTTTTTGAGAGTTGATTTTAATTTCTATTACCTTTTCACTGTCATTTCTTCTGGGATAAGGTACTATTGAGAGGGGAACAGAATCAGATAGCAATAGTACAAGACTCTCTTGACCTGAAAGGCTACTGAGTTTTCCAGACTCAGTCCAGACTTCACTTTTAAAGGGGGAAAGAGAGTCTTCTTCCTTTTCCTCAGAAATTTAACAGAACTTAGTCCCCTTTGGTGACATTTTGGCTGGCTGGGAAAACCTTAAAGAAAGCAGAAATTTCCAAGTCCCTTGAAAATATCATACAAAGAGATTTTATTTTTGCTGGGCAGCAATTTACTTGGTATTAGCAGGTTTTGCTGAGTAGTCTTACTGTCCATTTTTATGATGGCTGCATATATTTACTCAGGCTTTTCACGTAATCGTTCTAGCCAGAAAATAATTTGATAAAATTCACACAGAGGGAGTTTGCCTTTATTTATTTGTTTGACAGTGTATTTGTTTTTTAGTCTGGTCACACAGAATTCTCTCTTGCACAAGGTAATCAAGATTCACCTTGCTCACATGGTCTAGAGTCTCAACAAGAAAGCCAGACTTAGGTATTTCCCACAATCCATCCTCAGTTCCTGGTTAAAATCCACAAATCAGCTTTTAATATTACCCAAAATACAGGAGATAACATGTATAAAATAATTCATTTCAGATTTAAGGACATGGGTGTCTTTTTAATTTACTTGTTTTTCAGTGTTAGTCATGGATATTTGCTTATTTGCACATATATAGACAAATATCTACACCCTGAAGTAGGCAGATGTGAAGATCTGATTTGCATGCATATATCATATATTTGCAAGAATGTATGAGGCATTCATGTCTGAAATAGAAAATCTGGCTTAAGGTATCTTTCTAGTCTGAGAAAATTTTATTTATTTATTTATTTATCAGATAATTAGCATAGACTCTTAGAATGACTTTTGACTTAGCTGTCATTGATTTAGCTTAGGAAGTATTTGGTTAGAAGAGATCAGTTAAGAAGCGTACTTTACTCCCAGGTTTTCCCTTGAAGGTAATAAATTCCTTGGATAGTTAACTGCAGGTGAATAACAGTACTTTTTCAGCCTGTATTAGAATAGTCTTTTCTATGTGTGGAAGATCAAACATGTCCAGGTAAGCCTAAAGGGAAGAGGAGTAATCATAAGGGAATTTGGTAACGGAAGCAAAAAGATAAGTGGCAAAGGATTGTGGGGTCATTGTTATATTATATGTGAGGTGTGGAGAAGAAGGCTGCTAACCTTCAGATCAAGGTGACTTTCAAGTGGAAAGTGTCCTTGTCCTATGTACTGAAAGCAATATAGGTGCGTTGATAACCCTTTCATGTGGCCAAATTTAAGGTTATATGTCAAAATGCAACCTCATACAAATTATTAGACTTGAGCACTTTTACACAACATTTACTTGAAAAATGTTTATAATCACTTAAAAATAAATAAACTTAAGAAATAATATTTTTTTGGACCATTTAGTAGGGTGAATGTTGTATGTGTTTGGGAAATATGCTGGTTTTGTTGGTGAATGTACAGAAAAGAGACATTAGAGAAGAAAAAAGACTGCTGATGACTTATTTCCAAACAGTAGCTTGAAATAATTCCTGAAGTTAGTTGATTTGATTTTGTTGTTGCTGCTGTTAAACTACAAGTCTATTTTAAAACATTTTTCTCTGAAGTTGTTGAAGCACATGTTTGACCTTTTCCTAAAGCTAATGGATTTTTATCTTGTACTTGCAGGTGTCCAAATGTGTTTTCTTTGTCTTTAACGAAATGTAGTTGTTGGTGAAAAGCTGGCTTTTATATTTTTTTGTCGATCTTTATTGACAGGCACTTTGTTTCACTTTAGATTTGTATTTCTCAGTATTTTCTTTCCAAACTCACAGTAACTTCATTTGTACAAAATATAACTAGTAAACCCAGTTGCACAAATTCAAAACCATGTATTTGTCATCTATTATTAGTAGGTTTCCTTTCTGTTAACACAGGAAATATCACACAAACAAGGGCACTGGTAACTGCAATAAAGAAGTTGGTGTAGTGCTTACCTTTTTACTGCTCAGACTTGAGGGTTGCAAAATGTATCTCTATTAAAGTGAAAAAAAAGAGAAGAAAGAAAAGTAGAAATGTCACGTTCTATTTAAATGACAACAAAACAAAGTACACTTCATCCTTGTATGTTCAGAACCAAACAGTAAGTGGTGTCATTTTTGGTACTGGAACTTGAGTAAACAAAAACAGGAGGCAGCCCCAAGCCCCAGTTTTTTTTGATTCAGAATTCAGATACTCATTAAACAAAAATAGTCATGTGCAACATACTGAGTTTGTAGTTACTGACCATCAGCTGCCAAAGCTGGAGTTTCCCACTCTTTCCCACACAGTTCGTGGGTACTTTTAGTCACAATTTTGTTAAGACTCATTCCAGAAGGAAATCAGGGGAATTGCTTTCCCAGGTGTAATGGCTATATGAAGTGCACCTGCAAGAATTCCAAATCTATGGCACACTTGCCTCTTGTTGTATATCATCTCTAAGTTTACCATCTCCCAGGGACTGTGTGAGAGACTTTAGTTTGCTCATACTTTCTGGTGTTGGTTAATTATTATGTTCATATCAGCAGTTCTTTTTGTTGCTGGGAGAATCTTGATCTAGATGAGATCAGCTTAAATACATGAGGTGTTCCTTAGGCTTTGCTCTTATTTTATATTCCCTACTATTTCCAGGTATTTAGAAGTGTAATAAAAACTGTTGTGGAAGTTCTTGAATATGACAAGAGTAAAAGTAAGGCTAGAAGAAGCTTCTCCTCAGCTTTCCTACCCCTTCCCTTTATTTCAGAAGGCATTTAACTGATGTTAAATAAGAGGAAGTATCAAATTTTAGACATCTGTAGTGACAATATTAGGGGTAGCATCAAGTAGATTATCAGTCTCCACTTAAGCAGAAAGTTTTGTGTAGCACAATAAAAATATAGGTCACATAGTGAAGAAAAGATAAGAGAAGTCAGCAAAACAGTTGCATTCTTGGGAATTTTTTTGACCAGCTTTGTTTTTACCAGAAGATGATGATTCAAAAAAACAAACTACAAACAGTCTGCTTAGGCACTTCCCCAATTGAAAATTTTTAAAGAATAAAATACTGAAACATACCATGTTTACATTTTAAAAACACAAGGTTATTAAGGAGATAAAGGTAAATGACATTTTAGAGTAAAAATGTTAACGTCTGTGTTAACTTTTTTTTTTTTAATGAGAAGGCTAAGCAAAATATCTTGACTAATATGAAATGCTAATGAACCAATTTTTTTTGGTCCCGCTTTAGGATAGGAACATTTATCAGAATTGGAAAAATTCTGTAAGTTAGGTGTGCTAGTTTCTTTACAAAAGCCAGTCACAAATATACACCCCACTCTAAAAAGACCCCACTTTTATAACTCAGTCAAACTGAACTCATATGTTAAGAAGTTTCGTGAATATCTCTCTAGATTTCAGAATTTGTGTATAACATTTATAAGAAACAGCCCTTCTTAGCTATAGGTACCTAAAGTAGTTGAGTAGACTCTCATCTCATGATCACTGGAAAAATATTGTTCTCTCTTACACGTATTTCAAGTATTGCCTTAGAAGTTCTTTTTGATAATGTCAGCTTCATCTTTACATCTTTCTACTGTCTCCTTTTACAGTTTCAATAACTAGATGCCTGGCTTCACCAGGACAGTCAAAAAAATATTTGTTGGTGCTTCAGAATCTCAAAGGTTTTCTTTGAATCACTATTTTATAATTAATTTTCTGAGAGGAATTGAAAATTTCCCTATTTTAGATCTTCAGTAGAGTTACAAAAACTTATACATAGCAAAAAATGAGATAGGACCTTAAAACACTGCAATATCACCCAACATGTACAGCTACAGCAGAATTATGATGGAAGCTCTCAGAGTCCCAACTCTTTTTTTTTTTTTTTTTTTTTTTTTTAATTATCAATGTATATTATAAACATGAGTTAATCATCTTCTTTTAAAGTCATTCATGCATATGGACTATCTTGGGGTTGCTATCTCTTTCCATAGTCTAGTGAGGTCTGAGAATGGAGCAGGGCTGATGCTTACCTGCTGTGTAAAAAGGATTGCAAAACAGACTCATCTCAGGACAGAGGTCAGCTATGCTCATTGTAGAACCCGTGCAAGACTGTACATTTACAAGATGCATGTTATGAAATCGTCTTGAACCCACTGAACTTGAAGTTTAAACTGAGGGCAAAAAAGGAAGATAAGCAGTTAGATAAAGGAAGGTTTTTTTTCTATTTTACATCTAGAAGCTGAGTCATAGAAAGATTAAATAACTTGCCCAAGGTTATAAGGATGCTTAGTACCCTACCCTAAGCTGATCAACTCTGTTTATTTTACCTTTTTTTAATAAACAATATTAACCTAGTATGAAAGAAGAATTTTTTCCCACGTCTGAAAACAAAATCTTTCCACTGTATATTTTTGGGCTTTTTTTTCTTTTATTTGTTTTTAAATGGATTTAGTATGACCCTTGAGAAACCCTAGAAGCCTAGATCTCATCTAATAAACTGGCTCTGACAGAAGAAGCATGTCCAGATGCAAAAGCCCTAGAACCTGCCAAAAGTAGAATATAGGCCTTAATAAGAGCACTTTCATGGCTTTTACCAGTAAACTATGTCCAAATGGAAAAATCTAGAAGTTTAGACTTACTGCTTTGAACCCCCATTACATCCATCCATAGCTGTTCTAGACAAGTTCAGTTGATATGATTATACTGTGACCTTTGGCTCTTGGTGAAGAGCAGCGTGCTTAGCAAATGAAGCATGAAGCAAATGGAGCTCTGGAAGGCAGCACATGGTGAGTTTATGAAGATAACTGCACCTGTGATGCAGAGAAAGCTGTCTGGGGAGCATGTGAGAGAAGAAAGGATTTTTACATTTATTTGGTGGAAGAAAGTCTTTTGGTGTATTATATATAAGAAAATACATGATCAGAAAATAATGAAATAATTTTAAAACAAATATTAGCTGTATCAAAAGAGCACAGCCCTATTTCACAATTTTGGATCTCTATGCAATAATAAGCCAAACAGGTTTTACAGAGCATGGTAAGATGCACATGGCTCAAATGGTAGTTCATGTCAGTAGCACAGTTACAAAATGCTGTTGGATATGTGAACTTTTCACCTAAAATTAAAGTCTCTCTTCCAAGTTTTGTGTGCATTGTTTCCCTGTTCTTCCTGAGCCACTCCTCCTGGTGTCCTAGTTAGCTTGCCAGAGCTTGCAAAGAACAGGGATGTGGGAATAATGAATTATTCTATTCATTTATTATTCTTGATGAATAGTAAATTATTCTAATAACATTTACTATTCTATTCATTTATTACTGGAGAATAATTAGCCGGGAATGGCTTCTAAGAAGTTTTTCCAAAATTAGACTTTAATGGTTTTACTGTGTTTATCTTCACCTGTATGAAAATATCTTTGTAGCTCTCCCTACTTAACTGTTCCCACCTCCTCCCCCACTCAGACATGTATCTGTTTCCCAAAGCTACTGTATTGTTAAAAAAAGTTAATCTCCTCTCCTAAAGACCCAGCCACTTCCTTCACATAGCTGAACTCCTGTTTCAGACACAAACCCTTCTTCTAGTCAGATGCATCTTGTCTGTGCTAATGAGGAATGTATGTGAGTGGGGGAAAGACCTGAATGAAGATCAAAGAATAGGTGTGTCTGTATGAGAATAGAGGTTATAGGTAAATGAAAAGAGGTGATTATGGAAAGATACATATATGAGTAAGGGAGAGATGCAATGTCTACACATGTGGTATATCCAATTGAGGTTTTAAAGTTAATGGGACTACAGAAGGACTCTCAGTTTGCCTCCATGCAGAGGACTCAGTGTTGCTGTCTTGACTTCGACCAGTGTTTATTTAGGGCTGCAGTATCTGCCATTACTAGATTTCACTCTGCCTTTTGGATTCTATACTTCCTTCCTTTGTCTCTCCTGGTATTTCAAGTCTCTCAATTTGAAGAAAAAGATGTACCCATGGTAAATCTCCAGATGGCCTTTCTTCTTGTCAAGGCGGTATGAGCTGAACTATGTTTTGTTGTTTTGCTTTAGAGCTGTTGTGGAGGAGGGCTGCTTTTCTGCATGCTGCTACCTATCCAGACTGAATATTCCTCTATCTCTAAACCATTTGCATATGTGACTGAATTCTATATTTGTCCAGAATCAATGTTTCATCTTCTCTAGCTTCCTTTTCTTCCTTTTATGGAAAGAAGGAACTTTCCTTCCCCTCTCTTTTTTTTTTTTTTTTTTTTTTTTTTTGTAGAATGAATATAGCTTCTGTGAAAGATTTAACATATACAATTTGCTGTGAATACCACGCTGCATAACACATATGAAAACTTAATGTTACCTTACATCCAGTCTGTCTTCTTTTTCAAAGTCTTTTCACTTAACAGTGTAATTATTATTTATATAAGTAGTGCAGATGAGACTGACTGCTTACTGCATGACCACTTGTATATTTAAATTGGACATATCTCTTGGGATCCCACTCACTTCCCAGCCAGTTTGGTATAAGAACATCCATTACTCTTTTTAATTCTGGGTTTCTAAGGCATAACTTCAGGGTACAATCTTGCAGCAGCTACAAATATCCTTCCTTGTGATGCTGAACTTTGAAGTCCAGGTGGACTAAGTCCAGAAGAGCTACTGCACTGGTTTATTCCTGCTCCATCTAATCCTGTAGCCTGTCTCTGACCAGTAGAACATCTCCAGGGACAGAGATGAGGAACCAGTCAAGGTACAGAATGTTTGTTCTCCTGATCTATATCCCAGCTCATGGCAAACAATAGCTTACTCTAACCATCAAATATTGAATTGTTACCTTCACTATCCAAACATTCCTGTAGGTGCACTCCCAAACACCCATACAGCTTTAAAACCTTCCCCTAGGACCTGCCTTAAGAAAATCATGAAGTTGCATCTGCCTTGGCTTTGCCAGAATCTCAGTTTTCTCAGGTTCCTCTCAAGAAGAATGCCTTGCTTCTTGTGATTCTGTGAAAGTATGTTCCTGATTCAGTCTAGGAAACATCTGAGGAAAAAAACAGGCTCTTACTGAAACTCAGGATGGCATTAATTTTCATGAATGTCAATAGGAGAGAAAAATTCTTACAAAAAAAGGCAAATTTGAAGAATCATATTTGTGGCCAGGTGTGATCCATGTCTTTTTAGCAGTGCTGTAGAAGAACTACATAATGAAAAAATAGACACTTAAAATTAATAATGCTGGTTTTACTAGGCAAAAGTCATTTTCTTAAGGGATCCCAGATTCCCCACTTGAGAGCACTTTGACTCATTCACTCATTGGAACTGTAGAGATAACAAAATAAAAATAAATAAAAGTATCCTGGTGTAAGTACTTATTTTATTTTTTCTGCAGATTGCTTTAGGTATGATATCTGTCAAACCTAGGATAGAATGTGTAACATGAAACACAAGGAGGAGAACATTATCTGCATTGGCAGATCTTGTCAGTGGGAGAATTTCCCTGCCCCAGTACTTATATTGCAAAACTTACTTGTTTGCACGTACATCCTCTACATTTTAAGAGTTGCTTTAGGCTGTAAAGAGAGAAAAATAAGTTAACAAGTCAAAGGTTGTAATGCTTCCGACCGTTTGTCTGGGCAGGTTGATAAAGATGGTGAGAGATGTGTATATGTGATTTGTTTGTTGCATAAAATGGTCTTGAGATGATAAGTGAAAGGAATCCTTTAAGTGGTCCTGTCACTGTCAAACAGAACCAGTTGGGGCAGGGTGTCTTTTTTGACATTGCAAAAGGAAAAAAAGAAAAAAAAGAGAGATTGAAAATAGATTGCACTTATCTAATATCGCTAATGAAACCACAGTGATGTCAGTTCTGATCAAGCTATAATCAGAGTTGCTGATTGTGTGATAACAGGCTTCCTTTTAACGTGTTTTCTACATGTTTGCAGTGGAAAAGGCCATAAATGATTAACTGTGGGTGAGTGGAAATAGTGAAGAAAAAATAACTTTGCCACAATAACAACAAATGAGAGGAGAGGACTTCAGAGTGAATGCAGAGGGTAGGAGGAGAAGCGCATTCTGAGTATTATTAAATAAGTGAAAGAAGACTCATTTATTTTATAAGAAGTAGATCACTCACACAGACACGTTCACAGCTTTGTGGTCATTGAAATTTGCGTAAGTGCTATTAATCAGCTCACCACAGGTTATCATAGCTATTTCTTTGGAAATGACACTTGAATTTAACCCTAATGTTAAAAGGGAAAGCAGTAAAACTATGACTCGAACAATAAACCCCACAAGTTGGCTTAAATCCCTTTGGATCAGAATCTGCCATACTTACTCACAGTAAGTAGAACTTTACCCAATAAAACTCCTTCCTGAAGCCAGTGGGGTCAGGAGAGCAAGTGTTCAGTGATCATAAAACTAAAAAAATATCTTCCTTAAATCTACCTCACACTCTCAGGATTGCGTAAAGAGTTGTTGCACAGTATCCTGTCTGCCAGGCTCAGGATTGCCCAGGGGTAGATTTACTTAGGATGGCTAAGCCAGTTACAGCCTCTCCCATTAGCACCGCTGCTATAGTTCATGCACTGTGTCACCCCACCTGATTGCAACTGCATTTCTCTGTCACTGTTCCCTTTCACAGTGTGGCTGGATCTGTCCCTGCTGTTGTGATCAAGGTGGTAGGTAGGTAACAAACGATGAACCTGGAATCAAGACACAGTTTTTAGAAAACATGCTCAAATATAGCAGAAGAAAGTATAAGTAGAGTTCTTATAAGTATCTAACTAGTAAATACTGTCAGTAAGGTAGTCAATTAATGATTCAATTAGCCTTTCTTCAGTTGGATGCCACTGCTTCTGGGAAAAAGATAAAATCACCTCAGCACACTAGTTAATAAAAATGTTTAGCTGGCTAACCACTGATCTCAGACCCTTTAAAAGAAAATACAGTCATTACTTTATGTATAAAATCATAATAACCATTCCCTTTTCTAGTACAGGTAGTTTCTAGCCGTCAACAAGTGTTCTGAAGGAAGTAGGTAGGAAGTTGTTGCTAGTACTCTACTGTACCTTTCTACTTTTTCTCCTCTAAAAGTGTATTTCACTCTTCCTCCTCCTCATGGCAGGTACAGAGGTCAACACATGTATAGCACAAACAGGATGTTACCAGTGTTATTTTATAATAAATTTACCATTTTCATTGGTAGCGTAGAAGTCTTTGCAGGCTTATTCATGGCTAAATTTTGGACAACTACGAAACAGTAGTATTTGTCCAGAAGTAGATGGAGGGGTAGGTTTTGACATCTTATTATTACTGTGCATTATTTGGTTAACATTGTTATGCAACATTGTTTGGATAGAATTCCCTTAGATAGAGAAGACATTTTGTCCTTATTGCTCCAAATCTGACTGATAATGATATTATCTACCAAAATCTACTGAAGCAACTGAAATATGTGAGTCTGTGGGTATGAACGGACAGATGGATAGATGGATGGATGTGAGATAACATTTGTTACAGTCAAAGGGCAGGTCTGTACCCAGTTTCCCCAGTGTTCTCTGTAGTTTAATTCAGTCTTGTTTATTGTATTTTTTTTTATATCCTCTAGGAGCCATTAGTTGGACAAGTTATCTACAGATATGTGGCTTGTTTTCAATGGGACCGAATTTGTTCTTATTACTCCCCACAGCTAAGTTGCAAAGAAGTAATGGGTGCTGAAATGTCCACAGTCTCTTTGCTTCTCTGCAGCTGTTAAGCCAGATATGATGCCTGTAAGTCAATGAAATGAGACAGTCATGATCATGTCCAGAATGAAAGCATCTTCATTGTACATCACAATTATGAAGAAGACATGGACTAAAAACTTTAGTCTTTGAGAAGAATACATATGTATGTATATGTATAACTATATATTTATATACACATGTACAAATATTTTTATATTGGTACATTTTTAATGTTCTTTTATAAACATTGTTTTAAAAGGGAGAGATTTCCCAAAATGGAAAATTCTCAGTATTCTTTTTTACCTTCTGTAGCAGAACAGTGGGATAACTGAATTCTTTAAAGCAGATAATTTCTGAAATATGAACTGATGCCTCAGGGTAAATATGAAACATATCTATGAAATTCTTTTAGATGTTTTCTTCTAGAATTAAAGTCTAAAAAATGGGAAGTGCTTTCTTTTGGCCAGCATTTTTTAACTTTGGCATATCAAAAACTGTGATGGATGCTGTAATATCAGCTTACCATTCAGGAATAACTTCTTCCCAAAACAAATGAAACACACAAAAAAGCAGAACTCCATTGACTGATTTTTCATTTAAAGAATAATATCAAAGCCTAAATGAAAGATATTTTAGAGAACCTGTACAATTAAATCAAAAAATGATCATCTCATGTACTTTTTTCCACAAAAAAGAAAGGATAGTAATATTTTAAAGCTGTTAAGAATTGAGTAGCTGTAAACTCTTTATTAAACATTCAAACATGGTAACGGAACTCTGAAGTCCTTAAAAAACCCTAGCTTAATATGACAGTCATCATTAAATCTTCATAGATGTATTTGTGTATTTAATATATATACAAGAAATATGCTAGCACTGATTTTTTTTTTCTGATTTTAATGACGAGCACTTTTCAACCTAGCCCATACGATATCTTGCTTACTTTATTTACTATCTACAGTTATTATCTTTCCCCTGTGTTTGGAGTGATATTGTTCAACAAACCCATTAGGATGAATGTGCCCCTGTGCTGTGCCATGTAGAGCATAGAAAGGTGGATAGCTCCTGTCTCACTTGTGGGTTTCTTCATCTAAGGTCACCTGATCTCTTTTTTCTCTTTTTGTAGGGTATTTTGAGGTGTTATTAAGGAAAGGGCACTTATGTGAAAAAACTGTGTTGATTTCTCCTGTCATGTAAATGAGAACTTTTTAAGCCCTGCTGCATCCAGTTTCCAGGTGATCAAAGAAGCTGTGGAGATGCACTTGTGTGATGAGGGAAAAGTGACAAACAAATGATTGGCAGATGAAATCTGGTTTAGGGATTAAATGGATGCATAATCTGACCCCAGGCTAGGCTGGGAAGAACAAAATTAATTAAATGAGAAATTTTGCATTAGGAAAAAATGGAAACTCAATCCTTTCTCTTGCTTGTCAGAATACGGAGAAGAATGTGTGGCTCCGAAGTTGCCCAGAGAAGGGAAAGGATGTTGGTAGAGAGTTGAGATCCTTGGAGACTTTGCCACCACTGAGAGGGAGGAATAGACAGAAGTAACTGTTCTTATTTCAAGAGGCTTTTCATACAGATATATCTGATTTGCCCTGGTCATAACTAGGTCTCTGATAAGTCTCAGTATTTTCTTGCTGAGACATAACAGGCCACTGGGCATAGAAAGTTGAAAAGTGTTTTAGAAAGTGCCATGATTTGGGAAATCTGGTTTCTTTTTTTTAGACAGTCTTACTAATGAGTTTTTGATTTTGGTATTATTACTGAGGAATAGCTAAGAAGTGATATCAAAAAGATAGTTTTCAATTTAACATTAATAATAGCATAGTATAATAAATAGAGATATAAATATTTAGATGGATAGAAAGATACGTCTTTAGTTTTAAAACATCCAGATTCTTTATAAAAAAAAAATTGGTTAGTATTGATTCATGTATTTGAGGTTCTTTAATAAAATTTATAACACTTTGTTTAGCTAGTTTGTTACTAGTGAACATACTGCTTACCTCTTATAGTTTGTTCAGTATGTTGTGCTAGTAACTAGTTTTTCAGACCTAAGAAGGACTTTCAGCTACAGCTTTTAAGCAGATTTTTCGTGTATTTTGAAAATCTGAATTTCCCTGCTTTTCTGCCAGTTAGTCTTGCTAGCTTCTGGGTTGGTTTTTTTTGGTAGATTTTTCCATCAGTTCTTTTACACTTTATGTATTATATTCCTTATTAAAACATATATTGGGGTAAATTAATACAAAGAATATCTGGGGCATTGATTGGGTGTAGGTCTTTCAAGGCTGAAAACAATATTCGATTGTAAAAATCATTAACATTTTCAGAAAAAAATTATACTGGTAAAGCTTTTTTGTTTACAATGATTTTTTATTTCAGTAGACCCTAAGCAAGAGAATTCTCTTCTCATTTAGATACCTCTTTGTAACCATGATGGAGACTTGTTCTTGGAATATATGCTTCATATTTTATTTATAGCAAGTCCTAATAACAGCAGAAAAATTCCCTCTGGGTTTCCATATTTCTACCATTATGATTGAGCCAGATATGTTAATCTGTACAGAATCAAGTGGTTTGCCTGGGTTTTACTGAGATTTTCCCCTATTATTAGGTATTTAGAAGATAAAAAGTTGCATTTTTCAGGCTTTATGGGAAAGGTTTTAATTAAGTGATAGGTCAAGAAAACAAGTTTGCTTGGTGAAGCAGTAATCTAGAGGAATTTCTGTTTTTATATTTCTTGTCAAGATGAAGAGAACATTTTCTCCTCAGATCTAAAGCTCATCCCTTTCAGAGATGCCTTTTCAGTGATTTTTGTTGTTGTTGTTGTTGTTCCATTCTCACTGGAAAGCACATTAGTTTATGAGCATCTTGAATTTGACAAATTATCTGTTTTCATAAAATGTTTCTGTATTTGTAGCTTATTGCCATATTGACAGGGTTAAAATATACATTGAGATACTGGAGTTTTATAGGATGAACATTCTGATCTTTTTGATTAGTTCTACTTTTACAAGCCAGCTAATAAAATTATACCTCATAAAACATCTATGGTGAGGGCA
This sequence comes from Falco punctatus, assembly GCF_963210335.1. Taxonomy (NCBI): domain Eukaryota; kingdom Metazoa; phylum Chordata; class Aves; order Falconiformes; family Falconidae; genus Falco; species Falco punctatus. Next base: position 106,764,186 of record NC_137583.1, on the reverse strand, counting down.
TATATTAATATGTTTTATTGCCTTAGTCATATGGCAACTAAAAGACATGGCAAGGATCATCCAGTAAGTACTGGTGGAGTGAGTGTGCTGTTGTCAAAACAATGTTCCTAGTGGTAATAGTGGAATCAATTACAAATCAGTATTTTAGCTCCTCCTTCTCTTGAGAGAAAAATGATTGAAATAAACCAGAACAGATTCTGAAACCATAAAACAGATTTTGAAATAAAACAGTGAGTAAAAGTGATTACCAAAAATGTTGAAAACACTGACTGTCATTCAAAAACAATTCTGTTAAAAGACTTTTACATATCTCACACATTTTTGGAAGCTAATAGAAGGGTTGTTTACTGTAGATAAAACTCTTACAAAGAGTTAAGAATTAAAAAGCAGGGATGTTTCTAAGCTTACTTTAGTTTATTAATTCTTGGTGAATACCAAGGCATCAGAAAGTTATTTCAGATTTATACTGATGCAAGCTATCCACCCATTATAGTGGGTAAAAATAAATTAAGATGTATTTTATACATCATTCCTAATCACTGTTCTTATAGGAGGAATTCACTGTTCTTATAGGAGAGAAATCAGGAGAACAGCAACAGGTATGGGCACCAGGGCATAAGGTATGTGTAATACTCTGGTGCCTCTTATACAGAGGAAAATAAGTTGGATCAACATTGGCCTGGAAGATTTTGCAGAAAATTAACCAATGAAATTATCTAAATGCCCGATATTCTTTTTAAAATGGTTAAAGGCATAAAGTGGAATATTCTAAAATTACATTTAAAGATGTGTTAGCAATACTAAGAAACGTTTCTGTTTGCAACGTACCTTGAGAGCTGTTTGCTACAGTGGGAATCGGCCTCTCTGCCACATCAAGATGTGATCTGATCTGGCTGGGGCACCCAGTTTGAAGGATACTCAGCCCATGCAGAAAGTTTGATGCTGTGTATGGACAGCCATACTGCAAATGTGCAGAGCAACTTTACAGTGTATGTCCAGTGAGGCTGACTTGCATATAAGCAGAAACTCTACCTGGATATGTAGGTAGTGTAAAATAGCAGGCATCACCTCCCAGGTACTTTCTCTCAGTCATCACTCCCAGGTACTCCCAGCCAGCTTTCCTTGTCAGAGAGAGGAGCTACAAAAACAATCGGTAACATCAAGCTTCATTTCAGTTTTATTCCACTGGTATTAGCAATGATTCCACATGAATCAGATTCTAACTCCCTTACTGTGCAAACCATTAGTCTCAGCATTTGCCACTCCATGAGCCTTCCTGCACTTAGGAGATAGTTAATGCAATCACAGCTGAGTGGCAAGTGTTGCACTTTAGACACCTATTGCTGTCTCTGTGACATTGTGCCGTGAATATTAAAAGCCACACCCTCCAACAGGGAAACACCATGGACCCCAGTAAAGCTTATAACGACAGAGAACCTAACTACAGTTTTACAGGTCTTGACTACATCTTTGAAATACAGGCCATACACCTAACACATGGAAAAAATGTTTGCACCAAAATGCTGCATGTAAGTGCATGTGCAGAAAGATATCTTTCTCAAAATAATATTTCATTATTCCTGTCACTTCACACTGATGACTGTTAAATAGCTTTTATTTCCTTCGTCTCTCTGTCTAAAACTTAATGTTCTGCTTTTACTTCTGCTTCAGTAATGTTTGTCCACTGCATCTGGTAACTCATCTGCTTTGCCTGCTAGTGCGTCTAACTTGAATGTTTGCTCATTTTTATTCTCTTCTTTGCTCCACATTACTTACCTTTAATGTCTGATAGATCCTGGCATTTTTAGTTCTAGTTTACCACTTCAGGAAAATAAAGGATTCTGTAAAAAATATTTCTATTTCACAAGAAAAATATTTACCATATAGTTGCTATTTCATAAATATTTTTAATTTTGGAGAGTAAAACAAATCAGTATTTTATTATTTCTTCCTAAATATTGGAAAAAGAAAAGATAGGGAAAGAAAAACAAAATGTTATTTTCATTTGTTAAGTAGGAGATTTCAAATGGAAGGCAATTTGAATTAAAGAACTGTATGGACAGTAAAGTATCCTGGTCAGTGGTCAACATCTGGCTTGGGATATGGCGCCTCCAGTTGCAAACAGGGGTGGTATTTTTGCTTGCAGTTTCATCAGTATTTGCCAGAGTTTATTTTTACCTTTAAGACTACTGTCTCGCTACTTCTGCCTTTGAGGTCATTTGAACTGTGTTATCCATGACCAGTCTGAAAAAAATCATGGTGCTATTCTGGCTAAGATGCTTTCCTTGTTTTGCTCTTCCTATGACCTAAACACAGTGCTGCACTTATAGTGTAAATCCACTTTCATATCTGGACTGGGCATCAGAAAGGAATGTGAGTTTCCTTTCTGCAGGGTTAGAATCCATTTTTTTAAATATGTCTCTTAACAAATGCCTGAACAATCACTTCCATATATGCCATTTGGCTTAAAGCAAAAAAAAAAGAACTAGGTAAGAGTAATCTGAATCAGCCAGCTATATTTTGAATTACACCTTTGGAGATGTTCAGAGATTGTTCATTTCAGCAAGGGGTCGCAGAGTATGATGAAAGAATGGAAATTATTTTAAGTGAAAAGAATACCTGCTCATTTTTTGGTAAAATTTAATCCAATAATCAACCTAATATATATTTGTAAAATCTTGGTTTATATTGGTCACTGTTTCCTATTTCGTACTAGTATTTTGAACACTCTAATTAAATGTTTTAATATGCTTGCAATGCTATTATATTGCTGGTATTCAGTAGTATTTACAACTCACCTGTGTGTCTCAATATGTATACTTTTATTGTCCAGATCTTCCTTTGTCAAACATTGCTTATGGAATGTCTTCTCACAGAACAATCTAAACAGTGTGGTTTACTATTTCCATAACATCTGTCTTTTCTGCTATAGAACAGATTAACAATTATGTCTTAAAAAAAAGGGGGGAGAAACAAAAACACGCAGCTTAGACAGCAGTAGCTAGCTGTGCTACATGTATGCCAGAGGAAAAGGTCTCTCCCACAGTGCAGCTGGTAGGGTTCACACTTTCCCTTTTCATTGTACAAGAGAATGCTATATTATTTCTATTACGAAATGATTGTCTGACAAGGGAGGGAAGATAGCAGACTCTCCAATCCTTGTCTTTCCATGCATGCAAGGCTTTTCAATTGTGTTAAGCAGTATAGCAGAAGGGGTTTTTAAATTAGTGTTTTGTTTTAGCAATGGTTGCTGATGTGTACATGTAATACAGTTTTAATCAAATCCCAAATGCTGAAGACCTTTCAGCAGTATCTTAGGCAGCACTGTGCAATGCTTATTCCACTTGAAGTGGCCACTAGGGAGGTACAATTAGCTGTTCCCATGGAGAAGTTTGTTATACTAATAAATAATAAGTAGTGTAGGTAGAGATGGAATCAATTAAAGATATTTTTGACCATCTAATGGTTTATGGGAATACTAAATAATTGACAATAAGTTTTGACTATGTGTTCCATAAGCATGTTTTATTGTAGCTAAAGTGTGACCACAGAACAAGGAATGCCTCTGTGTTGACAGTTGTAACAGTTAACTTATACCACCCTCTTAAACATCACTGCTCATAATATTCACCATTAACCCTTTCTAAAGAGTTAAAATTTAAACATAAATATATATGTACTCCATGCTGAAGCTGCTGCAGCAAAGCTTATTTTCCTTATATTTTTAAAAAAATAAAAAGAAACCTGAAATGTCAGGAAAGCAGAAAGTTATTGCTATCTCTATTTTCACATTTGCTTGAATAACTCAGAATTAATTTTATTATTTAAGACTGATTTGACAAACTTATTCAAACCATAGCTTAATCACTTTTATTTGTCTGAAGTACAAATATTGACATAGATTCAAACCAAAACCAGCTCTAGCCATCCCTTTGGGGGGAAAAAGGATTTGTTCAGTAGTATTTGCTGAAAGCAAAATGCAGCAAATATAAAATCAGATTCACCAGCCCTTTAAGTCTGATTTGTTCCACTCCAACAACAGCTAGTTTTTTGAGATTTCCCTGCCATTAAAGAATTCATGAACGACCTGAACACTGTCATAGCCCTTATACCACCTTTTTTCTCTTCTAATATATAGAGAAATTAATGGAAAAGCTATCCTTGGCACAGATATTTGAAGTCAGCAGATGAAGTTTGAGGACTAAAGCTAAAATGAAAAGATGCAGTATACAAAAACTGTAGTTCCTATTACTATTCCGTACTCCTCAGGATCTGCTGAAGAACCAAATTACTGTGGTAGTTGGCAATGTTTCTCATTGTCTAAATTAGGATAATAAGAATAATAATTACAATAATAATGATGTCATCTTAGAGTATGATGATCGTAAAAGTGGAATACCTGTTATGATCTATCAGGACATAAACTAAAATCATTCAGTGGTTGATAATGACTTGGATGAAATATTTTTTTCAATATTAATAGAAGAAATTCTACCTGTGTTGATTTTGTGAACAAATGTGTCCACTAATGAACATTATTTTTGCACTTAGAAAGGACTCTTTAAGAGTTGTTATTATTAGCAAAGTTTCAATGAAGTAACGAAAGGATACAACTTTGAATCCTTTATTTATCCAATATAGAGCACCTACTACGCACATGCCATGGCCCTCAAGAAAGCTAGAACAGTTTAGTCTTCCTAAAGTTACCATTAATTTCAAGGAAAAACATTGAATTTTTTCAAAGAGAGAACTATACAAGTAGGATCAGAGAATACCTTAGTCTTTATCTTCAGTCTCCTGAGAAGTTCTAAAAAATACTGCAGAGACTGCAAGCCCTACACTAAGATTCTATGTATCGCTCCCTGAATCTCTGGTGTTTTTAAAAGACACATGTGCAAGGAGTCATTTGCCATCCAAGACGACTATAGCTGTGTGTCATTGAATCACTACACATGATCTTCGGAAAACTGGATTACGTGCTCTGGTAGAAAAGAGAGGGGCAAAGAGTGTTTTGTAGTTTGCCTCATTCCTACCACCCTGTCCCTTTTCCAGCCTTGTCCTTTATTCTTCCACTGGCTTCTAGTGGCTTCTAGCCACAAGTTATTTATTGTGAATCTCAGTATTTTCCTTAACTTCTGTTTTCATTTCTTTCTCACTCTTCCATTCCTTCTAACTTTCAACCCTATTTTCTGCACATTTCTAGCAGTCCTTTCACAATACGTTTCTGCATCCCTGCTCCACATTGCCATTCATGCCAGACTATACTGACAGAAAGTCCTTGAGAAAATACACTCTGATGTTCTGCTAAGTCTCTGCTGAATATGTGTATGTAACTTGCAATGTAACTTTCAACTTGGCTAAAATGGAATTGATTTTGGTAACAGCAGCAGAAAGTGTTTGCTCTGTATTCTGTCTTAAATCATGGATGTGCCTCCTCAGTTGAGATGTTGCTAGATGATTATATGTCTTCACACCTATATATATTTCTTTACCCTCCCTCTGAAACAGCTACATTAATTTGGTTGAAAAGTTTTTATCTATAAGTTCTTTCAGACTTTTAACAGTAACAGTAATCCTTCTCTTGACAGCATGGCAAGTAACCAGAAGCTACAATTACATTAATATTCTAGTTCAGATTAGGAGAGCACTGCTAAAATGAATGTCCTTGTTGTCCAACTTAAGTTGCTTCGTTTCACGCTGCTAAGTGGCCCAGAACACATAAACAAGGTTCCTTTTGGGTAAAACTTAACTGGAAGATAATCCCTAGGAGTACACCCAATACACTTAAACTGCTGCTTGGTGTTCAGCACATGAGACCAGACTAGAGCTATTCCAAAAATCCATCTGAAATTAATATGGTGTGGATGTTAGGTCCTCAGCACCAACTGTACTTGGCTGACCATCTTTGCTGCCGTTGTGCCATACCACTTAACATTTTTGATACAGCCAATAGACTTCTAAACTGCCACTAAGCTGTATCAAATTGGGCATAAATCCATGGATTTCAAGAACAGAGCTGACCAAAAGGTATAATTTCCTTTGACAAGAAAACCTATGACTTTTGGAAAATAGGAGGAGAGAAGAACTGTGTGCATGTGTCTGTGGCAAAACAATTAAGATGTTCACCTATGTCATGTATGATTTTAACTTCCTTTCAATGCTTCTATAATATGGGAGATATTTTTGTGAAGACTCATGAGGAAAAAAGGCAACTGAACTTTTAATGTTGCAGGATTTGTCATAGCTTCTAGACCTGCTGTGAAGTCCAGAGGTCATGGGCTTATGGTGATTACATTTTCAATTTCTAGACAGTGTGCTACAGGAGGACTCTGCAAGAGCTAACAATATTAAATCCCATGTGGCTTCGTATTTGGTATTGTACTGACTCATGGAAACATGATGGATAAATATGTACTGCTTTAGGAAACCATGCCCAACCAGATTCCACATACCTTTTCTTGATGACAGCTTGATTTTGCTAGTTTTGGAAAAATAGTACTTTTCTATTTGACTTTTGCTCTGTTTTCTATTGTGCCATGAAATAAGACATGTTTTATAGAAAAGAGAAAGTTCAGGTTTCTACCACATACTCAGAAACATGCTGATCTGTGTGCTTTTCCCTCCTCATGTCTCTAATTGCAAGCCCTACTCTCTCATACTTGCTACTTTCTACCAGTATGTTGTATTTAGTGATGAATGGTTTGAGCTTTGGTGCTCTAAAGCTGAACTGAGCCTCTGTGAATACAGAACTCTGGAATTTCAGTCCAGTCACCTTGAAAAGCCCTTCTTGTTAGAGATCCTGCAGGTTTCTAGCTGTTTTCTGACTTCTGTTAAATGTCATCCTGGCTGACCCACTTTGCTCCAACTGTAGGAGGAACAGCCATGTTAAATTTATTACATAACAGTAAACAGTGCTTTTATTTCTATTCTCTTTACTCTTGGTTATCTACTCTGGCTTAGTATCATGCTTGATACTAACATTCTTGCTATTTCCCAGAATTCACCATATAAGTTAACTCAGAATTTCTGTACGGCAACTCTAACCAAAAGGAGCATAATCTAGAGTTCTAGACATTAGACACCCAAGTGCCTAGAGTAATTGATGCACCATTTACAACTTATCTTTAGAATAAGCATGCCAGTCTTCAGTTAGTTTATCTTTTTTTGAGAGAATGACTAGCTTGTGTGTTCCTCTGGAGCTACTGGGAGAACCAGAGATAATGATGGTGCTATTTGACTCAATTGATAAAATTCTGTGTTCGGTATCTGGAGGCACAGGGTTCAGAGCTTGTTGGTGAATCATTTCAAGATTCTTCATGGTTGTACCCCATGAAAAATCTATTTTTCCACCATTCATTTAAAAAAAAAATGTTTCAGTTAATCTTTTTTTTAAATTCATCTTTTCAATGACCATTAAAATTATTGAATTTATGGATGTGAATATTTGTGAGAAAGCATTTTGAATTTAAGGAGTATTGAGAGAAGTTGAATTTTGGACTGGAAAGCGTGGGTTTTCTCACAATGAATGTATTTCCAAATGCTCATTTGGAATATGCACATAAAGCTATTTGGTAATGTTTAGCTGAGCAAAAAACCCCAAGTATTTGAATTTATAAAATTTGCACTCAAAAACATGAGCAAGTGAGAGTCTAGGAAACGTGACTCCATTAATATGGAACTCACATAGTTGAATTGATTTACAAAAAATTCTGTCGGTTTTGAGAAATTGTTAATCATAGAAAGATGATAAAGTAGTTAAACATTTATCTAGTTCATTGTTGTAGAAACACATCTACAAATTTATGCTTAAAATAAAAACTGCCACTGTCCAAGTAATTAGAGTATTTAGAGCAATCATAGATACAATCCAGAAAAACGTATGGTTAAGGAAAACCCAGAAGATTGGATTTGAGCTTGGATTGATCTAACGTTGAACTGATGAATTGCAAAGTCCCAGTCAGTAGAACTTTTAAGACTACCTGGACCTCGAGCTGCAAATTCTCTTCCAAGAAGAATACTGTGTCTCCATCTGCTGGTCAGCGGTATAACCCTCCGCCTGCCAGCAGCTGGGGCGCAGTAACCGAAGCCCAGAAGGCTTCTGCTCTCTCATTTTGTCATCAGCGGGTAACTGATTCACTTGAAAAATCTTATTCCTGATACTAAAAGGACTTTGAAATCACAGTAACCAAAGGGGCATCCTCCATATTTTACAGCCTAAATTAACCATTTTATTCTGTTATTTTAACATCGGGGTCGTTAGCATCCCTATTTTCCTTTCAAAATGGATTGGATTTGTACCATTGGGAAGAAGCAATGAATTCAATATAAACTTGGAGAAAATGGAAACATTTATTTTTTTAAAGGAAAGTGTACAAAAAATAAGAGCAATAATTAACAATTCTGAAAGATTGAGCAAACCCAAACTTTATTCAAAATGTGATCATTTCAATAGAGTGATTTGTGCAGATTAAGGTATTGGGTAGAGCTATTAATAAGAAAAGATGTGGAAAGATACCTTGACCACAGCATAGGCTCATTCTGAGACATAACTGGAGGTCTTTCAGCTGAAACAGTTGTGTTTATATTTGGATTGGTTTGGGTCATCGCAAGCAGAAAGTATTATATTTGAGTATGTTTAAATAAATTTCCTGTGTCAATGGCAGATTTTGTGCTGTCAGAGAGAACCCATTGATCTTAACTGGAATAGTTGAGATGCTTTTCAGAGAAGAAGACATAAGTTGAAAATCCTGTTCCATGTCTCTGATACCGAATGGGAATTCAGATCTAGGTCTTTGGTATCTTGGAAAATTTTCAGATTTGCTTTACAACTGTTATAAGGTTAGTCTTGTTTAATCAATATTTCTTTCTGAAAACTAACAGAAAAGCTTCTTAGAGGAAATTTTGTCCCTGTAGTTAGTTATCCAGGCTACTTGGGGATAAGAGAGACCAATATACTGGTCTCTGCTTGATATAAAACAGATCAAACTTCCATGTGGGTCCCTTTAATCACAGCTGTCAGTCATAAAAAGGCTACCTTCTGGTCACTTTTGTTTCCGTAAGAGTTTCAGATGAATTTGCTTTACTCCTTTTTTGTTTGCTCTGGAATATAAGATCCAAACTGACAGAATTTTTCATGAAGTGAGATTCTGGTTGTCACTGCCATGTATCAGTCAGAAGATTTCACTCATTCATGAGTTTCCTCTGAATAACAATTAAAAAAACCAACAGAGAAAGGTTGGAATAGAATTACTATATTTCAAATGCATGAAAAATATTGAAAAATATGTATGAAAAATAAGTTAATATTAAAGATTATAGGAATTGTAATCCTTGCACTCTAGCGAAAGGGAATTACAGTGATTTCACTGAGATTAAAGCCTTCAGCATATAGCTTTATTCTGACTCTTCTATTAGATTTATGATTTGCCTTTGTGCCAGACCCTTGATGTCAGAATCAGCTTTTGGATCAAATCTTCTGCTGGCATAAGCATTGTAGCTCCATATCATTTTACATTTATTGCAAGAAAACAACTTATGGCAATAAGAGTGTTGTAAGATATAGTAAAAATCAAAAGCTGTCATGAAAGTTTACTGAACAATTTTCAGTGCAAAGCTCGTCTGAAGCAGTAATGAACTAAAATGTCCCACTTACAGCTGCTGCAGTTTTAATCAATGAAAGCTACTGCAGTTTTTCATAGCAATGGAATTGTGATATGAAGCAGACGCATCTGTAGTGACACTGCTAACAGTGATTTCAACTCTGTCACAGTTGTGTAGAAGTAGCAAAATTGTAATTTTGCTTATTCAAAGAGTAGGGCACCTAAAGTGAACTTAACAGTAGTTGGACTAAATTGTATGTTACAACTTCATTCTTTATATTAATTATGTAATTGAGGTGCTTTATGTACTGTTTATCACTGCAATGAAAAGGTAGTCAGAATAAACTTCTCTAGGCTGTTAAACTGCCTCTTGTTAGCATTGAAACTATATTTGCAGCACATTATCTTAGGCCTTTTTTTTAATAAGGAAATTGCCATCAAAGCATAGTTAATCTGAGCTGAATTAGATTATAATTGGAGTCCTTATGAATGGGGATTTAAAATTATTCTGTATTGTCATAGAGTAACAATACATTATTAGGATATTAAATGTAGTTGGCAGCAGTATCATAAGAGTACATTTTGTATTAACGCTTTGTGCAAAGTTAATTCCATAAATTTTTTTGTTTGCACATCTTTCTTGTATCTTCTATTATAATAATCTGCAGAAACGTCAGTGCATTAAAGGTTTTTCAGCTTTAAAAAAGCATCACAGATTAAGATATATCTTAAAAAAGGAGTGTATCCAAAGCCTTTTGAAGTCAATTGAAAGACTTTGACTTCAATGAGCTTTGGATGGGGCCCACAATATGCTTGTTGCAAAGTAACAGCTGTGCAGGCCTTTGTTTGCAGAAGAATCAGAAGTCTTACATTTGATGGTTGGGATACAGTGAAAAGCAAAGAAGAAAGATGGAGGCAAAATAATACATAGCATTTAAAAATGGAAATGAATGCTGTTTGTCTTAATTAGGAGATGCATCATAAGCCTTTGGCTTTCATTATTCAACTGAAAACATTTAAACAAAAAGCATCTGAAGAGGTCAGGGTGTTTCTGTGAAGTTTTTGCAGAAGGGCATATGAGCACTGTCTTGCAACCAAAAGGGAGTAACATCTTCGCAGCTCTTTGATATACAAATGAGGAAGAATGGCCTATCTAGTTGATTTTTTTCTCCTGTAATTTGTACATTTGGGGGGTGATTCTTATACTTTACAGCAGAAGGAGGTACCAATGACTCAGAACTCAGTTTCTTAGGGGGTGAAATGCAAGTATTTTTTCATGTCACGTGATTACGTAGTTGGTAACCTTTAGAAATAGTTAACATGGCAAACATTGGCATAATGTAGTCAATTCTATGCATAGTGAGTAGAAATAAATGTGAGGAATCAATGTTTTGAGATAAAATCTATTTGAATAAATAGATTTGCCAACTGATGCTTACTAAAATCTTGTATATTGCATATATCTATATGTATACACTTTTAAAAATACAGTATAAGTACATAAAGGTCAACTACCTCCTGGCAGTCATTTGCTATAGTATTTCCTTAGTTAGGCTTGTTAATAACAGAACAGCACTACATTTATTTTGACTTTTGTGTTGTAATATCTGTCTTCATTATTTCTGTTTCATTTTATATACAAGACACTGCTGAGGAGGCAGTGGTAGTGGCAAACACAGCTGTTCAGCTGTTATTTGGACTGTTGGTGTACATTTCAGCTGAACCAAATTAAGAAGGAAAGGCAGATGCAGAAAGGAAGAAAGGTTGAGGTACTGGGACCACTCCCCTGCTATCAGAGGCAACACATCATACAATGCCTTAAAAAAAAAGATGAGTCTATCGAATATATTTTTGCTGTTGTTGCTCTACTTGAAGGATGGTTCCAGATGGTCCTTGCTGTAACCCTGTGAAATGTCTTAATTACCGAAAGAATTTTACTTCTGGCCAAAACATACCAGTTTATTCTTCTGACAACATCAATTTTAACATTCATCCTTAGTGCTTACCACTGCTGTATTTACTGATGCAGCATATACCCTATCTCAGCCTTTGTTTTGCTATGGTAAGCAAACAAATATTTTTAGCATTCTCACATATTTCTTGTTTATTACATAGCTGTTCTCTATATCTTTTGCAGTTTGAGTTTCTTCTTTATCTTAGTAGGCATAGTTGTATGTGGTATTCCAGGTTATATAATCACTTCCCTGCCTCTTCTGGAAATACCTTGGCTGTAACACCTCCACTTTACCTTTTCTTTGCTGCATCACAATGGCTGTATAAAAGCTCCAGACTTGTGCCCTGTGGCACGCCACATGGTGGTCCTGGCTTCCTTGTAATTCTGACCAACTACCCAGCAAAAGTACAATTCAAATGTAACTGGTGACACTAAGGCTAAGAGCACATCTGAGGACTGACGACAACTGTTGCTACCCTGTTATCAACCTCTACAGAAATGGCATTTTCAGATAAATGCTTCTAGCCCTTATGGCTGTTAAAGAAAATCTTCCAAATGATAGCTGCATCTAGACCCATGTAAGGACATGTGCAAAGAAGAACTGTGGATGTTTCTGTCCTCTTCATTTTCGTAGCCATGAAGGCAAAGATAAAATGTCTTGATAGGCAAGGTATCTCTTGATAGTTGCCTAGTCAAAACATAATCTCTCTTCTGTGTACTCCCAACATCTTTTTAAGTATTGTTATTCAATCACATTTATAATCCCAAAAGAATATATTAGAAGACATATATACTTATGAGAAGCACTAGTTTGTCTGGATAAATCATCAATACAAATTTAAGAAAGATAGTACTGTACAGAGCACACAATCATTAAAAACACCTTGAGACTGAGAATGTTTAGCTAATGTCTTTATTAATCACTATTTCTTCATTTATTAGCTGAGCTGGAGAGGGAATATTAACTTTCTCTACAATTGCTATGATGCTTCCTCAGGTTTGGGAAACAAATCATATACTACAACTTGTATTTCCCCACTTCTGAGCTGATTGCTTCTACTCCTTTGTAGAGTATAATGTAGAGGGGAAGGTATAATGCTAAGTCTCTTCTTCATGCAACATTTAAATACATTATTTTTAAGACAAGATTTTCTTTTTTTCTTTTCCTTTCAGCTTTGGATGGCTAAAGATGTCAAAGGCAGGAATACTTCAAGAGTTTTATTTGTTTCATGTTACAAATATCGTACTATAAGTAGGTGCCATAGTAATGTGCTTCTAAGCTTTTTAATGTATTATCAATGCCAGCCTAACTCTCAGATAACTTCTCTGCAGCTAAGACTTGAAATAACAAGCTTCTTAGAGCATTGAATCAGGGCAAAAAGGTATTGGAAATTCCATTGTGAATATTTTGTTTGCAAAACAGTCTTGGCTCCCTGTAATTTAGTAAGAGTACCAGGCAGTTTCTTTGATCTTAATGTTTAAATGTCTCTAAAGAAAACTTTGTTTAGTTTGTGGTGATTTTTTCTTTAATTTACACTTGAAGTCATTGTCTTTGTTTTCCTGTGAAATGTTCAATAGAAAGTTAATGTGTTTTGGATCAGGCACATGTGCATCTCTTTGACCTTGCATGATTTATTAGTGTAATTTATTTATTATTTTTACTTTCTAAACAAGAAAAAGGAATGCTTTTTCCTGTGACACACATTCTCCAAGTGGATTAATGTTGTTCATTGTTTATGTTTGGTGGGGGGACAGATATATATGTAAGTATCAAATCACATAAGTTTAGTGGGACTTTAGGGCATTCATAAATATTAAGGCACAATCCACAAAGAAATTTAGAAAATGGAATACAGTTGATGCATCAAGGAAAGAATTCAATGTAATTCTTTACAGCAAACGGAGTCTTAGTTGAGCTACAAGTGGGATTACAATAACCTGCACACCAAAGTGCAGTCAACTAAACCAATGTGGAAGGAATATTTAGGGAACAAATATGCCTAGAACAACATCTTACTCGGAGAAACCTCTCCCTGGTTTGCTGTGGTGTGTAGCTAAGAAAAGTTCAGGATTTGCAGCACTCTCTCATGGACTTAAATGCCACCGATGTGCTCTGATTTCACTATGGCTCTGTGTCTTTTCAAACAATGGCAATATTAGTTACATTTTGTACAGTAGTTCCAGGACTAGAACCATTCCTGAAAACCGGGAGACATAGGGTTTAGGTGTAGTTGAAGAAATTGCAAATTGCTTCTCTGTATTACTGCTGAAATAACATTTAAGAAACACAGCAAGTTCACTTAACTTCATGTGGGTCAACTGTCACTCGCTTCCAGCTGCCACCTCTAAAGCTCAGTTCAAACTCTTGTCAAGTATCAGTTCTTTTGGGGAACTTGGAAGAGGGGAGACATGCACAACACTTAAAGGAACAATGGGGGTATAAATTATATAGGTAAACAAGCATCCACACACTGTTGAACATGATTACACTGACTGTTTAGTAATTGAGACTTTCACGCTTCTCTGCGTGTTTAAAACAAGTCATAGCCATTTGCTTAGAGATTTGAACTGTTTTCCTTTATATTTTCAGAAGTTAGAAAGTTTTGATTCCTGTTGCTTTCATCACTTGATTGTAGATAGTTGCTTGACAATTCTGGGCAAATGCTGAGCTGTGAAAGGTGACCATTGCAACTCTACTATCAGAAGATACTGCTGGCTCCTAGAGAATTCATAGGAATGGTACTGGCTGGGCAGATTTTCAGGGCTAATTGTATTTCTTCCTCAATCTTATAGTTCATGGTTGAAGAAACCAAGCTGCAAGTATGTGTTTAAATAGAAATGTCAACCCAGTGTCTGGCTTGGAAGCATCCTGATACAAAGTATCTCATTGGACCAAGAGGTTGCTTCTTAAAACAGTTTCTGCTTTGCCTTCCTGAACAGGAGCAAACTTACATGCGTCCTGCAGGCACATCAGAAAGTTAGGCGGTGTGATAGCAAAATAACTGAGGGAAGTAAACTGAAAACTAAAGCTTATTGCCTTGGTAGATTTTACAGAAAAAAAGGATACAATATTGTCATAGAGTGGAAGGCGAATACAGAAAGAAATGTTACATAAATACCTGGGTTATCGCAACTCAGAGAAAACTTACAAGTGTTGCTTTGATTTATATGCATTAATAGGTCTGATGTTTTCTGATGATCCCTAAGTACAGAAACAGCCTGTGTTTTCATCACTGCTGAGATCAGACTGCTGGAACATTTGAGTGACTATATACTAATTATCTCTCTAGTGTCCTACCTGTTCTTGAGCTGGTAACAGCACTTTTTTTTTTTGTTGGTTTCATTTTTTTTCTCTCCACCTCACTTTTCTGTCTTTGGGGATGTATAAATTGAAGTGAAAATAAAGGGACAAAATTATTTTTCCTTTATTGCCTACTATGTAAATAAGATTTTTCCAGAGCATTAATTTAATAAGTATGTTAGAAAATGCATAAAATAATTATTTTTCCAACAGAAAATACACACACACACCCCTACACACACACCCCGTTTTCATACAGTTATTAAATTCATCATCAGAAAAGTTACATAGAGCAAAAGAGGGATGCTAGGGTGTACAGAAACTGTGTTGTCTTGGAATTTAATAGAAATTATGTTTTTCCAAGGATTTCTGTGGGTTTTGTCAAATTTCAACACAGAACTATAGTTTGTGGAGCCTATTTACTGTATGTCAGTGTCTAAGAGCGTAGAAACAAAGCAATGGCTTTCGATCAGTCTGGTTTATCTTACAGCAAGCAGTCCTGACAGCAAACAAGTTACAGCACAGCTCAGATTCCTTATGACGTGTTGTACTTTCTATCAAACTGTGACTCCATTTTCAGTCTATGTGTTTATACCTAGGTTCAGGATAGAACTGCACTATATCTAAACTAGATAAACAGTGGTAGTAAAGATTCAGGGATAGGATTACTTTTAGTATTTTCTGTTAAAATCCAGGACTGCTCCATAATTTCAGGTATACGTTATTGTTAGTTAATTGGTTCATCAGTTTCCTTAGTATCACAGTCACTTCTATGCAAGATTGTGTTCAGCTAAGCTTTGGAATTGGTTTGTGACCAGACACATGAAGCCTTGTAGAAAATGAGAGATATCTAACATTTAAAATTGCCAGCAAAAATTATTTTTAAAAAATTTCCTAATTCCTTGAGAAGACATATAACTTTGAGGTGATTAAATGGTTGTTTAATGATGAAGATTTTGGTTCTAATAAACTCAGTACTTTAATGGAACTACTCCACCAAAATTCCCAAATCGGCTGGTGTTTTTCTAAACAAATGGCTGAATAGCAAAAACAAATAGCAAATACTAACAAACAGGGAAATCCCAGCTTTTTTCCTGCACATATTGAAGTAGTGCATTAAAAAGATTTCAAACGTTCATTTAAATGATATGTTTCACTGAGTTTTGGTGTTAATGCTGCTGTTCAGATAGCACTTTCTTTGAAGACTAAAGTTAAAACTGACTTTCTTTACAGAATGCAACCACAGTTTTAACACATTCTTAAAATAGTTATATTTACCCTGAAACACAGCAATTACTTTTAAGCCTTTACAGGATTTGAAATTTGAAGGTGAATAAAGGTCATGGGATGAAAAATTCCAAATGCGTAGTACCAAATGCAGGCTGACGGTGACCCCAGAGATCACTCAAGACAGACTGAATATTGGTTCTTTTGCAGGAGACCTCAACGTTAACCAATACTGGACCACTCATTAATCAGAAAAAGTGCAAGATTTACAGAGCTGTCACTATGCAGTATTTAACTTTATGTTGACTGTCTTCAGCCATTTTGTAGGATTCAGTTCAGTCTTAGGAACCATCTTGTTTACCCAGAAAGGGCAGAAAATCTGAAAAGGGGATTTCAGCCTAAGAGGTTCTTAGGATTCCCCTTCTCAGACTCAAATAATATCCGTGGTGAAATCTGTGATTTCCTTTACTTCTGGAAGACATTTAAGTGCAGTGGACTCTATCTTCCCAGAGGAGGTAGCTAAACAGTTCTGCAGGTTACTGACAGTCATATGTAAAGGATTTACACATATTAACATGTTTTCTACTGAGAACAGAATAAATAAAACCTTTTAAAGTCTAAGCTTTTGTTAGTTTTGATTCCAGTCTGATGTCAGGTTTTCACCTATCTATCAAAACAACAGGACAAATGTTCATTATTGTAGTGGGATAATACAGGCTAGGTCAAGTCCCCTTTTCCAAGAGGGAGACAACTGTTGTGGTATGAAAAACGCTCCTGCAAAGCCTATTTTTCCCTCATCTATTTTCTTTATTATGTTTATTCTCACGCACATTCTGTGTAAGTTTTCTAACTGATGGGACAGAATGAAGTGGTGAACATTGCTGAACATAGAAAACAGTGTTAAGTAAATAGTAAGCAAACCTTTGGCAATTTCCTTGATTCTGGAAAGACTTGAAATTAATTGTAAAGGGCAAAAAAAATTGACTCTTTTTCCCTACACTTAGTAGAACACTTTTTTTCCTGTGTTATTTGTAGTACTAACTATTTGGATCAATGGATTGCTAATTAGAAACTGACTTTGGAAGGCTGCAGCATGCTTCTCAATGATTCATGTGTTTGCATTGATTTTTGCATAAAAGCAAAATCTAGCTGTACTATTTAGCACTTAGAAATTGGTCCTCAATGAACTGTTTGGAGCTTAATAGGGTTGATAATACTTGGAAGCTCATTATTGTGTTTTTATCATTATTTCTTGGATTAAACTATATACATACACACATATGTATATATACACAACACTCACACTCGCATACGGAGTTGTAATAAGCCAAAAGACAAGGTAGGCAGCAGACTGTATGCTTCATGTATGCCAAAGATGGGGCCTGGCTTTCTAGGCTGAACAGCAGGTCTTTGTTTCTGCTTTATACAACCGTCTTCCTCTCCCGCTGCTGCTAACACTGAGTGAACAAACAGGATGTAACCTAGGGATGTGCAGCTTCTTTTCTGTTCATCTTTCCTTCAGGAAGGTATAGGAACAAAATAATCCTCTCTGACACCTGTCCTTTTCAATGTTCTGCTGTTTACCCCAGTAGGAACAAGCCTTGTGTCTGTTGGAGGACAGGACACTGCAGGCCTTCCCATCAGGGAAAGGGTAGATGAGGCGAGGCCCATGGGTGACCAAGCAGATGGTGTCAGGTGGCAGTCCTATGCTTCAGGAAAGTGAGGAAGAAGAAGATTACCCATGAAAAGGGGCAACCTCTCAGAGCAGCAGGAGAGGAGAAGAGATGTCACTACCCTGATCCACAGCCCCACTAAATCCTCGCCTAGCTTCTCCAGCCTTTTTATCCTTCTCAATCACTTTGTACCCAGAATATCATGGACCTTCATTGACCTCTGAGTTTCTAGCTCCAGTCTTACTCCAGAAACCCCATTTTTCTCCCCCACACAACCCATCTGTTCTGTCCGCTGAAGCCTCCACTGAATCTTTTTAGCCTCTTTCTCCCATCTGCTGTGACCCATATTGCTGCTTCCATAAAACTGATTCTGCCTACACTGCTGAGAAGCCTTCAGCTGAGTTAGCATATACAATATGGATCGTTGGTGTCATATGGCCTATATATTTGTATGTGTCTATAAATAGATTTATTGTCTGCATATGCAGCCAGCAGTTCAGCCAAGGTTCCTATGAACGTTCTTAACTTTTTGCCCATGGATACTTAGAATATAAATTTAGGCACCTGCTAAAGTTCCTTGTGAAACTGGAAAACTAATATCCAGATGGTTAGTTACAGGATCTGTATCTAAAATTCAACTTCTTTCTCAATCTGCGGACATATTTGGGGCCACTGATAATAGATCTTTGCTTCCAAATCCATGTAATGAATGCTGAGAGCCAGTTTTTTCACTAAATTGCCAAGGTCACCCTGATTATTTTATCATATCTTTATTTATCACAGTCAAGAGATTACTGGAAATTTTTTTCACTACATTTTTCAGTTCTGCTTTAAATTTTGCAGCATGTAAATCTGTATTTCTTCATGAGAAAAGGTTTTCAATTTAAAACTTCCAACACATCTGAACTCTTTGGAAAAGATAGCAATCAGATTGACTATTTAGCAAATCCTTGAAGCAAAATGCTGATATTGTAGTGAATCCAGATTTAGTTTCAACATAAAAATATTTCTGCCTGTTCCTTGTAACAAGTACAAAACCTGCACTGGTCCAGAACGGTATCAATTAACCACAGACACCCAACTGTAAGAGCTACTTTATCAGACAGGTGGAATTGGACTAATTATCATACAAGGTTACACAGAAGGAAAAAAGACCTGCAGTCTCTCTAGGAGAATTACAAGCCTGTGATGGCCCCCTACCTTTGCTGCAATTATCTCCAAATCACACCTGCCAAGCTGTAGGGAAGCATTCCCATGGTTTGTGGCTAAGAACATAGTCAGGTAAACTGTTGTTTTAGTTGGCTTAAAAATCCTCTATACCTGTACTTGTTTCAAAGAATACGGTACTGTAACTGTTTCTGCAGTAAAAGAGACAATATCAGTATAAAAATCTCATCATAAACATTAGAAATTAGAAATAAACTTTAGGTTGACATACCATTGAAGAATTTCAGCCTCAGAATGATTCTTAGCATCTTGGCTAAACTCAGATACCTTTCCACGCAGATTTGAGAAAGTAGTTCCTCTGCTGAAGGAAGAGACCAGGATCTAGAGAGGGATCTGTAGAAGCATTTGTGCTGAATGAAGAACCTGCTCAGCATGGAAGCAAGAAGTGTTAATAAAAGAAAGAAATTTTAAGGCCTAAATCTTTGGAGAAATAGCTGAGTTTTATCTCAGAAGCAGAATGACACCTCATTTACCTGGGATTCTCAGTTGTGAATCTTAAACCTAGACCATAAATCATCTTTTTCCTGGAGGTCATGAGAGAGCAGTCTTTGTCTTATAAGTATGGCATTCCAACCTGCAACTTTGAGAAGCTGGGTTGTAGAACCTGGGAGAAAGATCTCCATCATCTTTGTGAAGTACCCTTATTGCTGTTTTGTAAATGTACTCTTGCTCACAGTGTTTTTACCTGTTTAAATATTTCTGAAAGTGATGGGGCCAGAAGTGTGGGACCAAGCATACAAATTTTTTTGGCATATGATTTCTGATGTTAGGAATCCAGTTCTCTATGCCTGTAGTAAATTGCCAACAAGTCTTCCTGGTGCTCTTTTAGAAGATGGAAAAATCAAACATGTACAAATTATTTCAAATAATACAGTTTTGGAGGAAGTAGTTTGCAAGATCATTAATAGGAAATATTTATTTTCTTGAAAGAAAATGTGTTAACTCCAGTTGTTCTCATTCATTGTGTTTTCCTTGGCAGGTGTAAAGACAGTGAGAGGGCAGTGCTGTATGCAAGCAGTCACTCTCAATACATGGGAGAAACAAAATGACAGCAGCTATTTGTGTGATTGACTTTCACATGGTCGTGCCATGTCCAAGGTTTGAATTTTAGCTGCAGAGTCCATATAGTACCTTATGGAGAGTCAGCGCTTCAATCTTAAGTGCTGGCTCAGTGTTTCTGGAGATCTAGAGCTAAACCACTGATTTAAAGTTGTGAGGTTTATGTTTGTGGTCACAAGATGGTCTAAGGTACATCTAGAATCTGAAAGCTGACATGTAGACATAGCTACTATTTAATTATTCTAAAGAAGAATTGTCAGGGGAAGAAAGAAAAGATTAAAGTAAAGAATATTGGACTTTGAATTGCTCTTGAAAAAATAGATTTAATCTCAGTTATTTTTAGTAAATTATCTAGATCCATTTTCATTGTAACATAATTATCTTCAATACATTAATTTATTTTACAGTGGAATTATACATATTGCACTGTTCATACAGTATTAACCTAAATATAAACATTTGTGTTAATTGAATCCATGGTTCCAGCGAATTTTAAAACCAATCTTATATTAGACATGATCTAATTGTCTCTGTTATATTGACAGATACCTAAAAATGAGTTTGATTCTACCATTAAGCTATTTCAGTGATTCATATCAAAAATGCTCAATAGAAGCCAAGTGATGTTATTGGAGAAAGTTCCTTTCTTCAGGTTTTGCGTTACCAAGTTAGTTCAAATAGCAAAGAACATCTAAGTCAGAGGAGGCGCTGGTCCTATAATTTTATCATTTATAATATCCCACACTGTTTTGAGGCCTCATCTATCAACTTCTGGGTTGTTGTGGTGGTGTATTTTTTTTTTTTGAGGGGAGGGGTGGGGGGGTGGGGGATGCAATTGCTGAAAAAACTACAGTTGGAAAAATGGTTTATAATGTGCAGTAGAGATAAGCATACCTGGTAGGGTCATCATACCCCTTTGGAAGTTGTCCTGAGCATGAACTATGTCCATGATGATATCTACAGCTAGGTGAAGAAGTCTAATCACAGCAAAAGGTGAGGGAGCAGTTAAGCAGTGTGAACAATCAAGATGCAAGTTCTCAGTCACTTGTCTTATTTGGCAGTGTAGATGTACCTAGTGAGCCTAGTTCTGAGTTCCGTTGTCTTTTGCATGGAGGCTAAAGATGGGAAAGGTATGATAAAGATGGTCTATATGGAATCAGCCACTGACCCAGCATTCCTGTCATACTGTTTCTCCAAGGACGTATGAAAATTCAGGGTTCAGAGAATCTACATAATCATGCCCCTTAGGTATAAGGCTTAGAGATATGTCTACAGTGCAGGTTGCAGTGTAGTAGAAAGAGAACTGATTTTGCTTTAAATGGGTAAGTTCAGGTACTCACAGCCTTGCTGCAGCAGATGACAACCCTCTGCAAAACCTCACACTGGAAAATAAAACAACTGGAAATAGGTTCCTGCAAACTTTTGTTTATTGGATTGCTCTAACTGTAAGACAAGGTTTGAGCCAGTTCTTCTTTTATCTTTTCCTACATCATTACTATTTCAGAAAGTCACAGTCAGTCACAGACAGGCTTTTACCGAGACTTCTAGGGATCCTCTGTCCAGCTAGTGTGTTCATATCTGCTTTTTCAGTCAAAGGGCTAAGGTAACTATCACAGTTTTTCCTTAAGGGAGAGAATGTACTGGTAGAACCGAAAACCTGGGGGCAGACCTGTTATTCAAATGCACTCCCTTCTGTTCTCCCTCTGCTTGCTCACAAAAGTCCATGTTTTCCTTTTAAATCCATGCTTCATGCCCTTGTCCTTCATCTCTGGTCCTCCAGGTTTTCAAAATCTTCCTACCTGTTGCTCAAACCATAGTGCTTACACTTATTCCTTCCATTGTGTGAACTTTTAATGGTGAAGCATATCAGAATAAGCCACAGCTGTATTGCTTCTCTGTGTGGATACAATCTACTTGAAATATATCCTCTGAAATGTATGTCTGTAGACTTATGGGAAAATTAATAAAACAGAAATTAAAACTGACAGCTTTGAAATGATATGCTACCCTTAGCATATGGACTACCTCACATGAACACTTTACAGGATTTGTATCAGGATTATGGACAGTAACTCAATGGGGGATAACTTCTGAACTATATTCCTAAATCTCATTTGACAGGTTTTGGATGCTGTATAATTCTTACAGTATTATAATGTCACGCCAGTGATGCTACAGTCATCATTAAGATAGTCCTTTCATTCTTAGTGCTAATTTTGTCTTATAATTGCTTTTGCAGTGAAATTTCATATGGTTTTTCTGAGCAGACAAATGAGCTTCCTTAAAAAAATTAAATGCTTCATGCTCCAGAAAGACATGTTCTGAAGATCCAGTTTCCTCAGAAATAGGCAGCTATATCTGGAGAGAAAAAAACAACAACAATGCTTTACACTCTGTGTTTTTAAATATATACTAATGATTTGGAGTATTAGCTTTGGCACCATTATACAAAATAAGTTAGGAAGCAAAGATATGTAAACAGCATTAATTTTATTAGTATTCTATACCAATTTACTTGCGGTATTGGTATACATCAAGAACGAGTGAAAGACTAGGACAGGTTTAATTACATAAGACAGGGAGCAGACTCCTTTGCTATCCTATGCCATATACAAATCCCAGAGTGGTGGTCAAGGCATTTTCTTGGAACATGGAAATGATCGCAACTCAACCTAGAAGACTTGTCTACTGGTGAGCCTGGTTGGTATTTCCTGCACCTGTTGCCACTTTGCAATCCTTGCAATTTACTGTTCCTCTCTTGGAAGTGTCAGAAGTATGAGGAAAGAGATGGGGTGAATATCAAAGTTCTTCAGCTAAAGCAGCCACAGCCCGAAGTGAGAGCAGCAGGTAACCTGAAGTGAAGCAAAGGTTGCTTTCTGTGGAATGAAAACACAGTCTTTCTGTATAGCTGTAACTAACTTTGCTGACTTAACCTCTGGTTATATTTATACAATCTTCCTGAACAAATCAGGTGTTGCCACTGGTTTGGTTAAGGACATTGGATATCTTTGAGCTGTGATAACTGTTTCTACCTCACATATAGCAACCTTTGCTGACAGGAGTCTCCATTTGTATTTGCTTCTACTCAGGCTGTAAAATGCACCAAGAGTGTTTGACAGTTACATATGTTCCATGGTTCCATGCTTGTGCTCTAGGTAGAGGTTAGAACTAGCTTTGCAGGGTACAAGCTATGCTTTGTACTGTTTGGAATACTTTAACATCTCTATGATTGTTACAATATTCTAGAAACATGTTTTTGCTTTTTTGGAGACAGATTGTTGCTTTCAAAGACTAGCAATATCTGCTATTGAGTTATATGCTTTTATGGTTATAAAATAGAGTTGTTTCTACACTCCAGATGCAATAATTTTATAGTTAGTAAATATAAATATAGCTAGACAATGTATATTTGATTTCAATAGATGTGAATTTTTTATGTTGATGAAATTTCAGCCATTGTGCTGCATTAAATTCCAAACTGATTGTGAAGCTCAAGCAGAAGGAATGGGTGGGTGTGAGGGAGAAGGAAAAGCATCCTTCCTTAGGTCACATACAGTAGCTGAGGAACTAGTTCATGAACATGACATCCCAACTGTATGTCTCTTCCAAGAAAAGACTGGGAGGTTCTGCATAGCAATCAATACTCTAGCTCTAAGTGTATTTTTATTTTTTGTTCAGAGCCATTGGCATAAGGAATTTCAGTGAATTTTGGCTGCCTACAGTGTAGTCTGCGGTAGTCTCGTAGGAATTCGCATTGATCACACATGTATATAGTGCATCTTATCTTCTAGCCTTGCTCTGTTGTGGAAGTATATTTGAACCTATGTGAAAAAAAAAGTGCATTTTCAAATATATGGCTCATCACAAAACAGCGAAAGTGGCATATAGGGGGTTAAGGGAATGATGAAGCAAAAAACTGCAGTGCCAGGAGAATTCCCCAAAGAGTAAACAAAACTCTTAACTGTTGCAAACAATAAATTGTCAATACCTTGTAGAAGCAGTGGATAATGAAAAGTTATAATGCCTATAGTTAGTACCCTCTTTAAAAGAATTTACACAGGATATGAAATTAAATTCTGTGCACAGTTCTCTTAATTTGCCCTTAATTAAACAATACTCCATAAATGGTGCATTCAGTGACCAAATGTTCAGAGACAGCAAAATGGTGGGTCCCAAGCCATTAGGAATGAAATAAAGTCAGTCCCCTGAGAGCCTGCTAGAATCTGGTCTATCTAAGTGACAACTGATGGTTTAGGAAAGATAATTAACTTTGCAATTACAAACCGCAGCTTTCACCAATGCTGTTTCTTTCAGTAGTTTCTTCTAAATGTTCTACTATTTTTACAGTGAGATAAAATGCTCTTTAAAAATGCTGAGTTCATAGAAATTCTTTTTTCCTAAACAAATACAATTTGAATATTTTATTTTAAATATTTCAGATCAATAAATATATATGCAGTTATTTTATAAATTACAAAAGAATAATGTAATTTTTAAAAATTGCTGTCAAGATTTTATTCTTTACTTTCAAAATAAAAGGGGCATGCTGCATCAAACAAATTTGATTTTTTCCTTTGGCAGCAAAACCTGGACGTAGCAAACAAATTACATTTGTTCTTTAGCCATGCAGATTGACATTCTCTTCAGTATAAGGACCATCAATTCTAACCAGCTAATGTGCCTTCATATTGATAAAAAATACCTGCATTGAAGGGGGATAGCTAGTTGAATCCATATGTCTATACCCTTGATTATCCTTACCATAATGTCTCCTAGCATGTAAATTAATGTATTTTCATGCTGGCATACGTGTCATGAAATCATCAAATGCCACAATATGTTCATACTTACATGTGCAAGTATTGTTGTTTTGGTATGATATATTAGGGGATTATGAAAAGCCTTAGCTTAGAGAGTATATTATGTTCAGTTGTAGTGTTTTGTTGAGACTGTAAATGTCTGTGTACTGAACAAAGTTCCAGGTCAGTACGGACACAGGTAAGCAAGAAGACAGAATCAGGACCTAAACTTTATGAAAAATCTTTTTGTGACTCTATTTGCTGTGTTTTCACATATTGTACCGTACTGTATAGCACTAGAACTGGCTTCAGGAAATCCCAGCTTTAAGAGAGCAGACCAAGCAAATTTGGCATGCTACAAGGGACCAGTTCCATACATTGATTTAGTAGCTGAAAGTAGAAATCTCTGTATTATCAGCTGCAGACTGATGCTGATGCCTGATTTCAGGCTGTGGTGCAGGCAGCGTAGACTCTGGTACTGTGTTTGCTGGGATGTCCCATGAAAGTCTACTGCTCTAATCAACTCCTCATTTTGCCTGTGCTTAGGGCAAGCTGATTATCTGTCTATGACACCATGATAAGCAATATTTTTCTCAAACCCTTTATATTTGAATTGTAAATTCATTGGAAACTTTCTTGCTGCACACATGTGTAATCAAAGATGCAACACTCAGATCTCAGGTTGACTCCGGATGCTCTGTAAGAACAAATTATTTTAAATAATATACTTGTTTCTGGTAAAGGTGCATTTCTGTGAATTGTGCTGTATATGTCCAATTACACTGGTCACATCTGTACAACTGCATACTTGTAATTTACATGTAACATAAAAATACTGTGGTAATAGTTTGATATTTAATTACAGTATTTGTCAGTGGCAATTTTAAAGACTTTAATGACCGGCACCGTATACTAACATGTAAATTTATAAATTGTCAGGGAGAGGGATGTTATTACTGATAACTCGTATATATTCTGTTTCCCTAACTAATCTTCCTTCATGAATATGCTTTAAAATATTCAGCTGTCTTGTATGTCATTTTGTCCAACTTTGCCACTTGTGAAGTGATATACACATATGCTTCATCACAGATAATAGTTCCATCTTACCAGAGGGCTTAGGGTTTTAAGGTAGTCTGAAAACTTGCATGAAAGTAATTGTTGCCTTCAAAATTCCTGGTGTTGCCCTCACCAATTTTCATATGGGGCTCTGGATGTTGTGTTGATATTTGGGTTTAATGTCTCTTTCCACTGTAATGTGATGCAATTTTCTAGAATACCACCTTTAGTGAGGGTTTTAAAATTGCTGATGAGCATCACACAAGCTGCAATGCAATTTCCCTGTCCTTCAATGTTGATATGTCTGAAGGCAATACACAGAAGTAGAGAAGGACTATTGTAATACAGGAATCAGTGAAGACCTTTTATTTGAAAGTACCATAATATTTGGGTTTTCTTTATTTATTCACATAAAATGGATAAAAACATTGTATGTTATTTTATATTTAAAAGCAACTTATGAAATTACACGGTCTAAATTCATCCCAGGTTAATAAAAATGGGAAAAAGTAATAGAGTTATGTGAAAATACCATTTATACATCTGGATTCCTGCAAATGGTACCATTTTAAAAAAAAGAATTAACTTTACTTCTTGCCCATTTTTTGTCTGCAGACTTTCCAGTGTGCTTTAGTAGTTTTAATTCTAGATCTTAGTTTGGACTGGTGCTCCATATGAATTAAAAAACAGATAGTAAGACATGGATTCAGGTTTTCAAAATCATCAAGTGATTTGAAAGAAAAGTGCTTCACAGTGTTAAGTTCCAACAATTTGATTTGGCTGTTATTGTAGAACCCTGGTATCCAACACTGAATTTCTTCAGAGGGGAAAACTTTATCTCCTCCCTCTTTTATGATGTGTGATCCAAAATGCCAATCACTGAGAATGGAATACAATTATATTCACTAATATGTCTAAAATAGAAACTCTTGCTGTCAATATATACTCATTAGTACTGAGCTGCAAATGAATTCTGGAATTGTGCTCTTATTAATTAGGTGGCAGACTAGAAAACTTCCTTGCTTCTGTTTAGCCAGATGGAGGGACAGTGGGTGTAGTGACCTATGTTGGGCCTTTCCCAGGGGATTTCTTTGGTGTTTCTTGGTGTCAGTATGGGTCCCTCTTCCATTTGCCATTTAAAATAAGCAGCCCCAAACTTACACAAGTGTACACTCAAATTACATTCAGAAAAAGACATGGTAATTTTGTTTAGTTTTAAAATTAGTTATGCATCACGTTCTTAAAACTCCAGAGGGACTTGGGCACACAGATGCAACGCAGAATAGATTTTTTAGGAAGAGGTAAGTCTGCCTGCTTTCTTTTCCTGTTACACTATTCTACACAGTCTGCCACAGTCCATCAAAATACAGTGGTTTGGTTTTAAAACTCGGTCTCTTTCTTGTCTTTTAATATTTTCTTGTCCTATAAATTGTTTAAAATTCTAAGAGGCTTCAATGATTCAAAAATGAACTTTGTGGGGGAAGGGAGGAGCAAGGGAAGTTAGAGATCAGCCCACATGAAAAGTCCCTAATTCTCTAATTGACCCTGTATAGTCTAAACAGCCATCAAGAAAGTTTCACTTGTATCTTCATTAAAGGGTATGAGTAATACCACACACTGAATGGAATTACTCATGGGCTTTAAGTTTTGCATGAATCAAGTATCATCCTGCATAGTAGCCTACATAAGGAGATATCTGAAACAGTCAGAATAAGTTGTAGGGTTTTTTTTGTTAAGATTTTCAGGAGATACTTCAGCTTTATCAGCAAAAAAGTGATTCTTGGAAAGCTGGTAATTAATTTCAAATTTATGAGAAACAGAAAAAAACCACCTTTGAAATATTACATAACATCAAGTTGTGGGTTTTCATGTGTACGTTACTGCATTGGAAATGAAGTTTTAAAATCTATGGCACTTGAGTTAATTGGAAAAAGACATTTTCTGCTGACCTTATGGATGACTTTATTTTCCGAAAATAACTTCATTCTGTGTGAGCTCCCAAATGGTGTCAGTTCTGCCAAGTAAAAGCTAATACCAAAAGAATCAGGTGAGCACCCTCATTTCCCACTGTTTCTCTTCACCTCCTGCTGTGCTACTAACTGCACAGGCAGATACTGACAATTATTATTTATGGGGATCTGACAAATTTCTGTCTAAATACACTAGAATGAGCAATTTTTACTCTCAACAGAGGGAAAATTCTTTGAAAAAAATATGGATAAGAATTTCAGAAGAAAGAAAGGCTTAAGATTTTTAAAACAAATTATGATATATAATAACTTATTCCTAGTAGATAAATCACTTGGCTTTACATTTATAGAGCTTTATTACAGAAATCTGAGACAATGTTTTGGATTTTGAGTCTAAAATCACTTTGTATAAGTCACATGGTAGCTATATTGTGATAAAAGACTTAAAAGCTTGCTATTGTGTAGTGACATGTTTTCTCATTCTCATATACAGTGATATACAGTTTGCAAATGAGATGATGTTTGATTTGTTTTTATTTTCTTGCGAGTGCTTTTAATCTTCTCTCTGTCCTATCCATTCCAGAATATGCAAAGAGATCGGCCCAATGAGTCAGTGATTTCCTTCCCCTCCTTTTGAAATAAGGGATGAGAGGCAGTGTGATTAAAATCCCTTGCAGGCCTGGGTACTATATACCTGGAAGCAGGTGGGATCTGAGTATTTGAATTTGGAAGGCAGGGAGAACGTATGACAGAAACAATCATAAAGGTCATAAGGTATGCTACAGCATATCTGGTCTCTGCATTACGATGGCAATGGAATTAATTGCCCACATGTGACTGCCTGCCATAATACCACTGCTACTGTCCAAGACAGCCCCATTTTTTACTTTGTGTGCTAATGATAAAACCATTAATAATAATAATAATAATAAAAAATTCTGTTTCAGAAGTATACAGTGTGTCTCTCTGTGGAAAAAGAGAGCAGATGAGGAGTAAGCAAGATGCTATTTTTACATAATTCCTTTTCAGAAGACAGTTGTACTTCAAGCAGTTTTATAGGCATGCCTTAATGAGTGCCTGGGGCCAGCCATATCAACTTTGAAGTCCTCTGAAAGCTGAGGAAAAAGAGACTGGGTTACTATTCGTTGGACACTTTCAGAATAATGTAAAAGGGCATGACTCCCGTGAGATCCATTTTTCAGATCCCTACATAGTAGGTCACTTTTTGAGGCTAACCCTTCTATCAGACAGAAACAGTGAATGTACAAGAGCTGTCATCTATCATGTCTGCCCATCATGTTCAAAGGAGGATAAAATAATTTTCATTCTCCTTTTTTTCTTGTAAGCTTTTTATTTTTCTCCTATTCTTTTAATTCCTTTGAAAGAAATATACAAAAACATGTCCTGGTGAACTGTTAAGTGCCAGAGAATATTAAACTTTAAGTGTTATCTTGGGAAGTTTTGCATGTCTTTTTTTTTTTTTTTTTTTTTTTTTTTTCTTTCCCAATCAAAAAGTGCTAATGAACCAATGAAAATATATTCAAGTTTTTGTTTAACATTTAATGATTTTTCGGTATTTTAAAATACTTATCAGTACAAGACTTATGTGAGGGCTTTAAGTCCTCAACGGTGTCTGAAGGACCACTTTATCAGAACCTAAATAAATACAGTAATGTATTCTGCTGTGTGAAGTAGGTTCAGAATAATACATACACAGTAGATAATGGAAACATGTTGACATTCTTAAGGTTAGAAACACATTTGAAGATATCCTAATTGTAAAATTGAAGATTGTGAAGTACAATGTCCCTGAAAATCCTAGAACAGCATCTTTCTCATTTTATTAATTGCTGTAGCACTTGAGATCTCAGTATGATGTTTTTTCCTCTGCACAAACGAGCAAGTGGAGGCCACAGAACCTTTTTAAAAAGAGCAGATGTGTTAAATAATTAAAATAATTAATTTGTAAAGAAAATTAGTATGGAAACTAGATTATGGCTGCTATGACTTATCCAGGTGAGGTTTTGGTGGGTTGAACTAGAGGTGCATTTTATTATTTTTTTGGGGGGTGCCAACAAGCACTAGTATAAAATCCTTATTTCTTCTTGGCACAGTATATCCCAGTGCTGGGATCCATACATCTGTGTGCTGTGCCTGATGCTGTGGAATAACTTTGGCTCTTAAGTCTGTGTGTTCACCTTGTGCTCCTCCGTGTTTTTATGCAAGGATGAGCCTCAGTTCTCTTAAGAAATCCCAAGGGATCCTTTTTCAACTTCTCTGATAAAGAATGTGTACCTTCCCTCTTCTCATTCAAAACACTCCATTTTCTTTTTTCTATTATTTTTCTCAAAGGACAGGAACAAGAAATAATCTGTGGCTTCTACCACAAAGCAAGGAACGTACCCATCACAGCCTGATAATCATAGAATATCAGGTGTTAATACCATCTTGTCTTGTCCAGCAAGAAATTAAGAAATAGGAAGAGGCATAACATAAGAATTCGCTTGAGAGGGAGTCACACTGCAATTAGGAGCTCTGTATTCAACACCTTTTTGTTAGAAATCAGAAGAATAGTGTTGTTCAAATCAAACTATAATATTGAACATTCTGAACACATACGTTTGGGTCCCGTAGCAGTGACTGTGATAAAAATGAATTCAGATAAAGTACTCAGAAAAGTTTTGGAGGAGACAGTCCAAGTGGCAAAGAGGGTAGCAGCTGAACTGATCGCAGCCCTGGCCACTCTGGTGTGTGTCCATAGGCAGAGGCTTGACAAACGCTGCTTCAGGACAGATAATCACGTTTGCAGCCTCGGTGCTGGTTTCTCTGCTGCCTATTTGGAAACCTGCTACAGAAAAAACTGATAAGGGCATTGCACTTTGTGTACTCATAACAAGTTATAGGTAATAAGGATATGTCTAAGGCTAATACAAGATGGAGGGAAAATCATTAGAAATCATTGCCTTAATCAAAAATTCTCGGAACCGAGCAGAACAATGTCTTTATTATTGACTCCCATAGGGACAAGAGAAACCCAAATACACTATGTCAACTGATAAGATGATTTGGTCAGTACCAAAACCTGCACTAAGACTGCTACAGGCTCCATGTAACTTCTCATTGATCTCTTCAAGTACTGATCCCTTTTCCTGACAATGACCACAAAGTATCCTGGAATTCCCATTTAAACTTCAACTATACCTTGTAGTATTTAGACACTTTGGGATACCCAGATTAATAGACAGCTCTGCAGTAAAGAGCCTGGAAAGATTACAAAGTCTTTGAGGTATCTCATTAATTTCATTCTGCAAAGCATGAACTACTTTAATTTTTCTTGTAGCTTTTACTTCAGTTTCATCACTTCTGTTTCAGAATGGGTTGGTGCAAGGGCCTCAACAATTTGAGTACAAGAGGTTCTCTAAATTCCTTAAAGGCTTCCTTAATGATGAAAGTATCAAATACAGGACAAGTACAAGAAAATGAAAGTGCAGGTGATCTTATGCTTTGTCCCTGCCTATGTGGTGTCTAAAATTACATCAGTATTCTAAAGAAACACATACCCTGACCCACAACAGAAATAGAAAGATGTCTCTGTGTTACAGTTTATTGAATTATTGTTGGAAACACGGAGAACCTGATGAGAAGTGGCCTGCTCACTTGTCTATTCTTATTTCCTAATAATTTAAATGAGGGTTGAAGTGACTTTCTTAGTACCATCTATTTAGCAAAACTATAGAAAAAAAGCCTTTCCGTTGAGTAAAGACAAGAATATTTTAATGCAAAATCCCAAATAAACCCACTATTTTCAGCTTTACAGTAGAAATTTTAAAAACTGGGATGGTAAATCTGCATTTTTCTAGCAAACTCTTGTATGATCTATCATGTACATGGTTAAAACTCCAGCTAGGGATGGGAATAATTCAGCCTATTGTGATTGAAATAGGTAAGAAGCTGGA
This sequence comes from Falco punctatus, assembly GCF_963210335.1. NCBI lineage: Eukaryota > Metazoa > Chordata > Aves > Falconiformes > Falconidae > Falco > Falco punctatus. Next base: position 106,732,362 of record NC_137583.1, on the reverse strand, counting down.
AAGCTTTGTTCACAGCTGCCAGAGGGCTACTTGAAAAAGTGATGATGTATGGTAATAAAGAATGGAGACACCACTCTTTTGAACAGAGATTGCTTAAGACTGCATTTTAGTCATTGTATTTGACAGTCTGATAGGCTCATTAAAGTAACTTTTTCCCAATAGTAGACAGAAGAAAAATGTTCAATTTTAGGTATCCCTAGCCATGTTTGCAAGGTTTATCATATATGGATAACATGGAGAGAATACACTGGTGGAGTTAAGCTTTTTGAATATTTTTTAAAGAAGGCTGAGTATAATTAATTATCACAGTATTGCATGCATGAAGAAACAATTCTATTAAATGTTCTGTGAAATTTGAGAGTATTTCCAAGGCTTTTTTCTTTGAAATGTTATTTTTCTAGCATGGTAATCTCTGTAGAATATGGAGAAAAAGTATAAATTGCAGGAGAGAAGAACTTTGAGAAGGAACCTGACTGGAATGTTTTCTGTTGTGGTCTCTGTAAATAATTATTGTACTAAAAAACCTACTTGAATCTTTGAAGCTTGTATAAATAAGAATTGAATTTTTCTACTGAGGAGATCTGTGGATGTGGACTCCAAAGCCTCCGATCTGTCTCCAGTTTTTCTGTCAACCTGCATTCTCACCCTATCCAATGCACTTGTAGCACTGTTTATCCACTCTTTGTTTACTCTATTTAGGCTGTAAGTGCTTAAGATATCCAGACAAGCTCTTACTATGTCTTGTTAAAGTGCCACACTTAATGGAGCTATGATTTTTCTTGGAGTCTCCAGGTTCAGTGCTGCAACTGAGTAACATTGTTTTGGTATGTTAAAATAATATCATTATTAATGTAATGGTTTATGTTTGAAGCCACTTTCATCTGAGGATCTCAAAGTACTTTACAAACATAAAATTAAGCCCTAAAAAATGTCTGTATGACAGGTACAGATTAAACAGGACTCACTTAATCCATAACAAAAATGTTTTCATCTTTATGAAGGACTATCGCAGCAGCTCAACACTATATAGGAAAACTAACAACAGCCTACAGCAAAAGTGCAATGATACTGCATATATCCAAACCACACATGTCAGTGAATTTGATAGACAGGCACAAAAGACGCAACAAAAAATCCCATGAAAATGTGTGTAAAACATTGACTAATTATGAAATCAGGAATCTTCAGAGTGATGTTTTACATTAAAGACAGTAACTCCTGTGCTGTATTCCTCACTGTGCCATACTATGTTATTAGTTCACCACTTAGATCAATTAAACTGAGATTCATCTCTTAATTTAGGAATCTTGAACTTTAAGGCTTCAGTGATTTGTCTTGCATTTTCTCTTTCCACCTTTACTTCTGCCACTCACTTGATGTCTATACTACACCTGGCAGCTACATCCAGATGCCTGAAAGTTCTAAGGTATTCCTCTTGCATCACCATTACACACATCTCTAAGAATTTAAACATTTAACACGAGCCCAGCTCTCACGTAGTGCAGATTCTTTTTTTGCAGTTGTCTAAATCCTACCACGATTTTTATTTTTAGCTCTGCCTGATTAACTCACTGTGACAAGGCAGAGCTGAATGTCCTGAAGTATTAGTGACATTCAATGATCCATGTACAAGCGCAGCCCCAAACATATGTGGGCTGACTTAGTGGAAAGACAGATAATGACAGAAAGATTTTTCACACGATCTTTGAAGTAGATTAGTATAAGGGAGCTGGCCGCATAGCTTAGAAATGAACTGGTGATATATAGCAGGGGGACTTGGTAAGGAAAGCAACAAGGTTAGCAGGGTAGATGTTTTCTAGTGGTGAGGAGGAAGGAGAGCTGTTGAAGGAGGCAGGAAGGGGTGTGTGCAAGCTAGAGACATAACCTGGAAACAAGCCGTTATGTTTGTTCTTGTAGTTGTAGTTGGAGGAGATGAATGTAGTTGTAGTACACCCTACTTGTAGTTGGAGGAGATGAATGAGTGGAGCTGGGTGAAAATATTAACCTGTCTCTCTGCGCTTTATGTTCTTATGCTTCACAGCTGAGGCCTGCATTGAACACTCCAGGCTGAACATCATAGCTGTGCAGAGATCTGTGGCTTCTGCTAGGACATATCTGGTCCTCAGCATATTGTTAACATACAGTTTCACTTGAAGTGCGTAGAGACATTGCTAGTGTCATCCTCATCAAACTTTCTTTCAGCACATAGCCAGATTATGGCCTGGCATTGCCTGGCATATCTGGCAGGTTGACAGACTCCAGGATCCTTGAAATATTGCCCTTTGTGAATACATCAATATCTTCATTAGCTTTCCAGCAAAAGGCACTATGAACAGAGCTTAATCGAAATTCTGAATGCCATCTCTATGACAATAGCTTGCACATCTCAGCATCTGCTCTGGGACAGACATGCCAGATTCCAGGGCTCAGTCTGGGATGTGGATGGCTAGTTCCAATTTAACCACAGAGTCCTATGGTTCTCTATGTGTAACTCTTGGTAGCTCACTGCTCACTCAGTAAACGTGTTCAGTATAACTATCTTTTACCAAACAAACTTTTTTCCTATCTGTCCCTTGATATTAGGGATAAGTGCTACTTCTGGCCTCCTCTCTCCTACTCCTCTGTACTTAAAAGTCTAAGAAAACCTCCCCCTCTGCTTGATTTCCCCTCTTCTGTCTTTCTGTTCTTCACAGGAATCATGTCTCTTCCCCTGTGCTTTCTCCTATACCTCTGGTGAACACCTCTGGGTTAAAACCCCTGCTGTTCCTGCTTCCTAACAGAGCAGACCTGTGGCATTCCAAAGCTGAAGTGTTTTTTTTCACCAGTTCTGCTTGACTGCTATTACCTGAAGCGTGATGAGATGAGGAGGGCAGCTGGAACTGATGAAGAAAGGCCTGCAGGAGAGTTTTGAAGATGAGGTGCACCTCTGGTTGCAAGATCAGGTCCACATGTATCAGACAACTTAGCAGTGGGCAGCTTGTTGACTAAAGAAACAGGTTGTGAAGTCAGGAGGCCTTCTGACAGATGGAATCATGTGAGACAATGAGGGTGAAGTGATTTGACCAGCAGGGAACTGTGGAGTCTAACTGTAGCAAGAAAAGCATTTTGTAGGAGGATTATAATAATAAAAACATAAAGCAGGCAGAAGAATTAAATCTACCTCCTTACCTCCTAGGACTTATGACTGTCTCTGCAAACACTGCAGCTTGGGAAGCAAAGTAATCAGGAGAGCTCTGATTGGAGCTTTAGCTATGACTCTAGTGACAGCCTTGAGAATATGAAACTCACTATGTCTCATAAGAATAATGGAATGAATGCCAAAGTGTGCTCAGTGTTCATCAGCCTCTGAAATTGTGATAATAGTTGGAGAAGGACATTGAGATGGGCTGCATCACTTGGGATGTAGGCCTAGATATCTAGGGTGTGTTTTACTGATTATCTGGGGGAGACAGTCATGTGTTTTGAGTAGGTACATCCTGACTATTTGTGTATGCCTAGGAAATGTTTACTGAAAATTTAATTAGGGTAATATTGCTGTCCTATAGGCTCTGACTGCATAATAGTAGCTTGAATACACCAGCGACTGTTTTCTGGTACTGAGAATGACTGGCACAGAAGTGCTTCAGTCGTGCTATTCAATGCTTTTACCCTTTAAAACAGGGTGGCTGCATGAAAACTTGTACCTCAGAATGCTACCTGGCTTTTGTTAACTTTCCAAATGCACCAGAGAATAGCTGGGTCAAAGGACATAGTATCTTTAGGGGACAGTGCTCTTTACATCAGCCAAGTTGTGCAGACCTGTGTCCCACAATCATGGTAAAAAATCTCTGTAAGATCGGAAGAAAAGAAAAATGTTCAGGAGATGTAAACATTTATTTGAGATTTTAGGTACTTTTTAAAACATGTAAGGTTATATAAACCAACCCGAAAGGTAGCAATATACTCAAAAGTTTTATTTTTCTTTAAGCAGGGATAAGGTTACTTTAGTTCATATCACCATACATTTGCTGATTCTCGGTACATGTTCATGTGTGTATTCTTTAAATATGGAAGTACATGATCTTTTTATAATCAACGAGACATTCATATATTTTCCATAGTACTGTAGGCAAATAAAGCATTTTAAACTGAAACAGAGTAAGAAGTTGCATAACTTACAGAAGGCGGTCTAGCAAGTCAGTGGCATAGATAATCATTGGAATATTTTTCTAACTGTACTTTGTGCTATTTCTGTTAGCCACTACCTGTACAAACTTCTCCCTTCTTATAGTGCATCCAAGCTTGTGGGCATAATATGTTCATTTTCTAACATATTTGCCTGCTGTAACCAGTCTGCTAAATCTGATTTTGCTTCTCTTCCATCAAATACTCATTGCAGTTCTTGTTACTGAGTCTGACACTGGGGATATCTGACAATCAGCTTACACACTCATCGGTTTGCATAAGGGGAGGAGACAGGACTGCAGTGGCAGCAAGTATGCAAACAACTCATTTCATGTTAGTTCCCCCAGGTAAGAGGTTCTTTCAAAGGAGATCATTGAATTTACCTGTTTCATATTTCAGCCACCATTGTCTGATACCCAATTGCGCACGAAGCATCTGGTGTAAGCAAAACTAATTTGGATCTTCTTTTGTAAAATGTTAGCTGGATTAAGGGATCAGGTAGCCTCTTTCCTTACAAGAATCACTAGAGGGAACCATACTGTGGAAAAGATAAAATAATTAGGACAGCACAAAACAGGCAGCATGCATCTCAACTGCAACTGTTCCTGTGTAAACTCAGCCTATAAAATTATATTAGTTTGCTTATCAAGCAAGCTTCTTTTTAAATTTAATAGCTACCTATATTATACTGGCTGTATCAACACCTGTGACTGTTACATTCTAGATGTTTTCCAGCTCTTATAAGCTTGATTTCTTATCACATAGGCAAAAAGATTAATGTTCCAAAGCCAGCTGAATGTTTGCGTTTTCTGGGGAAAAGGCAACATAAAGCAGTACTAGACTTCACCAAATGCAGTATTTAATGCTCACATTCACAGTAGAGTAAACACTACAAAAGTTCCTAAACATAAACCACTGGCCAAAGTCTGAAACATATTGCAAGGATTCCTAAGACTTACTATAAGCCATATAATTAATAGTAAGTCACAGGAACATATAGAACTTTTAGATACTTTTAAATGCATTTATATATGAGTAGTCTTCAGAAAACTTCATGTCATTCTCAGCAAACAATACCTCCTTGGCTGGGTCAAAAAAATTAAATGGATTGTCAGAAACTATGGTAAAAGAATCAGAAAAGAAAACACCACCGTTTTTTATGATACAAATGCGTAGTATGTATGTACCTTGAACAGTCCAAACAATGCAACAAAAGCCCAAACTCAGAAGTGAGCTAAAGAGAATGCAATGGAATGGCTACATGTATGAGGTAGCTTTGGTTTGGTGAGATACTAGGTTGGGCCTCTACAGCCTGGAAAAGCGGCAGCTGTGACAACAAAATGATATGAATGGCATCAAAAAGGCTGAATATTAAAAAGACATTCATTACTTTTTGTAACACTAGAATTTTGCAGCACTTAATGAAATTATTGTCTGGCAAGTTTAAAACAAGCCTTAGAAGCACTTTTTCAGACAGTATGTATACACTGGAGAACCCATTGCTATAAGTTCTTCTAAATGCCAAAAATAAAAGTTTCCAAAGGCTCCCTTACAGCTTAAAGAAAGATAGATAAATCTTAGTCTTTTAAACACATGATGTACTGCAAAGTCCAGACCACTTAACCTGCTGATTACCAAAAGGCATCAGATTATTTTAAAGAAAGGAGTCTTTTATTTGTCCTGTATCTTAGCCTTTTCTTCAAAGAATCTATGACTGGACACTGGGATAAATGGGACTTCTGCCCTGACCCGTCATGGCCAGATCATCTGCCTAAGGCAGTTAGCAGATTTTTATCTGTGATTACCAGATTCTACAGAAATCTATCTGAATTTTTAAAGTTGAAATTAATGCTTTTGAATGTTTGTAGCTATTAACTGAAATGCTAGATAACACAGAGTCAGCTGTGTTTAGTTTGCATGCTTTTCAAGAGATTTGGATATGTATTTTTGCACAGTCAGGATGTACCTATCACGTTTTCAGTCTCCTCTCAGTATTAACACTGAGAAAATCAAACACATAAAGAAAATAAAAATTGTTGTCTTGGAAAGGCTACTTCTTATTCCTGTATAACTAAGGTTCATTCCAAGAAAACCACAAAATATTTTCATTGCAATCAAATAACACAGCATGTTATTACTAAAGTAGTTTGAAGATGTGTAAAAATTTCGGCCTGTTACATTTTGGTACCCTACAGTGCTTTGCACATCTGCAAGATGTGGTCTAAATGTCAGTGATCTTCTGACAGTGTCCAGTGCTAACTTCCCATATTTCTTAGTCCATTCCACAACTCACCGATTCTGGGGAAAACATAAGTAAACATTAAGGAGTCTGTCATCCATCTAAACCATATTAATCCCAGAAATGCTCAGCCTTTCCTTAATATATAGTCTACTATTTATTTCCTTTGTAGTTCTGCAGTATTATAATCAAAGTTGTCTCAGTCTTCCTGTTACAAACCTTCACACTCAATAGCTTTGTGGTTGTCTTAAAATTTACCCCAGACAGCAAGATAACAAAGCAACAATTTTAAATATACTTCCTATTCTTTATGAATATGAAACAAGGTTACTACTTACAGAAACAAATGCTAATACAGTATTACAATGGACAGTTAATCTTGCTGCCTAGCCTTCAGAGTTCCCTGTAGGCTCGCTTCCCACCAGTGCTCTGAAACTGGAACCAGCAAAACTCAGACCAATGGCTTTCTTTGTTCCCTTTCCCTTTTGGGGAAGAGTCACTCCGTTTTTAAGTGTTCTTTTAACACTTGATTTCTGAGTAAACATGTTACCGTCCTATGTGCCAACTAAGAACATTTCTTACTTAGAAGTATTCTATAGAGTTTAGAGTAAATAAATGAATAAAAACAGTGGAAAAGACACTCCTGCATACTTACTTTAATTCTCAAAGAAAGTAAGAAAAAATCTAGCGTGAGAAACACACAGGATACCCTGATGATAATCAAATAAAGGTGTGTTTCAGAACTGATACTATACTAGTCCCAGTATATTAAATGCTCAGACTTCCCTTTGAGGAAGATCTATGGGTAACTTGACTAGACCTTTCAAATGTTTTTATTGCTGCTACATTTGTGTATGTTACTGGATATAGAGAGCAGAGCAAAGAAAAATCTCTGGAAGTATATTAATTGATCTTTATATTTGAGGTTTTTCTTCAAGCATCTGAAGTGTCAAGGACCTGTTCTGAGGATAACCAGCCTCAAAACATGGATGCTCTGAACAATTCAAAGAAAATGTGCTCTCTTCAATATTGCAATAACTTCTGTTTACCACAAGGTGGTACAAACCCGTAGCTATCCGGTACCAGTACATTGTACCAGCAAATGATCCATGTTCCTAGGCTGGTTGTCATTCTCATGGTGCTTTGCTGTGCTGTAGCTCCTTATTACCAGTGGAGTTGGCCAGCACATTCAGGTCGCTCCTTCATACCAGAGAACCAGTTGCATGCTGTAAGGCGTTAAGCGTTCACACACAATAGGCTTTGAGCACTATAGTTTGTCCCAGTAGCCCTGTGAGAAGACCCCTCTGGCAGACAACTCATAAAGAATAGTTAGAGATTTGGATCTGGATGAGTTTACCTGGTGAAAGAAATGACTGTTACTGAATAATGACGCTAGTCAGAGAGTTAAAATGTGAGACTTACGATTGCGTTGAACTTATTTTAATGGAAGATTCAGAATGCCTTTTAGGTAGGTAGAGTCCTAGCAAGAGACACCTGAAAGTAAGGGTGGTATAAAGGTAACATAGCTTCTCTAAATCACCAGAAATATTTCCCCGGAATTCGTGTATTTTGAATTTTGACTTTTACATTTTTTTCTCCGTCAGAATCTGGTCCCACATCCTCTGCAGCTGCAGGAGACTTCAAACAGGCTTTTTATATTTACACCTTCTGTCATACACAACAGCTGTAGATAGTTAGAGTAACACACCTGTTTTGGCACAGATAAACCTAGTGTGCTTTTGATACGTGTCTGTCTGGACTGGTTTTGGTAAGTGTTTGTGTAAGAAATGTCTTTGCAGTGGAGTTAGAAGAGTAAAAGCAGAGATCAGAAGTGTGAAGATCTTGATTACAGTGTGGTGTTTTTCTGAAATGAGGTTGTATGTGGACTTCTGTGTTTCTACTGTGGGACCATCTTTGATCAAAGACAGCATTAAAAAAATGTAATTCTAAATAAAAATTGGACGTTATATTTCCAAGGCTGAAAAGTAATCAGTCGCATCAGAGATGCTCTTTGCTTCCCTCATCATCTACTTGGTCATAGCTCTAATGGGCTCTTTAGTCTTCTAATGTTAAAACATTTTATACTATGGCACACATAAGTATTAGTTGTTAGATTGGGAGTGGTTGTTTTGAAGAAGGGTGAAGTGCAACTTCAGGAACTACTGCAGAGACAATCTTCTTTATTTAAAATAAATACTAAACAGCCCTTGTATCATAAATTCCTGTCAAAGTTACCCATAGAAAAGAGATAAGGATTTTTTAAAAATAAAATACTAAAAAATATGAGCAAAAATATTCTTATATTTGCATACATGGATAAAAAATAGTATTGCTACAATAATGTCTTCATCTTCTGAAACTTTTTTATTAAACATCCAATGCAGACTTTAATATAGGCTTTGTAAATATTCTCATTCACACTCTGGCTTCCACTAAAATTTAAAATCGGTTTACTGATCTGTCTTTCTAAAGACAAAAAAAGACGATGATACAGATGTCACAGTTCAAAGGGTACAGTAACAGATCAACCTTTCACTATTCTGTTAAAATCTTTATTTTAAAAAAAAGTCCTATTTTCATAATGACGTTCTATGTATTGTTTTCATATTACTCTTTAGCCTGTAAATTCACCCACATTTCTGGGTACTATAAGATACAAAATGACTGGCTACAAAATGTTTTTTGCAGAGAAAGAAATCTGTTATCTCAGCAAAAAATTGGGACTAACAGAAAATATATCAGGAACTTCAGGGAATGTGAAACCGTGACTGACAAGCATAGACATAAAGACAATTAAATAATGTCTTTAAGCAAAACTGCATGTACCAAGACAAAGGTATGAAGCAACAACTGTCATTGAAGTTATCCTAGTTCTTAGAAACCCAGGATTAAGAGAAGGAAGAAGAATGTTATCAAAAAACAAGTGCACTGCTCCACAGTGGCTGATACATCTGGGTCACCACTAAGCAAATGATGCTCTTTATTGTCATTTCCCTTTCCTCAGTCATGTAGCAAGCCATGACAGACCACAGCAAGTAGTTTCTCAGAAAACAAAGCTATAAGCACTCTGTTTTGTTTTTAGCCTTCCCTACCTGATGCTGCATCTGACTTTTTCCTTACAAATAGGAAATTTTTCCTTTAACTGAAGTTCAAGTTACTTATTTCCTTGTGTTCTTTTCTTTCGTGCATTCCTATTGATTTCTGTGATTGAACTCCTGATTGCCTGCCTTTCTCTTCCCAAAAGGAACAGACGACTCAGCTGAGACATAGAATATGGAAAAGGAGGCAGGAAAAATGAAATAATTTGATTCAGATCCTTGTCATTGCTCAGAGAGTCAATCCATTTCTTAGATTTTCATAGTCTTCTTGAATGATTGTAGGAGTCCCTCTACCTTTTATAACTCAAGGAAGTGTAACTTCCTTATAGGAACTTCCTCAAAGAAGTTATATAGTATATACTATAAGTATATACTATAACTCAGGTGAAGATAAATGCATAGACAATTGTGAAGTATCCTGATACTACCTCCTATAAGAGAAGCTGAATGAAATTCTGAGAAAGTGAGAGGAAAAAATGGAATGGACTCATAAATTAGATTACTTTTAGAGACTGCTGTTGTGTAGTTCTGTCTCAGATGAACATAGGATATGGCGGAAATGTAACAAAAAGGTCTTCATAGAACCCTTGACTCAATTCTTCAGTATTAAGTTTATGAGTGAAATATCAAAACATGCTCAAAACTGGAACAGGTTGCTCAAAGAGTTGTAAAGCATCTATTCTTGGAGGTATTCAAACCCAAGCTTTGAGCAGAACACAAAGATATTGATGAGCCTGGACAAAGGTATAGCCTTCACTTAAAAAAAACTCAAACAATCAAAAACCAGAAATAGTAACTGGCAGTGGTTCCTCCCACCTCTTAGATGATTTTCAGGTGGATGGATTCTCATTCAAGAAGTGTAGACACCTGCCCAAATTATGGCTTCAGGAGCAGAAAGATTTTAGGACTTCAACTATTGATATTCTTACAGCCTGCCTTAAATGGTTCCTCATTCACTGTGTTGGTTGCTGTAAATCTCGTTCTTAGGCGCTTATATCTACTCAGCAAATGAATAAGGAATGTGAATGACTGGATTTGTTCATCGCTGTCAAGGGCTTTGCCTTTAAGTAAAAGTTTGAGCTGTTTGTCAATCTCAGCTTTAGTATTGCCCCAGTCCTGAGAAAAACTAATATAACCCAGTTTTTGCCAAAGATGGGTTTAGTGGTCCATACTCATGAAGTCCTAATGCTCCTAGAAAATGTTGTACAGTTCTTAGGAAAGAAAATCTTCCTGAGCTTTTGGCTAAAATCACCTGAATACCCCATTAAAGATAACATATACTTGTTGGTCAAACTGTGTCAGTGAACAACACTTTCCATAAACGTACTAGATGTTCTTTTTTCTGTACCAGTGCTTGTATATGTTCACACCAGTACTTCTGAAGCCTCATTTTGAGCACAGTATGCACCTTTTACTAGGAGATTATATGTTGCCTTGCAAGATGGCAGCTTTTCATTACTTTGCTTTTTGGTCATTTTTCGTTCAGTTATTCAATATAGATTAGATCTGTTTCCCTGCTCTTGCTTTATGCTTTTAAGCAGGATGTCATTTCAAGGAAATGCTCCTTCTTCAGGCCTGATATTTCTAGGAACAGTATTTCACCATGAATATGAAGATATACACACATGAAGAAATCAAGAAAAGGAAATGAGGTAGAGCTGGGAGGAGACTTGAGACCTCAAGTTTGCACTGAGGCAACATCAAATTTCCAAGGCACTGCCAGAACAGAGCAGACACTGCTCAGTAACTTCAAGCTAGGCCTACAAATAAATGTTTTCTTCAGTCTTTCAGTTCACAGAAAGATTCTTTACCTGAAATGCATAATGGATTTTGATGATAATAATGTTGGACCCATCTACATATTTCTCAGTGTTGCCTTATTTCTTCATTTGTTAAATCTGTAACTACGTTTAAAAAAGGTAAAAGTGCTGAACGCCCAAATAGGACATCCTTTGCCCTATTCAGAGCAAAAAAGAAAGCATGAAAAACATCTAAGCAAGAATTGTAAGCATTTGTAACAGGACTCGCTGTTCTTAATTGTTCCTCTTCTTGCCTTCTGTCTAACACATTTTTTCAAAGTCCATACTACTATGGTTTTCACCATAGATCTTCAAGAGCTACTGCCTTTATCTTAACTCAAAACATACATTTAAAAAAAAAATATTAACATGAGCATTGTTCTAAGGCAGAAGAAAATAGTTCACTGTAAAGGGGACTATCAAGACTATGTGGTTTTTATTTGCTGTTTCTAAGGGCCTCAGTTCCTGTCCAAGTATGTCTGGAAGTAATAGGGAAATGTAAATACTTGTTTAAATTTTTATTGCTTGTAGGATCATATCTGCCATAACTGGCCTATTTTGTGTTGTTTCTAGTCATTTTTTGCTAGTATGGCAACCTCAGAAAACGTATCTGTTCCAGGAAGTGATGTTGAAGAATCAGTAGCTGTCTCTCTCATAGTCAGTAATGCCAGAAATTTGGGCTAGAAATACTGATTTTTCATAAAAAAAGCTTAAAATATGGAACTTCACTCATAGACATCTATGTAGGCTTAGAAGGTTTAGATAAAGATTAGATGCATTCTGAATCCCGTTGTGAATCTTCCTGGTAAGCATGAGTAAGCATTGTAACTAATTAATTGAAAACAGAATCACAAAGGTTGTGAAGGACATTTGGAGATGCTCTAGTGCAAGTTTCTGTTCAAAGCGGGGTCAGCTACAGCAGTCTGTTCAGGACCATGTCTGGTTGGGAATATGTCCAAGGACAGAGGCTCCAGTTCCACAACTTCTCTGGGCCACCTGTTCCAGTGCTTGATCACACAGTAAAAAGTTTTTTTCTTGTATTTAAACAGCTTATAGCCTGTCTGCTCCACCTTATAATTGAGATTGCATGACAATAGACATACTTGCATGTCTGCAGCCACAGTTCTTTTAGGATTGTCATTTCTTCGTACATGATAACTTTTTGCCTGAAAGATTATCATAAACATCTTTCAAAAATGTGGAAATTTCATGATAATGAGACTGGCCGCAAAAATGAATGCTGTGGAAGTAACAAGGATATTTTGCTGCATTCTTTCCACCTTGTGCTTGTGTCTGATTCTGTAAAAGTTTTATTTATCACCAGTCTGTTGGTTCAATTTTAAGCTTATATGTTGCTTTTGGTTCTAAATTAAAATTTGAATTTCTTTTTGGTTTTGTAATTTCCTAAAACTGCAGCCCATTTTCAGTACAGACTATTGCATATTTTAATATTCTTCAGAATAGCACTCCAGGGTCTTTTTTTGTGTCACAGACACACAACAAAAGTGCCACAAATGAGGCATCGTTGACCAGGTTTTATGCTTTTCGTTGCCATTTTGCAAAAACACTAAATTACTCAATGTTGTCTTGGCCTTTTCCATAAATGCTGACAGCCCACAATTTCCTCTTCCACTTTTTAAATATCAGATTTTTTTACAGTAGTCTATAAACTACATCGTTAATCAGATAGTGTAAAAACCAATTAGAGACATTAGAATCCAGAAATACAAGTGTTAAGGAATTTATTTCTTGATTGACAAGAAAGCCAAATAGACTCATCTATTTAGAATCTTAGCAACAATTAGCTGCCTTAGTTTCATTTATTGTGACATAAAAAATCTGGTTTATTGAGAGCTCTATTGAATAAGATTTCTATGATATGCACCATGAGAAAATATCTTCAAACTAAAATGATTGTTTTGCTGTAATAAATTGAACCATATGTACACTATGTTATTCAATCCTTTTTCTTCAAGGCATAAATTGATATTAAAGAACATTTAAGTCATAACACATGGTTATCCAGGCATGAACGAGGCAATAACCCATATAAGTTGTCAAGGTGAAGCCAAAGCATTTATTAGAGGTTTGTGTTGTTTTTGAAAAGTGCACGGTTGGATAAACATGGATTAGTGCTATTATGCTGCTACGATGACTCAAGTGTGTTTTTACAGTGTCAGTAATTTTTATGTTTAAAAATCACTGGTGCAGTATATTAGCTATAATTTATGTTTATCATCTTGTGTACTCTAATAGGTTTCAACAAACCATTTAACACTTCAGCTTGTGCATATACATTACTTAATAGGTATTTATCTTAAAAAAGAGATACTTAAACGGGACTTTCAAAGCTTGCAACTGCATGCTAAGAGCAAATACTGCTGTCAGGCACATTAACTTTTTTTCCTCTGGTCTGCATTTAACTTTGAACGGTGTGACCACACAATTCCTTTGTACACTTTGTTCCCAACTGAAGCAAGAAAGATATATCATCTCTAAACCCCGTCAGCCTGAATGACATCAAAATCCCTGACATGAAGTGTCCGTCACACTTACTAAGTAGAGTAGATGTGATAAAGCCAACGCAGCTGAAAATGCCAATAACTTCCCATCATCAGAGGTTGCCCTTTCAGGATAGCATAGGACTTTATAATTTCCTAGTTAAAGGATATTATCAATAGTAGAGTCTATTAATTATATGTCTTTTGCTATTCTTTTTTGGTATCTTGGCTTACCTCTTTTTAAAAATCAGATTGCTCTCCTCATAACACTCAAGACTTTCTTTGGGTAGCGACTTCATCTATATGTAAAAGCGTTGAGGAAGGCAGTATTAAAGACAGAGAAGAACTGAAGTAGAAGATCCCACCCAGAGAGGCCTTTTGGGTGGCAGTGGATGAGTTGTGTGTAATTTATGATACTATTGAGTGCTTCAGACAACATGTTGCTTATTATATGGGTTGTGCTGATGATGTATTTCTGTTCTAGAGAGTCTAGGTTTGAATTACTAGTGTTTAGTACTTTCATAAAGGAGATTGGTGGCAATTTAGAAATCACCACAGTTTTGTCTTTTTTTTGGAGTAGGGTTCTTAAGCTAGGTATTCGTCAATAATTTGGAGAAAAAAGCCAAACAAATGGAAATGTAAGTTCTGTTTACCGATCTTGTAAAATGCCTGACTCATTCACAGGTGGAGTCATTTCAGAGGAAGAAAAAGAGTTCATGCAGAACCCTGAGATTATGGACATGCTGATCTGCTCTGTAATAGATTTTTACAAAGCGGCTATCAATTCTCATGACTCAATCAAGCATATCTGTTGGCTGAGTTGGCAAATAGGGAAAATTTATTACTCACTTGGGAAAAATTGACCAAGATGGACTTCTTGGTATCACAAACTACTTTTTTGTAGTAACCTCTTTCTTAAACTTTATAAAAGAAATATTGATATGGAACATTCCTTAGTACCTACAAACAAATGACTTATTTATTCAAATTTAATTTTTATACAAATATATTTACAATCTTCAGATTTCAATTGATACTTGTAATAATTGCAGATACATAGAAATGTTTTTTTTTAATATTCACCTGTTTAATAATTGACTACCAACAAGCTGTACCTTACTTTTTATTACACATAAACAAAATATGCCATTTTCAGTGCTTTAGAGTACATATTTCCAACATTTTTCAGGAAGATGTGCTGTTTGCTTCCATGTTACCTTCTGCCAGGGCATTGTGCAAGTGTATCCTGTTGACATTTTTAGTAGTTTTGAGGTGCAGTAGGTGATGCAGCGTAGTCTGTGTTTGATGTGTTTCCTGGAAGCATTACTTATCCCTGCAGACCACATGGGAGTGTGTTCCCATTTTACAAGGTACTATACAAAAGTATAATGAAAGAGTGTTTCTGCCCCAGGACATCTACGGTCTAATTTTAACATATTTAGAAAGAATTGAATGCATGGTGTTTTCCCTGTTAAACAAGGACAAGGAAGTAAGAACTTCATTTTTGTGGAGGTCTGTGCTATGTCTTTAGCTTTTAGTATTTCCCAGTTTAAGAAAGAGTGATTTCACACATCACAACAGAAGTAAGAAAGAGACTTCGGAGCAAAACAGACATTAGCATCCTCATGTCAAAATGGCTTTTTACTTTCCGTAGCAAAACTTTACAACTTTCCCCTGAGGGAAAGACTGCAGATCCATGCTAGTACTGCTGTCTCATCTGGAAGGTTTTTCAAAGCTGCTTTTAATCCTGTGCAAAATTTCGGAGGCTTTCCTGTGAGCATGGGGAGCCAGGTTGCTGCAAAGGCCAATTGCTACCCATGGGATGGAAAGCCGCAAGCCAAGGACTGAGTTGCCACAAGGCTGGCAGGTCAGAAGCACAACTGGCCCTGATGGGGCAAAGTTTGCTGCCATGGCAGACGTGAATGCTCTTCAGCCCAGATTATCAGGCAATCTGATAATTAAGTGAATTTATCAAGTTTGCTTCTACTACAAATCTTAAAATTATGTGAGTCTTATAAATTTTTTTCTTTTTTGCTTCTCTGTTGATGGTAGCGGCTGTTGCAAGTGCCTGCATTGTCAGTATGGGTTTTTGTTTTCTCACTCGCTGGTGGGAGCTATTATATTTTTGCTAGCCCTGTTGGTAGCCTTCTGTAGCAGTTTTTCAGGCTCAGGTAAAATGAATGGATTACTTTAAAGTGTCTGCATTTCTTGCTGTCTGAAAGGTTATAAACAGTAGGGAGCAGTTGAATTACTATGGGAAGAAAATCTGAACTGAGTTCCTTGGGCACAGGTAGCAGCAATGGAGAAAGACCACATCATGGCTTCTGCTGTTGTGTACCAAAGAGCTCTGATGATGCCATCTACTGTAGCTCCTTACATATCTACCTCAGAAACCACTGTCCTCTTTCTGTTCCAGTGACTGTCTAAAGTAGTCATCTGGAAGAGAAATAAAAATTCAGAGTCCATAGAACAAAGCAGATAAAGTTGAAAGTCAGGGAGAAGTGTATGAAGGGATAAGCAGACAAAGATATGTTATTTTTTATTACTCACTGGAAGTACCTTTCATGTTGTGAAGATACTCCAAAAGGATTTATGTTTCAAACAAACAGTTAAAAAAAAAACATCTAGAGCTTCTGATTTTGGTGAGACTGTACCTGCCCAGTCATAGCTCCCCTGGTTCAGTAAGGATGTTAAGAAATTGGAGACGGTCCAGCAGAGGTCTCTTAATATGGTTAGGGTTATCATGTGCATGAGCTACTGGGAGAGGATGAGGGAGCTGGTTTTATTTATCCTGGTGGAGTCGTTGCTAATGGGAGATCCAGCCGAAGCTTACAGCTACTTGAAATTATGGAGCCATTCTTGGTACTGAAAAAACGATATAGCAAGGGGAAAGGGTCATGTGTTGCAGTTTGGAAGGTTCTAACTGGACATTAGAAAAATCTCTAGGTGAGTGGCATGGAACTGGAATGGTTTCCCAAAGACCATGGGATCTCCATCCTTGGAGGTTTTCAAGACTCAGCTAGGCAAAGCCATGGCTGACCTGATCAAGCATTGGCAGTAATCCCGCTCTGAGTGGAACGTTGTACTAGATGACATCCAGATGCTTTCAGGCAGCATCTCTGTGATGTATGGAATATAATCCTCCAGTTTTCAGCAAGATTTCTTTTTGGTTGTGATTTTTCCCTAGAGATTCATTCTTTCTCATTTTAAAATTGTTTTACTATGAAAAAAAGTGATAATACTCTGTCTGGGTTTCCTCTTGTCCATGTTCCAATTAAATCCACGTGAGTGTTCCTTACCTTCAAGACCTACAAAATAGGTTAAACTCTATTTGCCTTACAAATATTTTCTCTTTCTCATCTTTTGCTTTCCTAATGGGAAAAGATTGTTTTTGAATTGCTGATAAAAACCCATTTTGAACATGAAAGAGCTGGAAGCAAAATCTCTGTAAAGGGCTCTCAGGTAGAAAGCTCACTAGAAGTATATAGGAAGACTATTTTTTCAGACAATATTTTTTTTTGTGCTGTGACTGTAAAATTGGAGACCTGACTTGTCTCCACAGTAAAAACTATGTCCGGCTAGGCCTAAATTGATAGCAGAAGTAATTTGGAAGGGTTGGTAGAACTGCTTGTATAAACCCTACCTGAAAGGCTTAGCAAGCAAGCAAGCATGGCTCTTGAGAGTGCCTGAAATTTATTTTTCCTCTATGCCATGTCTTGGGGTTTTGGGGTTTTTTTGGTTGTTTTTTTGGTTGGTTTTTTGGTTGGTTTTTTGGTTGTTTTTTTCCCAAGACTCTTAGTACTAGAGAGAATGTCAAATTGGTTCAGTTTGGGTGTTTAAAATTATGATAATCTTCTAGTGCACAGAAAGCTTAATGCTATTAAAGCTAGAAGGACTATACATGGAAGCAGGATATTCAAGAGCTTGATGTAGCTCTATTCTTAGTCAATCAAGATTAGCTTTGATGGCTTTTCATAACACTGCTGACATTATTATAAGTAGATCAGCTGTAAAATATGGGAAAGAATGTAACTATTATGTTCAAGCATTGAAATTATATTGTTTAATTGAAAAATCAAATCACAAAGCAGTTTGGTCAGGTCTATATATTTAGATTTTTTCCTGGTCAGATAGGTAGTTTATATTTTAAATGTTAATTACTGTTATATTCATGTAAGAAAGGGAGCTTGCTGAACTTAATCAAAGGTTTTTGATTGTTTATTCTCCACTCTCAGTGATGAAAATCTAATGATATTCTTACAGAAACAAAACTAGAAGAATGGATGCATATTTCTTCAGTAAGACCCTCTTTTTCACCGTTATGCAAGAAATGGAGACCATGCTGAATTTCTTTTTTGCTACTGCCCATGGCAAACCTGTTCTTGCATTACAGAAGAAGAGGCAAAACAGTTTTCTTAGGAGCAAACTGTTCAAAAGAAGAAATATACTGTCATCTGTTTAAATATATACATATACAAATAATAAACACACATTCTTATAGATACATATATAAATAATGTGTGTATAAAGTAAATGTAAATTTTCCAATCTCATTCTTTCATTTCTTAAGCTGTTTATCTGCTGCCTACTTAAATCTTTGGTTATGCAGAGGTGTGGATGGGTTATGCACAGATTTGTGGAGAGTTTCTCCTGCCGTGCAAAGTGAAGATGGTATTAATAATGAAGGGAACAGAACACGCTGTACCCTATCCATCCCTTCTCCCCTGATAAAACTACATCTGCTAAAGGACTATTTTTCTATTGTAATTTGATTGTGGCTTTGGACCTATGGTTAATATGAATAGCTCAAAACTGGGAGCACTGCCTGTTTAAATGCACAATATGACATTACTTCTGTCCTGGAGAATTATATCCTTTAATGTGAGACAAAGACAAGTTTTGAGGGGTAAGAGTAGGGGAAAAGTAGAAGCATTGACAATAGAAGTCATGGCAACTGTATGAATAATTTCTTCCATTGTGTCTAAAGGATCTTAGAGGGTTTGTAAAATCTGTTATTCCTACACGTGTGCCAGTATCTTAAATTACTGCAGCTGTGCTTGAATACTGCTTTATACTAGTGCAAAATCATTTAGCTCTAAATAATACAATTTTGCTAAGGCATTTCTTTCTTGGATAAAAACATTTGCACTTAACATATCTGCTTAGTCTGTTACTCAATAAAACAAAACTGTAAGTATTCACAATACTCACTGTGATATAATGGTTAAGCCTAAATCTGAGTTGCTTCTCTAAGGCAGAAGTCTAAAAGCTGCATTACATGGACTGGCACAAGACTCAGTTCTCTGCTTCTTGATACTTGTATAAGTGTACTCTGGTGTTCATGATTATCACAAGTAAATCAACTCATAAAAGCAAATTTTGGAAAAAAAGCCCCAAAACTAAATCAATGAACGAGTCTAAAGGGCTTTTTCTTTAATTGTTATTTCTTATAAATCAAGAAGTTTTTAGCCTTTCTGAATTGCAAAGCAGTTACTTGCAATCATGCATAACTCTCACACGGGACATTGAAAGCATACAGACAAGATACCACAGACAAGACATATTGTTTGAATTCCAGGGTGGTAAATTCTACTCATTGGTTCTCTTGTGAAGATTTTGGCTTGTATGTAGTCATTTTAGAGTTTAGTATATTTTCTAAATAAATACTTAGAGTAAACTATACAAAGTAAGTGACTATCAGCCTTAACGGAAGCAATTCTGACAAACAATTATTTTCATTTTAGCATTGACAATTATGTAAATGTGTCTGGAACAGCAATGGGCACCTTAATTATGACACCTAATTATACCAATTTATTTATACACCTCCTTGAACAACATTTTATTTATAACTCTCCCACTCATTCAAAGAGAAGAAAGAGTAAAGTAGAATTTCATAGATGGTTGCTTTATCATTGAAACATAAACACAACATGAACTATTTGAACTTGAACATTTACATGTATAGCATGTCCACATTGTGTTATATTCTTTTTCTTTTCCAGTTTTCAAAGGAAGGAAGACAACTTTTTATATCTTGGTATCTAATGGAAACATTTCTATGAAAGAGTGTTTCATTCCTGATAGAAATACTTCAAATATGCACCATATTCAGAAAATGACCCCCAAATTACCTTCATTCCCTTAGTTTTTTTAGATTTTCACCATCTTCATGCTGAAAATTATTTCCACCCGTACATTAAACCAATTGTTATAGCAAAATTTTCTAGATTGCCATCACATGTTGTATCCTGAATTTTGTCCAAGAGAAAAGCATTTTTCTACAGGCAGGCAGCAGAGTTCTATGTAAATGATCATGATCAAAGTCCTTGCTTAGGATTATGTCTGGGGTAATGCACTTAATGAATAATAGAAATAGTTAATCAATGATAGTGTCTCGTTGCTTTTCCAATTAGGCTGTACAGTCTATTAAATAAAGCATTACAGAGAGTAGCTGCGTCTGAATCTTTCCATCTCTGAATTATCTGAACAGCCTTGGGATGGAGCACTGAGGGCTTCTTGAACATAGAAGTTGCTGGAGAAGCAGACTTACATGTGGTTAACAAGGATGTGGTCTGCTGTGGGGGATTTTTTCCTACTGCACTCAAACAGGATTTCATAACTATGTTTTTTTTAGAAATAAGCAAGACTGCTCTAATGAATACACCTGACATCAGTTTCTCCTTCTAGAGGACACAAATCTACACAACCCCAAGTACTGGTTAGCACTTGGCTAATGAGGCAGCATTATTATGTCATTATAAAACAGCTCACAACGTTTTCTGAAGAGGCTGCAGATCTTCTCTTTGCATTTAATTTCTTTTCTTTGAGACATTTCTTGTCCAAGCTCTGTAATTGTCATTGAGTCCTTACATTAATTTCTTCAGTGTTTTCTGTCCAGTGAAACAGTGATAATTTTGTGATTTGGTTTGGGTTTTTTTTGGGGGTGTGTGTGCTCTTTTTTTAAACTGGTTCGGCAACTGCTGTGTGATTGGAAAATAGGATTTTTTTTTAATTCATTCATTTGTTTAAAAAAAACCTCATTTCTGTGTCCCAGAAAAACAAATCTGAAATATAGATCTTATAGTTGCATGCATCTATTTTGCCCTAGTCTCACTCATTTATATTGCTTGACAATCCTCTCGCCATATGTTTCTTAACCCTGTTTCAAGTTACTCGGTGAGATGTCCCAACCATACTGTAATTTAAAAATTATAGTCCAGGGTGCTGCCATTATCCCCAAGATTCCTAGTATAGAATGAATCACAGAGCCAAAAGTCTGCATTTCAGTAATTGTGACTGGTGCAGCTTTTTAAAACTTTGGTTGTACATTTACTATGACTAATAGCTTCTGGTCCCCAAACTTGATATATTTTTTCCTTTACATACAATTAAAGTTATATTTTCAGGCATAGGAGTTCAAAGTTACCTCACCAACAAGAGGACTAAAGTTGAATAAAATAGAGATGATAAATCTTTGCCAGGAGGAATCAGAGGGGACTAAATGGAATAAAGAAGTAGAACAAGACTGAGAAGAAATTTGAAAAATTCCAATTTTGACAGAAACCTTGCACTTTTTTCTCCCCTTTCTGTTTCGTCTCATCTCTTTTTGCTAAACTTTTTTTTTTTTTTTTTTTTTTTTTTCAGTAAAACAAAACCTACTTTTTCATAGCTGTTGTTTGAGAAGCTCTGGACAGAATTTTGCCTCAAACTTGTAACTTTGACATTTATGGGAGAGTAGGGTCCAGAACAAAACACTGTGTCCAAACTTCAGATCTGAGTTCAGATCAGAGCCTGAAACAGAACCCAATACAGTCTGAATGGGAACATCATGTACAAGAGCACTTGACGTCGAGGAAGTTTTTGATCTAAACCTTTAGTATGAGGAATGCAGGAGTGGACGCTTGTAGTGAGTACTTTGCTCACAAACTACAGGAAACAGTACTATTGCAAGACTACTAGCTGGATCATGGTTCATTTCTGTAAGAAATATGTACAATATATTCATGACTGTCCTCAGTGGGGCTGATTCTAAGACAGAAGCACATGGTTGATACCTTCCCTTTTGGCAGATTTGTTTTCAAATTGGTATCAGTAATTTCATTCCATGGAAAGAATAATGTCTAGGCAAATAATGGAGCTGAGACTGAGAGTGCTGAGTTTGGAGCCCTAGAACAACAGAATATTTCTGATGACTCTCAGCTGGATGGTGGTATTTTCCCACATAAGTGTTGTAAAGATACATTAAAGAATTGCAGAGCCTTTCAAAGCTCTAAACAACTTGCTTTCTGCATGTCATTAAGAGTGCTGGGGATATCTACAATGCAGCTGTTCACAGGTATGCACAGGCATCCCTGAGAAAGCTTTAAATCATATAGCCTGGGACTCTGTAGTCGAAGTCATAGCAGTGTGGGCTTCAGCTGCCAAAAACCTGTCAGTGTTCTGGTGAGCTTGTGCAGTCTGCTATAATACCTGAACTGTTTTGTTTGGTACATGAGCTAGTTGAAGGATGTTTACATGAGCTGCAGTTCTGTGCACCTGGATGACAGTGAACATCCTTTGCTTTGTAGCCATGGCACAGATCATTGTATAAAAACGCACATATGGGTACATGGAAACATTCATAAGTAGAACTATACCATCTGCCTACAAGTTTGCACTCAGTTTCTTTCCAGTGAACAGAAGTACCGTTACATCTGCCTTGTGAAACTGCTTGTAGCTGCTCAGTAGCTGCTTGATTCACACAGTCCATACAACTGCTGATCCCCAGCCCTTGCACAGCTGGGATGTATAAGCAGGGAGCAATGCTGATGACATGGCAGTCCAGACTTCTTGACTTTTACTTGTTCAGAACCACTATCACTTTGGTGCAGTCTTCAAGAACAGCAGTTTTTGAGTTCCTTAGCATAGCAGGTTCATCTTCATTTCTATTTATACACCATCAAGAAGGTGTTATGTTAAACACTGCTTATAATTTAGATATGGCTTACTTGTAGGGAGGCATATTGAAGAGACAAGTAACTTCAATCATATTATGATGAGAACTGGAAAAGAATATTTTAAAAGTCCAGTTCATTCAGAATCCCCCACTGATCTCTTTAACAACACCGTGCATTAAAAACATAGAGAACAGATCTTGTAATTTTTGTTACAGTACTCAGATTCTCAAAGTTGTTGTTAGGAGGGGGTTAGAGTGGATGCAGTACCAAGAGAACCAAGACCCTTAAGTAGCTTTGGAAATGTCAGTCATGCAGTCAAGCCTTATATCTTTTGGGTCAC
Organism: Falco punctatus; assembly: GCF_963210335.1. NCBI lineage: Eukaryota > Metazoa > Chordata > Aves > Falconiformes > Falconidae > Falco > Falco punctatus. The sequence goes on along the minus strand of NC_137583.1, from coordinate 106,709,282 downwards.
TGACATATGTATTACTCACTTCACTGATCTGAAGAAGAAAAGGCAAATAAAAACAAAAATACCACCTCCAGTTAAGGAATTCCTTCAACAACAAGGAATCTTTAAATGTGCACTCATTTGGCAGCAGCATTATCGTAAGATGATTATACAGCGTATGAATGTTTATTGCCTGACTTTAAGATGCACAATGTAAGATTAACAACTGTAGTGTTTTTTTCTATAAATGCTGTATTTCTGCTATTGTGTTTGCAGAATACAGCTAGATAATAATTGATTCTGTGACAGGGATTGGCTAATTTGCCAACAGTATAGTATAAAACACATTTATACAGTCAATTACACCCAAGTGCATGGCCTATTTGCTTTATAATTTCATAAACTTGCCAGCAATTTAAATAAAAAAGTTCCATTAAATTATCATATCATGTGATAGAATGATATTGCCAAGTATATTAAACCATGTGTGTTCAGCCAGAATTAATTAAATATTATTACTTTTCTCTTATTAACACATTGAACCTATCCTTCCTACTCAGTACTAGAAATAGAAGTCTATTAGTGAACAAAGTAAACTTAAGGGCAAAGTTTAAACATTTTCCTGAGGGTGCTTCATTAAGATCCCTAGTTCTTTTGTTTAAACATTTGCTCATGGTAAATGTACTTGTATTGTGAAAATATTTTATGTTCTTAGATATGAATACTGGAAAAATTTAAAGGTAGTCTTTAATAATAATGCTCAGACATTTGAGGCAGATCTGATCTTACTTTTCACATCTGACTTAGGAATCTTGGAAATAACTCAGAATATACTGGGGTTCTATGTTGGTCTGAACTTTATTCCTTAATTATTTTTTGTCATGTTTTGATAGCTTTATGAGGTAAAAAGAAATATTAATGATTCAGCATGACCATTATCTGAAGTATCTCCATCTTCCACTGTCAAATGACAAAATAAAATAGGAAATACCCATTTCATATGAAACATATTAACAACATGGCTCAGGGGAACTTCTTATTTGGAGAAGATGGTAATGAACAGTGAGAATTAACATTTTCATAGAACTTTAGTACAAAATGGCCTGCTGAATTATAAAAAAAACACTTCTCAACAGCCTGTACTGTGCACATATAAACACGCCTTTTCTCTTTCTCTCTCATCAGATGTTGGAGTTTCAGGCACTGCCTGAGCTCTCCTGGTTTTGAAACACGGGGGATCCTTTTAGGGAAAGCTTTATCTTCTCATTTTTAACAGACTTTTAGAAAATCCCAAATTTAAAAAATGCAGTTTTGTAATCAGTGGCCTGCATTTAATTTAATAAGATACTGGGTGTGAAAGTGGATAAGCATATCTTTAGCAGCAGTCTACTCGGAATCAACAGAAATAATTACCGTCAAGATTTAATTATGTCAGACAAGAGTATCTGTCCTGAATAACGGTGTTGACAGTAGAAGCTGGCATTGCTGTATGTTCAAGCCAGCTCACTGTATACTTCTGTTAAACAGTGTTAGCTCTTCTGCTGTGACTGACTTTAAATTAATATAATTGAACACACTAAAGCAAAGAGAAGTGTTATGTATGATATAAAAAGAATCATATGAACAAAAATAATCTTTTGGAAGAATTTGGCTTGGCCCTTCTTTCACACGCAGGACATTGATCAGAAACATCTCTGCAGGTTAATGCAGGAGCAGTATTGTAAGGTGATGTAAAGGAGATCAGAATAGGTCTTGCTGTGGTGTGTTAATAGTTTCTTCTTTACCTGTTACTGCCTCCTAAGATGAACTTCAGAAATGACTTAAAAGTATTTTGACTGTGATGACATTGACTTTCTGACTTTTAAGGAAAGCTTTCATTTAGAATGTCCCCAAACTATGCAAAATACTATAGTCTGTGTTGATGCCAAACCAAAATATGAAGTTTTTGATTATTCAAGTGAGTGGTGTTATTAAGCAAAGCAAATCTATAATCTGAGTAAATATTACACAGTATTATTAAAAAAGCCTAAAAAAAAAGAAAGAAAAAAGAATTGTGCTAGACTTAATTAAGGCTTCAAGTAAAGCCTGCTTTTATTGGCAATTTTTTTGTTGCAACAAGAAAACTAAAAATTAAGAGGATGGTTGGCAGCAATATTGATATGCTAATGGATAAACATGCTAATTTAGAAAAAAACTAATCAGCAAAGACATTACTAATGGAAATGTACTGGAAAATGGCTAATGCTGTATGCAGACCTGGTATCTACAAAATTAAGAACAACTCATTTTGTGTTTGTAATTGTAACTTGAAAACTAAGCCTTGATCTTCTCTCTGCTTTGCTTTGGTTAGTATTTAAAGATATTTCAGATGACCTGGCCTAGTACCATGACACCTGTTTAGCTTCTCTATAATTATGCTGCTAAAATTACATGTTCTGTTTACTGAAAGGAGAGCTAAAAACCTTACATTTTTTTCTATCTAATTTACCAGTGTCTCCAGACAAATAGACCCTTCAAATTAAAGAGTATGCATGAGTCAGGTTTTCTGACTAAGGAGTGGTAGAACACCTCTGTTTATCGGTACCACACGTTCACTATCTCAAGATTTGAAAGAGTAACTATACACTTAGCACAAGGCTAAGACTTTCAAAATACTTAGCGTTGCCTTTGCTTAGTTCACATCACAATCAATGGCTTTAGTTGAAGCTGAGTTAAACCATTTCTAAGGATTTTCTGACATCCCACTGTCACTGGTGTGCATTTTTTTTCCTCAGAGGTGGCGGTTCTGAATACATTTATATTGGGTACACATTCAACTTCCAATTTTAGCCCGCATTTTGAATGCACTGCTGCAAACCAGTTGATTAGCTTACAGTATTAAAAGTTTTAGAGGTGTTTTTAAGCCTCATAAGCTTTTCTGAGTTGGAAACAGTGTCATTCAAAGGTATCAATTAAAGAATTAAATAATGGCTCTTGTTCTGTAACAGCTTTCAAAATTTTCCAGTGTGTGGGGGAGGTGTAGAGGACAAAACTTAAGTGCTTAGAGTAAGGCTGAAAATTATTGAAGGTTGGAAATGGTTCAGTTTAGTAGGCAGGCAGAGTTTGAAGGTCTGAGTTACATAAGCTCAAGATCCAAGGGAACATTTTAATGATAATCCTGCATTTGTACTTCTCAAACCACTTTGGACAGTTTTCATGTAGTCTTATTTCCTATTCATTTGAAAGAAACACTGGGATATGCTGGGATTAAAACTGCCTTTAAACACAAATATACTTAACACCAATAGAAGGAAATCTTTTCTGCCTATCACAGCCAACAGGTCTCTAAATGTCACCTTTCCCTAAAAAATGACATCCTTCAAATGTCATAGATATACATAAATTTAGTCAGAATAATGTGCTTTTAAGACTCATTTATTTTGCTTCCATAGTGTTGTTTCATGTAAATCATTAAGAATAGGCTTTGTTTAAATTGAAACACACTTATCTTAATGTGATATGGATGAATTGCATAAATTTAAATAATTTGCAATCAGTTTAAATCAATCACTATGCCTTGTAACATAAAGCTAGGTCAGAAGACCTGTTGACACTGGAAAATTGCTCAAGTCTACAAATAGAATACACCTAAAAAAGCCTAAATCCTCAATAATTTTCTAAATGAAGAATTCTAAAAGAATTTTCATGTCGTAATAAACCCCCGGATTTTATGTTTTATGTCCTGAAACAGCAAATCAATTAGTATTACTCCCCTGGCTCTGATTGAATGCACAGTAAATTGTCATGATTCTTTTTTAAGGATAACAGAAGATATATGTAAAATTAAGAGGAAGAACTAATCTTTTTGGCAGATTGGTACAGGAGTAATTAAAATTGAGTTCTACGAGATTATTGTAGACGAGGGAGATTTACTCTGTCCTATAGGATTAACTTATAAGCAGGAAAACTTAAGTTTGACTTATAAGCAGGAAAACTTCGGTTATAAGAACAAATGGGTCATTCAGTTTGGATGCAGACACGGTATCTGTAGAAAGAAAATTTTAGAACCATTTTTAGTAGGCAGTATTTGAGGTTTTCTATTGAAATTTACACAGCTCAAATTGACCAATTGACCAAAAATAAGAAATTATTATTGAGTACAGAAAATTCATGTTCCCCTACAGATTTGGACACACAGTATAACAAAACCATTCATGGGTGCTTCAACACTTGGAAAATTTATTTGCTTTTTCACTTATTTATCAAGAAAAATAATCTGGAGAAGAAATAAACAGCAAAAAACTTGTTCCCAATAAATAAAGAACAAAATATTTAACTTTAATTAAGATTGATTGTGAGGAAAAATAGCCAGTGTTGTCCTGACTGAAAATTCAGTACTGATATAAGAAGAATTGACTGTAAAAAAAATAATACAGTTATAATGAAATTACAGTGACCTTGTATGATACGGTGAATATACTTGATCATCCTCAAACAAGTGATAGCACTCACAGTGGACCATCTCCTTGAGGTTATATGTTTCTAACTCACACAGCTTTATTAATAAATTCATTCATCCACAAATATCATGTTAAGCGTGTGGAATAAATTATTCATTTGAGACATTATGCTTATTTCTTTTATCACAAAATTCATTACATTTATTTCATTGAGAATTTCCTGACTAATTTTTTTTGGGTTTTTTGAAACAGAAGATAAATCAAATTTGTGTCTAGCAGATTAATATCAGGAAATAATGAGTCACAAGCTGTTTAGGGAATATCTGATGCTAGAGTCTGGAGTTGTAACACTGTGCATTTTGGAGGTTTTAATCTGAAGTAGCTCTGTTGTGGTCCTGTGAACTGAAGACCCATTAGCAGCTGGAGTACAGTAGGTGCATACCTGACACACAACCTCTGGTTTCATCCAGAAACAATCCATATCATATGTTCTCAGGCTATTTCATGATGCAAACAAAGTACAGACTTGAAAAAGACAAATGTTGTACCCATCTGAAAAGAGGACAAGAAAAAGAAACCAAGGATCTGCAGGCCAGCCAGCCAAACCTCAGTCCTCTGGAAGGTTATAGAACAAATCCTCCTGAAAGACATTTCCAAGCATGTCAAAGTCAAGAAGGTGATTGGGAACAAACAGCATGGATTTGCCAATTGTAAATCATGACTACCCTCTTTGATGAGATGACTGGCTGTGTGGTCTAGAGAAGAACAGTGGATAGGGTATGTTCTCACAGTAGCCAGGTCTTTGGTATGGTCTCCCACAGTATCCTTTTAGCCAGATTGATGAGGTAAGGACTAGATATGTGAACAATTATATGACTAGAAATTTGTCTGGACTGATTAGCCTGACAAATGTTGATCAGAGTGAGAAAGTCCAACTGGTTAAACAAATAGTGTCCCTTAAGGATCAAAGCTGGGGCCAATACCACTTAATGTCTCTATAAATCACCTGGACAAGGGGAAAGAGTGCATTCTCAGCAAGATTGTGGATGATATCAAATTGGAAGGAGCAGCTGATATGCTGGAGGGTAGACTGCTCTTCAGAGGAACTTTGACAGGCTAGAGAAACAGGCTGGAAACGGGCTGACAGGAACTTTATGAAGTTCAACAAAGGCAGATGCAAGTGTCTCTTCCTCCTTCAAGCAGTGCAGGCTGGGACCCAACTGACTAGAAAGCAGCTTTGCAGAGAAGGGCCTGGGGGTCCTCGTGGACAACAGGTTGAACCGGTCAGCTGTGCACCTTGGCAGCAAAGAAGGTTGAGCTGTATTAGCAAGAGAGTAGGCAGTAGGTCAAGACAAGTGATTTTCTCTGTTCAGCACTTCTGACATCAGTTCTAAATTACTATGTCCACTTTGAGCTGTTCAGTACAAGAAGGAAGAAAGACATTGACTTGCTGGAATGTGATAGAGGCAGCTGGAGCACACAATGTATGAGAAGACAGAGAAAAGAAGCACAGCCTTGAGAAGAGAAGGCTCAGAAGGAATCCTATTGCTGTCTGACTAGCTACTGGGAGGTTGTAGGGAAGGCAGAACCAACCTCTTTCACACAAGTTGGAACAACAGACAACAGACAGGAGTTGGAAAGCTGGAAATTCCAACTTAATAAAAATAAAAACTTTTTCTGACCATAAAGGTGGTCAGTCACTGCATCAGCTTTCCCAGGAAGGTTATGGGATCTCCATTTTTTGAGGTTTTTAAAACTTGGTTGGACAAACCCATCACCAATCTGATCTAAATGGACCTGCTCCAAGCAGGGCATTGGACTAAGGGACCTCCAAATAACCCTTCAAACCTTAATTATTCTATAGCTCTGTGATTTTTAATAAGTAAGTGGGGACATTCAGGACACCTGCTTCAAAAGTCTGTTCCCAATTTAAAATAAGATATTAATGTAGCTGCTTCTTATGTAATATTTTTCTGGTGAATCAAGTTTGATTTACTCTAATGTAGTGTTATAATACTATAATTAATTCCCTAAATGCTTTGTAGATAAATCAGGTCAAGAAAATGTAAAAAAATACTTTAGGTAAGATTATAGTTTCTAAATTATTGATTATTACTGTAGCTAAGCATTTCTAAAACTTTTTCACTCATTAAGTAAATAGAAACACAAGCTTTGCTGTAGGTGATGTAGAAGAAATTTTTTTCTGTTAAACACAGATTCTGGTTAATTACTGCTTGGTTCATGTCACTGAAGGTCAAGTGATTCAGTACTATGTGTTTTATAGTATGCTTTGGAGTTAGCAATACTAGATATATATGAATATGAATATGAATATGAAAGTTACTGTGTAATCGTACTTCTACAAAACTCTTTTTACGATAGTATTTATGTATTATCCACATCTAATAGGCAATGGTCACTTGTCTCTTCACTTTAAATGTTCAAAGTTGTATATGTAAATTGTGTACCCATTCAAAGTACAAATCCCATCAACAATGTAATTGCAGAATTATTACTAAAGTCCTTTTATAGCAAGTTTCAGTGGTAGTATAAAAGAAAGGATTAAAGCGTGAATGGCAGCTAAATGACTGCCAAAGGGTTGTTTAACCTAATCAGAGATAATGAGCCTTAGTGGATTTAAAAGTGCTTATAAACAACGAAGTATTAGTCACAAAAATTCATACTCGGTTATTCGTTGTATTCTGAAGACAGAGACAATTTTGCTCCAGTTGTACACACAGGGATTTTATTTTCATTGTTGGTGTCAATCGATTTCATCTTTGGCTTCAGATAAATTGTCAAAAAGTACAGTCCTTTGCCATGGTTCTTTCTGTAGAAATCTAAGGATCATCCTCTTTGCAAGCGGTTGACAGACCACATGATCTATTGTGGATCTTTCTGGACTAATTTTTCATTATTTCTATCGAAATACCATCTTGTCCTTACCTCATTTTTTCCTGGAAATAGAATATTATTACACTGGATAATGAGTTACATACCATAATTTAAAATACTATTAAATATAGGTGTGTCCCCATAACTGTAATTCTATAGGTACTTAAACAAAAGAAATATTGTAGACTTTTTTAAGGGATGATTTTTCAGGAAGGTGACACATACATTACTCAAGCATAAGAAATACAAATAGCTGTAAGATATTTATGCCTTTTACAGGCATTCTAACCTTTTTAGAAAATGGCTATAATTTGAAGATATAATGTGAAGGGAGTGTTCTTAATGCTACATTAATTACAAGGGCTCGCTTTCATTCCCTCTTTGGAGACATTTTTGTATTTTTATATGAAAAGATGCATATAATATTGTGGTAATAATGAGCTTAATGTAACTGGAAGCTATCAGATATGATTGTATCAAAATTTCAAATAGAAATAGCACCAGAAAAAACATCTCTGTGCCTGAATGTCTTTGTATCTCACATACTGAAAACTTTTTCCTTGCCACTAAGTGGCACTGTATTATTTGTAGTTAGCTGTTCAGGTCATATTAAAAACCCTTTGGGCCAAATTTATTCTTGAGACAGCCTCATTAAGTCAATGGAGTTACATGTGAAATGAATTTGGCCCAGAGTTTTAAAGGCACCTAATTCTAAAGCATTGCTGTAAATTTCCATTGTGAAGGCCTAAGAGAAAAATAAAAATCAGTTAGCGTTTAATCTTGCAAGCAGCTGACCCTTTCATTTGGTGTTTAACTGTTTCATTATCATCTTTTCCCTACCAAATTAGCCCTAGTTAAAAAGGATCATCTTATCTATTTCAGTAGGACTGTCAGTACATTTTGATTTAAAAATGGATGAGTTCTGTGCTCTTTGTGTTCACCCTTAATTTTCATCGGTATTACATATTTGGAAATATATGTGAATATGAAAAATCTGCTCTTGAAAATTTTGTTATACTCTAGTAATATACGTCAAGGAATAAAGAACTGAAGATGATCAGGTTTGTCCAGTGTCACCCTTTGCTCTCTTTCTTGCTGTCTTACAGCAATAGAAGAGTAAACAGGCACATGAGAATTTTCTTAACAGTGATTTAATTTTCTTAAATTTCTTAATTTTCCTAAACTCTCTTTCATCTTTGAGTTATTACTGTGCAGAAAACAGAAATACATTACTAAGTCTTGAGAAACAATAAACGTTTAAGCACGACTGCTTACACCTTTGACATAAGACAATCCTTTCCTTCTTAATATACATATAAATTGTCACTTGCTTAGATAGCAAAAGAAAATAACAGCTATTTTCCTGAATCTTTAGCAAAGAGGTTCTTATTTAGTCCTTTACATATGAACTGACAGCTTTATTTGAGAATGAAGGACTATGTTCATATCCAAGAACACCTGTCTCATTGGCTTTGCAGAGACCAAGGGACACGTGCATGAGGATGGAACTGGGCCCAGAACCTCTGGCGGAGGAAAGTGCGTCTGTATATCAAAACATTACCTTTGGAGGTAGGACTCCATGAGTTCTCTGCCTGGGTCTGGCAAATATTTTCCTTTCTGTTTTCTATCAGGCACTTACATTGTCTATTCTTCCCATAATAGCAGTGCAAATACGTCTTTAGTGCTAGGTCCTAGCACTGCATCATCAATATGTGCCAGGACATTTTGAGTCAAATTTGTATTTCTTTTCCATAACAGCTAAGTGATCAATTGTAAAGTGGAAAAGATACTAATCCCTCATTCTCTGTGATGCTGGACTCCTTGCAGATTTTTTCACTGTTGCTTCTGAAATACCCTGGGGACACTGGATAGCAGATAACTGTAGAAGCATGTGATTTATTATAGCTGGAATTCCTCATT